>NW_020954595.1:3538095-3605276 GCF_900497805.2 Vombatus ursinus | reverse complement strand
ATGTATACACACGTGTGTATGTGTGTGTGTGTATATCTCAAGAAACCCCGCTCTATGGCAACTCATAAATTGAATACCAAGTTGATATATATGTGGGTGCTTAGAAGGGAATAGGCGTATAAAAAGGGGTACATTCTGCTAACTCTATGATATTTTGTTCTCAAGTATTGACATAAAGCCATAAGAAGAGAAATGGAGTACAAAGACCTCAAGATTGCTAGGAACAAACACCTTGGCAAGTGCCACCAGGGAAGCCCATCCTTTATAAAACAGGCAAGCCATACCACATCATGCCATGCCATGCCACCCCATGGATCTGAGTTGTCTGGTACACATCAAGAAGAAGCTGACTTTAGCATCAACTTAATTCTCTTCCTGCCACTCCAAGGAAAAGATTTTTTTTTTCCTGTTTCCCTAAGCAATGATGATTACAGCCTTGATGATCCAGCCAAAATGGGAAGCCAGGGAGGTGATGGTGTCTCTCCCCTTTGATAAGCAGTAGTTGGAAAGGTTTTGTGCAGGAAATGTTGCAAATTACTGTTTTCACTTACTGGCCCTGTGATACAAAATGAGAGGGTAAGGTAACCCAGGCAGCCTCATTAGACAGGTCTCTACCTGAAATGAATTAGTCTCACAAACAGTTTCCCATTTATATGTTGTTGTTGTTGTTGTTTCTTTCTTTCTTTTTTTTTTTTTTAATGTGTGGGAGCTGGGAATTGAAATGAATTTACACTGGGCTGGGCAGTCCAAGGAGTGGGTGTCTCCTCTTAGGGGAAGAGGGCACCAGGCCCCGACAGTATTTTTAGAAAATGTTTATTTGCGTGTCGAATTGAGGAGTGCAGAAAGGTATCCACGCTATGAATCCCAGAGAAGCACATTTCTGTGGCTTGTTTTTTCCCTGTCCTGATGACTATGAGGCCATGTCTCCAACCTCTCCTCCCACAGAGAGTGGCCTCGATTATTTTTCACTTGTCTTGCCTCCATACTGCACCTGAGCTGGCTTAGGCTGTTGCCAAAGTCCCGTAGATATGTGTTTATGAACTCTCTGACTTTCCCTCCATTTGTTTAGGTTGGAAAGCGTTTACATATAGGTTGGATATTTTTAAAAATCCTTCTGATGTATTAAAGAAACTCCAAGGATCAAAGGCGAAATGCTACATGAAATATTGTACATTTAATATATACATAAAAACTCTGGCCACAGCCCACTTCTTCAAAGGACATTTTGTATGGTTGAGAAGGAAATTCCTTTCTTAGGGCTCAATTTCTCTTTGCGACTTGGAATTTTTCTTCTCCTTCATATTCATCTCTCTGTTGAGAGTCTCTTATGAGTTAGCCAGGCCTGCGTCTGGTTTAGCACTCCTGTGCCACACCCCTAGAGCCATTTGCTTGAAGGAATTCAACCAAAAGCATTAATCAGTAGAAGAGTAGAAGAATAGAAAGTTTTTTTATGGGGGGGATGGAAACTAGTCAGAGTGTAAGATACAAGCAGACACCATTCAAGTGAATGACTTTAGCTCTAAGTGGGGATTCTCCATGCCAAAGGACAGATGCAAGACTATGTGATCAGAACAGCATTAAGAGACCCTGAATCCAGACATTATGATCCTATCATTTCATAAAATGAAGTAGCACTTTCCACAAATAAATTCCAGGGCTATAGTAGAGGTTTCTATTCACAGTGACAACTTGCCCCATGTCCACCTCTAATGAAAAGTACCTACTCCCGGAATCTAGGGATTTCTTTAACTCCTGGTCACACAAGCCCTGCCTTTTTAACACTAACAATTCAGCACCTAAAGTTAGCCTAAACAATAGGTAACCATACGCTGGCTATATTTAATTTTTCTGGAAGGCCCAATTTAGGGAACAGAATTATTTTTTTTTCCTTTTACCCTGATAATAATCCATTTAATCCTGGGTTCTTAATCTGGCTTTCATGAACTTTTAAAAAATATATTTTTTATAACCGTATTTCAATACAACTGACTTCCTTTGTAATCTTTTATACTTATTTTCTGCTCTTAAAATGTTGTTTACAAAAAAAAGTCATTTAGGCTTAACCAGGGTTCCAAAGGAGTCCATGACATCAAAAAGGTTACGAGCTCCTGCACTAACACCTAACGGTTTACAAAGTACTTTCTTTCTGACCACCCTGTAGGGCATAAGAATTTTCCCAATGTACAAATCATAGGGTAGTAGATTTAATGTTGCAAAGGACCTTAAAAGTCTCCTGGCCCCTCCCTTTCATGTTGTAGATAATGAAATTGAAGCTCAGGTCAGAGATAGGACTTGTCTAAGACCACATAGAGGTAGGTAGAAAAGCTGGGATTTGGCAACATCCTTGATTTAAATTGGGTGTGATCTGACCTGATTTTGACAAATGAAAACATTTTCTCTCTATACTTGTGAGTGTGTGCGTGCTTCAGACTAAAGACTGAAGAGGTATAGAGTTTGTTCAAAGGGGAGAGAACTGTAGAATGACAAAATTGCAGAAAACTTAGCAGACATTGAGTCTTAACCACACAGCAGAGTAACCCTCCCTAGAACACACCTGATGAATGCATGTCTAGTCTCTGCTTGAGGACCTCCAGAGAAGGGGAAGCAAACACCTCTCCAGCAGACCACTCCATGTTTAGACAGGCCTAATGAGTAGGGAGGTTTTTTTTTTCTTTTTGACATTGAACTTAAATTTGCTTCTTTGTGCTCCCCCCCCATTCCTTTCTTTTCTGCTCTCTGGAAAACAATAGAGGTTGTAATCCTATGTATTTTATTTTATGCATTTAAATACATTCTTTGGAGAAGACAACCATAGGCTTCCCCAGACTTCCAGAAGGGTCCACACCAAATAATAGTTTAAGAATTGCAGCTCTGCAGGAAAATGCTATGCAGCCATTGATGGAACCCTCAGGTCTACTGCTCCTTTATTTGCTTGATAAGAGAAATCTGTTTATAATTTAGCAAGAAACCTGAAGGGAAGCATCTGGATGTACAGATGGTAGGCAAGGTTCTTTCCTTGAGTGCACAGGCTCCTCCAGACTTTTTGTGAAACTTCAGAAAGTCAAAAAAAAAAAAAAAGAAAGTCAAAGAAATTTCTGGAGTCTGTATGATCATGGTTGGGCAATTAATAGACTAGCCATTAATTGAGAAGATGTGTGATGACACAAAATTACAAGAAATTCAGGAATGACTTAAATGAATTTGTGTCCCTATTTTTTTTTCTTTTTGGGCAATTGGGGTTAAGTAACTTGCCCAGGGTCACACAGCTAGTAAGTGTCAAGTGTTTGGTCTGAGGTCGGATTTGAACTCAGGTCCTCCTGACTTCAGGGCCGGTGCTCTATCCACTACGGCACCTAGCTACCCCTAATTTGTGTTCCTATTAAGCACACCGGCATTTACCTATGTTTGAAAAATAGCCCAAGGGTCATGTCTGAGATGTCTTGTTTATCCAAACTGAAGAAGATATCACCTTGAGTCATACTATATATGGTTAGCTCAAAAAAAAAAAAAAAAAAGATCAAGACGGCAATAATAATTATCGGCATTTATAGAGTACATTCAAGCTTACCAAAACCTTTATAGATGTACTCATTTGAGCCTCACAACCACTGTATGAGGTAAGGATTGTAAATCTTGTCTCTGCCTTTTCCTGAGGAGGTCACTCAGTTTCAGAAGTTTAGGTAACTTGGGTTCTCACAGGTGTTAGTAAGTGTCAAAGACAGTATTTGAACCCAGGCCTTCTTGAATCAATATCCAGCACTCTGCCAGCTGGGTTAAGCTGCTCCCTCCCTTGTAAATAAAGCTTCAAATTTATTCTAAGCAAAGCTAACTAAGCAAAAAAAACTATACACTACCCCACCCTTAGGCAGGAAAAAGTCAGTAGGATTAAAAGACAACTGAATTGCTATGTAGCAAAATATTTCATCATGGAAAACACCATGTGGCCAAGGCTAATATATTTTGTGAAATTGCTTCAGTACAAAGCTTAATAACACTATGGGACAATCATATATCGTTTGGAGAGGAATGTCTGTCTTTGTAAATTTATATGCACACCAAACCCAAACCAGGGAGCTCAAAGTCAGCAAGAGCTGGGCTCAAGTCCTTCATTGGACACATCCTTGCAATGTGACCCAGAGCAGGTCCGTGCACCTCTCAGTGCCTCAGGCAACTCTCTAAGACCATGAAAGAAAAACAAGCGACTTCCTGCATTGATGGGGGGAATACTGCTGTACCATTGAAGTAAGGAGAAGGATAACATTTATCTGTGTTGGGCACGATGCTAAATTTATGCTGCAAATTTGAAATTGCCAGACAAGTCCCCAGTTTTGTCTCCAAATGGAGCAATTTAAGTTTTTCCAAGAATTTTAAAGATACCCTAGGTGATCTTCACAACAGTCCTCCAAAGTAGTTAATATTATCTCCATTTCATGGAGGAAACTGAAGCTCAGAGGGGTTAGTGCATGTTGCTTTACTTTAACACAAGCATCACATTATGGCTTAAGCATGATTTGAACTCAGATCTTTGTGGCCTCAGATCTAGGGCCCTTTGTCATGCTGCCTGGCATAATATTCGGCGCACATAGTGTATTTTCAGATTATTTGAGCTTCTTCCATAGCTCCCATCAGGGGTTTTCAACTGCCATATTGGGAAGCCCTGCTTGGAAGCTTTCATTTTCTGCTGACCACTTGTCTGGTTGGCATAGTGGGGATTCCTTTCAGAGATAGACTGGACTAGTAATGATGACAATAATAGATCCAATGTGTATGTTACTTAAAGGTTTACAAAGTGTGTTTTCTGTCATATCTCATTTGATTATCACACCAGCCCTATAAGGTTGGTGCCATCACTTATGACCATTTCATAGTTGAGGAAACCAAGACTGAGACAGGTTAAGTAACTGATCCAGGGAGTAAATGACTGAGGGGTATCCACTGAACTCCTTCCCAAAGTTCCCATTCTTAGAATCTGGAATTTTCTGCTTTCCATTCCATCTTAAGTCTATTACACTTCTGTGTTGAACCTGGAAATTTATTCTAGGCCAGGTCTCTTCTCAGGAGCCAAATTAATTCTTTCATTTTCCAAGGAAGCAGTATTAAAATGGCATTACCCAGGCTCATAAAGTCTTCAAAAAGACTTTTGGATGTGTGAACTTGGCTACAATCACCACTAATCAGTAAAATTAAAGCAACTGTGAACAATTGTTTAGATTAATGAACCCTGATTAAAACTGGATCAAATGCCCAGGGTCTATTAAAGTCAAACAGTGTTAGGAACAAGTCTGATGATTCCAGAGGCCCTGATTTTGGTTAAGAGAGGGCTTCCAAATGGATTTTGCTAATGCTATTGATTAAAGGGACTACCAGGTTGATCTCTTCATCTCCCTTTCCATCCGGTCTCCATTATAAAGGGCATGAGAATTAAATCTCTAGTTAGGACAGAGAAAGATTGGAGGAAAGTTTTAAAAGACAGTTAAAAAAACCCACCACCTTAAATGTAATAGTATGTACAAGATTGTTGGACTGACTGGAGAAGAAACACCAAAGAATCACCCCATTGTAAGAGTCTTTAGGGTATGGCTTAGGATGTTTGCAGGTTGTGTCTCTACATGCAATATGAAGTGGAGAATTTAGATAATTACCTTAGTAATTCATAGAAGAAGAAGAAGAAAAAAACAACAAACATTTTAAAAACTCATTTACCTGATGTTTTAGTCTGACTTCTTTTCACGTGGGTCTTCCACTCTACTCAGCTCCAGAGACACATCAGTCACATTCCACAGCATTTCCTCTGGATATGTTGAAATTAGCCTTCCAAACTACTGTCCTTCCAGCCCAGTGCAGCTGGCTATGGCAGCACATTGTGAGGTTTGCTCCAAAGCTTGGCTGTGCCGATACTGGCGGTTTGCATGACTCCCCACGAGAAACCATCAAACTTGGCCAGAGTTGAGAACTAGCATTTACGTAGGGATTTAAAGCTCAGAAAACATTTTCCATATATGATCTCTTTTAATCCTCACAACAACTGTATGTGGAAGGCGCCATTATTATGTTCATTTTAAAGATACAAAAACCAAAGCTCTGTAGATACTTGACAATGTCCACATAGTTTTTAAATTGACCACCACCTTAAGGGACAGACGCTACTATTTTTGGACAGCTCCAATGATTAGGAAATTTGTTTTGTTTTCTTGACATCAAGCCTCCCCCTGCCCCCACCCCACCCATTGCTCCTGGTTCTAACCTCTTGAGCTGAGCAGAGCAAGTTAAATCCCTCTTTGACAGAGCACAGTTTCAAATACTTGCAGTACTATCATTCTAGGCAGGGCAGCTAGGTGGTGCCATAGTTCATAGAGCTCCAGGCCAGGAGTCAGGAAGACCTGAGTTCAAATCCTGCCTCAGACACTTGCTAGCTATGTGACCCTGGAAGAGTCACTTCACCGTGTTTGCCTCCGTTTCCTCATCTGTAAAATAAGCTGGAGAAGGCAATGGCAAACCACTCCAGCATCTCTGCCAAGAAAGCCCTAAATGGGGCCACAAAGAGTCAGACATGACAGAAAAATAACTGAACAACAGCTACTGCTGCTGCTGCTGCTGCTGCTGCTACTAGTACTACTACTACTAGTACTACTACTACTGCTGCTGCTACTACTAGTACTATTGCTACTACTAGTACTACTACTACTGCTACTGCTGCTGCTACTACTACTACTACTACTAGTACTACTACTACCACTACTGCTGCTGCTGCTGCTGCTGTTGCTGCTACTACTACTACTACTACTACTACTACTACTACTACTTCTACTACTACTACTACTGCTGCTGCTGCTGCTGCTGCTGTTGCTGCTACCACCACCATATTCCTCCTCCTTCTACTGCTGCTGCTGCTTCTGCTATCACCACCATATTACTACTACTACCATTGAGATGCTCCTGTCTTCAGTTTCTTCACATGAAATCTAGATCTATGATAGCTATTACTACTCCCACTCTTACTGCTATTGCTGTTCCTGCTTCTTCTCCCACCACCATACTCCTCTTCCTCCTCCTCCTCATCATCCTCCTTCTCCTCCTCCTGCTGCTACAATTGCTGCTACTGCTGCTATTACTGCTGCTGCTACTACCACCACCATATTACTACTACTACTATTGCTACTGCTGTAGCTGCTAATAATAATAATAATTAATAACAAACATTTAGGCAAAGCTTTAAGATTTGCAAAGTGCTTAACAAGTATCATGTCATTTAATCTTCACTACAACCCTGGGAGTTGAGTGCTATTATCATCATCTCTGTTTTACAGCTGAGTAAACTGAGTCAGAGGTTAAGTGACTTGCCCAGGGTCACACAGCTCATAAATTTCTGAAGCCAGATTTGAACTCAGATCCCCTTGATTCCAGGCTAAGCTGTCTAGCCATGGTGCTAAGTAGCACCCTAACTTTCTATAGTAGTTTAAAGGTGGTAAAACACCTTACATATATTATCTCATTTGATCCTCACAACAACCCTATGAGCAAAGTACTATTATTATTATTGACTTTTTATAGATGGGAAAACTGAGGCAGAAAGAAGTTAAATGACTTATCTAGTGTCATACAAATAGTAAATTGTCCAAGACTGATTTTGAATTGAGGTCCTCCTGACCCTTATTCCAACAGTCTATTCACCATGCCACCTACTCCCCAGTGAAGGATAATGGGATCATTGATTTAGAGGTAGAAAGGACCCCAGAGGTCATTTAGTCACACCTCCTCAATTTATAGGACAGGAAGTGGGGGGCCAGAGACAGGAAGTGATTTGTCCAAAGTCACATAGGTGACAGAGATGGGATTTGAACTCAAGTCCTTTGTTTCTAAATCCATTCTCTTTGCCCTTCAATAAACTGTTTCCCAAGATGGTTAGAGGGCTTCAAAGATCCTTTGTCATTCTACATCCCTGTTTCAGTCTTCCTGCATGTTTGCTAGTGAAAAACAAAACAAAACATCCTGTTCTGAGACATGGGTTCCCATCTCACCTTAGCTTCCCTAGTGGGAAGAATCTATGTATCTATCTATCCCTCTCTCCATCCATCCATCCATCCATCCATCCATCCATCCATCCATCCAGCTGGCCAGCCATCCATCCATCTGTCCATTTGTTTGTTCATCCATCCATCCATCTGTCTCTCTGTTTGTCCATATCTCTAGCTATCTGTTTAATGGGTCTATATAATACTGCTTGTAGTTTTGGATTTGGGTTTTATTTTCTCTCTGTGATAATGGCCAATATGATGTCACTGATTTCCGTTCCCTTTTCTTAAGCTACCACTGTATTTTCCAAACCATAAAACAAACCTCAAAATGTTTATGGAGGTGTATGATTCTGCCCCAGGATCAGATTGCCAAACCAAATGAGATTTTTGTTTTGTTCAGCTCTGGGCTTGTGATGCTACACTCCCACTTTAGCTAAGGTTTCTAAAAAACAAAACAAAACAAAAAAAGAGCTGCTGTAAAAGTTCAAAAAGAAAACAATTCTTATATTGTGCAAACTAACACTGAAGGAGCCTGACTTTTCAAAGGTGCATCTCTCATCTCTACAATTACTGAGTCAACCTCTTCTGTTACCTGAGGTCATAGACACATCACATCAGAGCTGGAAGGGACTTCCATAGATGAGGAAACTGAAGTCCACAGAGGTTGTTCGTTACTGAAAGGCACACAACAACTGAGACTCAGAGAAATTCAATCTTTTGCCCATGGATTTTAAGATCAGAAATTGAAGCCTCGGCAGGACCTTTCAGGTCATCCACTCCAAGCCTCCCAATTCATAGATGAGGAAACTGAAGCCCAGAGAGGCTTTTCATTGCCTCAGGTCACACAGCAACTGGTACTCAGAGAGATTAAATTCCTTGTCCATGGACCATAGGATCACAGATTTGAGGCTAGAAAGAATTTGAGAGATGACCTAGTTCAACTCCCTTACTTCAAAGATCAAGAAACTTATTTTTCAAAGGTCACATAGATGGCAAATGTAGAGTTTGATTTTGATCCATCCCTCCTGACTTCCGATCCACAAGCCCTCATTGATATAATTCTCTGTCCAGCCTATGGCCACGTTTGGCCTTCCTGTCACCCTTGGAGTCACTTAAGGTCCTCATTCTCCTATGGTTATGCTATCCCATGGTCTACAGTCCCACACAACTCCTAAGGGAATTTTGGTAGTAAAGAATAATAATTTTCAGAGCAAAGAGCAGTTTGGAGCCACTGGAGGTATGGCCTAGTATCCAAAATGAGACCAGCCCTCTCTTCATCAGGCTCATTTCTAAGCAAGTTCATTGTCTATCTGTAGTGCCTGTGTAAGCTACGTTCGCCACCCAAGCGTCTGCATGTCGGAGGCTGGACGGGACATAGGCAGCCACTTACGGGTCCAGCTCTAAAACACTGAGCATTGAAGCGTCTGAGTATTTCCTTTAGGACTCTGGGACAAGCCCACCTCTATGATTTTCCCAGAAACTCTCAAAATGACCTCAACATTCATCTTTTCCTTGGGAGTAAAACACCAGCCGAGCTCTGTCACTAGGCTCGGCCCCATAATTTATCCTCAGGAAGTTTCCTGGGCTTTCCCGGAGTGGTCTTTCCTCATGAGCAGGCAAATCTGAAATTGGCCAGGAGGACATGAAGGTGTATAAGGTCAGAGGTCACATGGAAGTTGACAGATGGCTGGCTCCCTTCGCTGGGCCCCATTAGCACTTCCTTCCCAAGTAGGGCTCAACCCCAGAGCTGTTCTCTACGTTGATCTCAGGTGGGGGAGGACCATTTTCTCTCTGCTTCATTTCTTGACCATGTTTATATTTTAATATTTGACTAGACAAGAAATAGATCCTCTCCTCCCCACCAACAATCTTAACCTCCTTTCAGGGACTGTCAGGTATGCGTGATTCATGCATCCTATACCGTTTATGGTCCTTGGTCTTTTATCAAACCACATGAATGAGCCTGAGACATCTGGGAATGAATTACCCTGGGTTTTAGTTCTTTCTTAAAAAAAAAAAGCAAACTGCAAATGTCTATGGACATATTAAATTAATTCTGTTGAACTGTTTTAAACATGTCTAGGAATTAAGAGTATATGGGCCATGTGTTCATTGTTACTGCCTACTGTATGTATGGTGCATGGAAAAGTATGTCTCCCTGAGCGCAGAGCATGGTAATGAGAGCCTGCCTTTTGAATTTCTAAAAACGTCAACAGGCTTAGATGCCCCACTTTGCCCCTATCTGTTGGGATGAATTAATGATTGCCCAAATCATACACAAAGAAAAGCCCTGACACCTAGGCAGGGAGCAGCAACATGGAACATGGGTTCAGTCCTTTGTCTACATCACAAAAGAGTGTTTCATGAGGGAGGTGCTCGGATGCCTCTGAAAGTACCCTGGGAAATGTCACTGAGGCCCTACATGAGGAAAGCATGCAGAAAAGTCCACCCCATTCCCTCCTCTGAGTTCTCTCTCCTGCGTGGCACATCTCACACCTTGGCCCCAAATGGACAGAAGAACTAATGGCGCTTTTGTGGTCTTCAGCTTCTTTGTCCTGTTGGAAGCTCAAGTCTATTGTCCATTATCTCCTTCTGGATAATCTTTCATCCCGCAGGTTTAGAGATCCATGTTCTCCTGGATCTTCTATGACCTCTCTAATCTTGCCTTTTATACCTCTTCGGTAGTTCTTCCTTCCTTCTTCCCTTTTCCCTTCCTTCTTTCCTTCCTCCATTCTTCCTCACTTCCTTCTTTTGTTCTTCCTTTTCCTTTTAACTTGAAAGCTAACCTACAGAGTCATCTCCATTCATTCATTCATTCATTCATTCACTCAACAAACATTTACAAAGCATCTTCTACAGGGCAAATACTATGCAACAAAGACAAAGATGAGGCAGCCCCGGTCTTTGAAGAGTTTACATTTTATTCTACCTTTAGTTATTTCATGAGAACAGAAAACATTGAAGACCGAGGTCTTGGATTTTGATGCTCATCTTTGTGAAGACTGCCAGGCTTGCTCCCCAAATCTAGTTCAGGAAATATCCTTCCATTCTAGAAGGATTTGTAATTGTGACTTTGAATCTGAAGTTTCTAGCACAGAGTCTGACACCTAATAATGATTTACTGAATTGTATTTTCCAGAAAAGTAGTAAATAAAATTCTCCCCAATTTCTCCAGCAGTGAAGTCTTCATACTTTCATTGTCTGAAGTTATTACAATGCTCATCACTGTATGGTTCTATTAATCAATTTATCAACAAGCATTTATTAAACTCTTACCCACAGGGAAAAAAAATGCCCTCAAGTAGTTCACGTATTATTGTTACAGTTTGCTGAGTTAAAATGTTTTTTTTTTCTATAGTACTGTGCAAAAGGAGGTCACCTATGATCTTACAAAGGGGATCTGGAATTCTAAGACAGGGACTGTGTGGTCCGTGCAGTTACAGAAAACTAGACTCAGATTCTAAGCACAGTCATCTGTGGATTTTCAAGTCATCTTTACCTTGTTTTCAGTAGTAAAGGCTTCTGCCTAGCAAGAAATAGCCTAAAGAAAATGCCAATCATCCTGGCAATGCTGGTCCCTGGTGTCACATACTCCCTCCGAGATTAGAGGGAAATTGGGTATGCTCTCATTTCTGAGGATTGTCTGGGGACCTCACCAGCAAAAATAGAAACCCGCCCACAATGAAGTAATACATCTTATGGCAACTAGCTTTTATTGCCAATTGTTTTGAACCTCTCTTCCTCTTGGGAAAGCCCCTCTCTTGTTTCTCTTGCTGGCTTTTTTTTTTTTCCCATTTCAAATGCCTCAAAGGCACCTGCCTTTGGTGACAGTACCTTGGACAAGACTCTCTGTCCAGGCTGGTTTCAAGGTGTGCATCTGTACCATAAATGAGAGCTGAGCTTCTGTGGGTTCAGGCATGAGTTGCAGCTCCTATTGACTCAGTCTGTCTCCAAGATAATCATCATGCCAGCAGGACACTGTGCTCTCTAGACAAAGCTTCATCTTCAGCTCTTTATATCACTGCCTGCTTCAATGAGGAGCCGCCACAAAGGGAATGCCATGATGCTTCTATTGTGGACATTTAAAAAAAGTAATTGAATATAACAAAAGATGTAGACAATGGACTGGCACCATTAAATCTCCACACTTAACTTGGAGGACACAGAGCATTTCCTATGCCAGAGAGAGAGAGAGAGAGAGAAAGAGAGAGATTGGGGCTGCAGGGATGGAGAGAAGAAACCACACAGCATCCCTCTGGCTGAGGTGTGTCTGATGTGTGGGATGTGGGATAGGACAGGGAGGAATGTGGTGATTCCATGAGAAAGAGACTTAAGGAAATGAAATTCTCAAGAATAGAGAGCACTGTGGGTGGTACTCAAGAACCTTTAGTTTTCCTTATAATAATCTCAGCCCCCAGGATGGTTTTGGTTTTTCTTGTTAATTTGTTTTTGTCTTTCTTTGTATCCCAAGCATTTGGCACAGTGCCTTACTATGTGCTAGGCCTTAATGAATGTTCATAGAATTGAATCAAATTGGATTGAATTGTAGAGCCCCGTCTGGCTGTCTATGGTTTCTTTCCCAGAAGTTGTGGGTTACAGAGAGGTTGAATTTCCTTAGGCTTCTGGTGGGACCTTTTGAGAACAATAACAATGGTAATAAAATTATGAATGTGAAAATGAATGCAAACACTAATACAATCAATCACAACCAGATTTGGAGTCAGAGAATCTGTGTTCAAACCCTAGCTCTGCTACTAATTACCTGTATGACTATGAACAAGTCTCTGAATCTCACTGGGACTCAGTTTCTACACTGTAAAATGAAGAGGCTGGACATAAGATCCTTAGGTATCCTTCCAGGTCTAAGTCCTGAGAAACTGATAATGCTAATTTCTTACCTTTGCAATTAGGATTTACAAAATATCATCTTCAGGGACAGCTACGTGGTGCAGTGGATAGAGCACTGGCCCTGAAGTCAGGAGGATCTGAGTTCAAATCCGGCCTCAGACCAAACATTTGACACTTACTAGCTGTGTGACCCTGGGCAAGTCACTTAACCCCAATTGCCTAAAAAGAAGAAAAATACATAAAATTAAAAATATATATATCATCCTTGCAAAAATCCCTGGAAGGTAATGGTGCAAGTACTCTAATTTTTCCCATTTTACAGAGAAGGAAACTGAGACTGAGAAAGTTAAGTGACTTGTCTAGGATCAAAGAATTAGTCCATATTAGATAGAGGAACAGAACCCAGGTTTTCCTGACTCCTAGGTGACCATTGTAGCCTCATCATTTTGGAGCTAGATTGGACCTCTCAGAAGCCATTGAATCCAATCTCGGCACTTTCCAAATGAGGAAGCAAAGGTTCCAAGAGATCTAGTGACTCGCCCAAGATCACCTGGCTAAAAACTGTCAGAGGCAGGATTTGAGCTTTGGGCTTCCTCGCACCCTGTCCAGCCTGCTATAACCTATGCCAATGTGAAGCACAGAAACAGAATTAAAACTCAGGTCTCCTAACTCCCAAATATGCTCTTTCTACATTCCTAAATCTGGGAATACTTTATGCACAGAAGTGACATTTTAATCCTAAGAAAACTGGTCAGAGGGCTCTCCACATTGTCTGTCAACTTGTGCTGACCTGCGCACATCTGTGGAATCTCCATCTTAATCCTTCTTTGTCTTCCTGCTTCCACCTCTATCCAGAGTCCTGCACTCAGTCCAACTCACATCTGCTGGATGCTTGCCTGAGACAGCTACCATGCTTCCAAAGCTGCAAACTGGGGCTTGATATTAGGGAAAACATCCCGTCCATTTGAGCTCTTCTGAAGTATAATCAGCTCATGAGAAAGGTTCCCCCCATTGTAACTCTTCAAGCAAAAGCTGACGATGCCCACCAGTTGGCTTTGTGGCAGAGGAGATCCTCAGCCACGTTGGCCTCAATGACCACCAATGTCCCTTGGAACTTTGGGACTCTGATGCTTTGAGCAGCCAGTTGTCACCTCCACATTGGGAGGGTGACGTCTAGTGTTTAACTAAAGTGGCATGAGAATAGCAATTGAGTTACATGCATAAGCATTTATATAGCATCTACTCTGTGTTAGAAAGGGCAGCTAGGTGGCACAGTGAATAGAGTACAGGTCTTGGAGTCAAGAGGACCTGAGTTCAAATAATGCCTCAGACACTTACTAGTTACGTTACCTTGGGCAAGACTGTTTGCCGCAGTTCCTCATCCATAAGATGAGCTGGAGAAGGAAATGACAAACCCCTCCAGTGTCTTTGCTAAGAAAACCTCAAATGGGGTTACAAAGAGTCACACATGACTAAAGTGACTGAACAGTCACAAAAACATGCTGGATACCTTGCTATGCATTTTATAAATGATCTCATTTAATCCTCACATCCTTGGTAGGTAGGTGCTTTTATTATATCCATTTTATAGATGAGGATACTGGGGCAGATAGGGATTAAGTGACTTGCCCAGGGTCACACAACTAGTAAGTATCTGAGGCTGGATTTGAACTCAGGTCTCCTTGACTCCGGACCCAGCTCTCTATCTATCCATTGTGCCATCTTGTTGCCACCATGTAAACAATGAAGGAAACAATGGAGAGCTATGATTATGTAGGCCCTTCAAGGGCACCCATAAGGTGGTAGGGATTCCATTCAGCATCATGAAGGACACACACAAGGTTTTCAAAAATTCTCAGTATTTACTTGTTTCCTCAAAGATCCTGCCTGAGGTATGTGTCCCTCCAGTTCATAGTTTGGGCATTCTACCTATGGGCCAAGGGCTAAATTTTAGGGTGTAAGGTATGTACCCCTTGGCTTATTCCTTTGTAGTCACATGACCTCCCAGATACCTTCCAATTTGAATTCTGTGACCCTAGGACTTGGGTTCTTCTCAGTCCTCCAAATCCTGCCCTCAACATTTTCAGTGATCATTCAGTCATTCAACAAGCGTTTGCTACGGTATCCTCTTTGGTTTTCTGGAGAGGCCATGAGGCACGCTAGAAAGAAGAATGAATCAGAATCCATTCCAACTAAGTGGCAGGCACTGGGGCTAAGGGCCGACTGGGAATACAGTGATAAAAATAAAACCACCATCTCTGCCCTCAAAGAGGTAGAGACAGGCAATTAATATAGAAAAGTAAGTCCGAGACAATTCAAGGAAGAAAAGAGTTGTGACTTCAGGTATGTAAATTGTCTTTCTGGGTGTCAGTCTTCTCATCTGCAGAAAGGGATAAATGATACGGACAAACCCCTTGGCTAGCTTGTTCTAAGGTAAACGCCTTGCAGAAGCAGTCTCTGAGAGTGAGTAGCTGGGTGATATAGTTGAGGGCTCTGTTTAGAGGGCACTCATCTTGTGGAAGGATGGGGAAGGACAGAAGGGGAATGAGTGGAATTTCTTGAACATGGCGTCCCAGCTACATCTCAGCCACTTGTCCACAGATCCATCATGGCCAGAAAAATTCACCTTAGGAAGACTTTGGCATGAAATGAAATAGAGGTGGCGAAAGTCCGCCCGTGGAATGTCACTGATCCTTGAGCATCTTCAGTCTCACAATCCCTCTTGGTTCCTTTTCTGTAATTCTGGGAAAAGACAGGACTGGCTTGTTTCAGTCCTGGGAGTGGACACATCAGAGCCGGCTCCTCCTCTCCCCCCACCCCCGACATGCACCCACTTTGGGACCTCATTTATTTTGAGCTGTTCCTGCCCATAAACTGCCGTTGTCATTCTCTGGTCAGGAATGTGCTTCCTGGCCTTTTTATGGGCCCCTATTCTCCCACATGCAAGGCCGCCAAGCCCCAGATGCTCCATGACGCTGACGTCAGCCCTGCTCCTTGGCCCAGCTGGTTGGAGGTGTGCTTTATTGAGTTCAACTCTGCACACTGGACCATAAAGATAGAGTGTGCACAGAAACTTCCAGCTAATATTGCCCAGATCCCTCCAACGCATCATTTTAATGTACAGACAGTAAGTTTTTAAAATATGGAAAAGTATTTAATCTTTCCATTGGCAATGCCTTTGAATTGGCCAGATTGGTTTTCCCCTTCCGAATAGAACTTCTCCTACCCAAACAAAGGCATAATGAATTTACTCTAGTTCAATTGAATAAGCATTTATTGAGCGCCTACTGTATGTCAGTGACTAGAAAGACAAAGATAAAAAAAAAAAAAGAAAACAGCTCCTGTCTTCAAGGGTCTTATAGTCTACCAGGGGAAACAACATTATTCATACATCACTAAATAAAAAAAAAAAAAATGCATGATTAATGCAAGACCATTTTAAATACAAAGTAATGAGGTGGTGGGGTGAGGAAGGGGGCTCTACTGAGGGAAATCAAAATAAGCACTTATAAAAGTTACTGCTGAATCTGGCCTGGAAGTGACCTAAGCATCCTAAGAGGGGGCAGGGAGGCAAGAGAGCAGTCCAGGTATTGGGAACAGCCAGTGCAAAGGTGTGGAGGCTGGCTATGTCATGTCACCTACAAGGAATAGTAAGCAGTATGGTTTGGCAGGAACGTAGAGTATGTGTGTGTGGGGGGTGGATCTCTAGGAAGATAGGATTCTATGAATGGGTAGAGTGGGAGTAAAGAGATTTTTATAATGGATCTACTGTAATTGCCATATTAATAATAGCTTGCATTTATATAGTGATATAAAATTTGCAAAGTCTTTTACACATATCATTTCATTTGATTCTCAGAACAATCCTGTGAGGTAGCAACTTTTATTACAGATATTACAGATGAGGGAGCTGAGGCTGACATGTCCTGGGTCAATAACTAATAAGTGTCTAAGGTAGGCTAATAATGTTTTTTTTTAATAACATTTACTAGGTGATTTCCACAGAGCACATATTTTATAGCCTAGAGAGCATACCATATTTTTCAAAGCATGGCCATGTTTATTAACTCTTCTCATTGATATTCACAGGCATACACCCACACAACCATGAGATACTTAAAGAAGAGATTGCTAGCTCCATTTTAGAATTGAGAAAACAGGTACAGAAAAGTCAAATGACTTCAGTTCAATTTTGTGAGGTTTCATTAAACATGTTATGTATTTTGGATGCTGTGTTGTGTAGTGGGTATATTTTAAAAGAGAGAGAGAGAGAGAGAGGGAGGGAGGAAGGAAGGAAGGAAGGAAGGAAGGAAGGAAGGAAGGAAGGAAGTTCTTTCCCTTAGGGAGTTTAGAGTGTATTGCTAGGGGGACCATATTATTATTATTATTATTATCATTATTATTATTAACCATAATAATGTTATTCAACTGCATAAGGCAGCTATTTTATCCAGCTGTGGAATAGTCTATGCAATATTGACTATAAAAGGGATATTAACAGAATATTGACTTGGCCCAGAAACATTTCTATCTAAACCCCAAGGGAAAAAAAATGAGTCAAACAAGATTATTGTCATGATCATCATTACTACTAATTCCTTCAGGGGTTAAAATATTTAGCAGCCACTCTACTCCTCTTCACTGAGAAATTCTAGCTCGTTGATAGCCAACAGGTCAGGAAAACGTCTGTCTTTTCTTCAGACATTGAACTTGAGCGGTTTCAGAAAATAATGATTTGGAAGAAAACCCGGTGGTTATTATTCTTGTTGGCCTCTGGATACTAGAAGAAAAGATCCTGAAGAAATCCGAATATTAGGGCAAATGACCCTAAAATCAATCATATATTTTAACCTAAGTGTTAGAGTGCATTTGGTCCTGCTAAGTGTTGAGTTTATTCAAGACAGCTGCAGCCGCTTCTCTGAACTCAACCTCGCAAGTGATATTTCATCCATGGCAGGAGCAGAGTAGAGTGGAGTGGGAGATTCCTGAACTGCCGGAGGATGGAGGGCTTATCACATCCCCATTTCATGGGGCTCCCACGCTTGCAGCCCAGAGAGTCAGCTAGGTTCTGGGCAGCACTGCACCATGTGTGTTTCTGTTTAGAGAAGTCGTTTTTTCCCGGAGGCAGCGGAACGTTGATGTCCTTGGCTCTGACTCTGCTATGTGAGTCATAGGGCAGTTTCCCCTGGTGTGAGTGGCTTCAGAGGGACCCAGGGTTTAGCAAGGTCAGGTTGTTGTGCTGTGCTGTACAATGAAGGGAACGAGGAAAACCGGCCAAGAGCCGAGAAGCTTGGCTGGTTTTGATTGTCAGTTCAGACAGGTATTAATATCCGGTGCTTGTAGAAAGCAACCTTTTGCTCGGTATCTTACAGCTGTGAAAAGTAGTTGCAATCAGCTTTACTTTGGCTGCCCTCAGATGGGCTCTTATCTTACTGGAAAGAGGAAGGGAAGAAAGAAGGAAACCAGCATTTTTTAAATGCCTACTGTGTGCCAGGTGCTGCTAAGTGGTTTACAATATTATCTCATTGTATGCTCACAACAACCCTGGGAAGTAAATGGTATTATTATCTCCATTTTACTGAGGAGAAAACTAAGGCATGCAGAGGTTAAGTGACTTGCCCAGAGTCACACAACCAGTAAAGTATCTGAGGTCAGATTGGAACTCTTCTTCCTGCCTCTAGGCTCAATGTTCTGTTCCCTCTGTCGTTGAGCATTGCAGCACCAGTGCCTTTCCCCACCTGGACTTTGTATTTAATTTGGGTGTATTTTGTATCTGTGGGCAGCTAGGTGGTACAGTGGAGACAGTGCCAGAGCAGGAGTAAGGAAGATTCATCTTCATGAGTTCAAATCTGACTTCAGACACTTATTCACTGTGTGACCCTGGGCAAGTCACTTGACCCTGTTTGTCTCAGTTTCCTCATCTGTAAAATGAGCTGGAGAAGGAAATGGCAAACCCAGTATCTTTGCCAAGAACACCCCAAGTGGGGTCACAAAGAGTCAGCTACAGTTGAAAAATGACTGAACAACATATTTTGTATCTGCTCATATAACCCTGTTGTTCCCTCACCCCACCAAAAATTCGAGTTTCTTAATCAGAGAGTTACTTATTTCTGTCTTTTCATCACCTGCACTTGACCAGTGCTTAGCATAGTGCAAGGCATATAGTAAACACTTAATAAATATTTGTTATTGACAGTTCCTAAATGTTAAAATAATAGTGATAGTAATAATAATAATAACAATAGGTTTTTGGGCCAGACCTGTGATTTCATTGCTAGAGGAACTTTCCACAGAGGAAAGTCCCTCTGCCCATGCAGGTCAGCTGCCCTTCTACAACTCAGAATCCTTGAGAATTGTCTGGAGGCACCTCGAGCTTAATGATTGACCCAGAGGCATATGGCCATATCCTGTGGCAGAGGAACGACTTCAGTACAGGTCTGCCTGACTCTGGAAAGTCGTATATGGATTAAAAATTGCCACTTAAATACATGACAGGGGAGACCTGGGTTGTCAACAGTTCATGTGGGGAAAAATGTCTCAGTACTTTGGTAGACTGAGGCTAAAAATGAATCGGTTAACTAGCATTTCTTCAGCAGCGCACTTAGGGTTAGGGTTAGGGTTAGAGGTGGAGGCGGAGGATTAGAGTTAAGGTTAGGGTTTGAGTCAGAGGCATTTAGGGTTAGGGTGCTAAGTTCTGGGGCTACAAAGAGAGCCCTGCTTTCAAGGAGTTCATAACCTAACAAAGGAAACAACACACAAGCAACTATGTACAAATAAGATATAGACAGGACAAATTGGGGGTAATCTCAGAGGGAAACCACTAAGATTAGGGAGACCTGGCAATGGGACATTGAGAGAAGAGGAAGAAGTGAGAGAAGATGAAGGAAATGACCTGGAGCATGCTGATCTGATGAAGGATTTGAAAGGAGGAGTTCTATATCTTGGCCTTTGCCCTTAAGTTGTCAGGATGTTTCATAAAGCAAAAATTACCTTGGGTGCCCTTAGCCTTTCTATTTACTTCAGAAGAAATGTAGGCTTTCAAAAGTCAAATTCAAATGAGCCGCTTGTCTGAGATGATTATTTCTCTCCAGTAAAAAAGCATCAGCAGATGGAAATTGATTGACTTCTGGTCTTCTACAATCTGGCATCACTGTATCTCTCCACCCCCATTTCCTATTCCTTTCCTCCACATACCCTATGCTTGGACAAACTGTTCTTTTTTTTTTTTTTACCATAAAAATAATTTTTTCCAGTTACATGTAAAGATAGTTTTCAACATTCACTTTTACAAGATTTTGAGTTCCAAATTTTTTTCTCCCTCCTCCCCTCTCCAAGACAGCATGCAATGTGATATAGGCTATACACATACAATCATATTATACATATTTCCACATTAGTCATGTGGTGAAAGAAGGATCAGAACAAAACAGAAAAACCATGAGAAAGAAAGAAAAAGATAAAATAATATGCTTCTATCTGCATTCAGACTCCATAGTTTTACTCTGGATGTGGATAGCATATTCCATCTTGAGTCTTGGAATTGTTTTATAATATTGTATTGCTGAGAAGACTAAATCTATAAGAGTTGGTCACCACACAGTGTTACTGCGTTACTGTGTACAATGTTCTCCTGGTTCTGCTCACTTAGCTCAGCACCAGTTCATGTAAGTCTTTCCAAGTTTTTCCGAAATCCACCTGCTCATCATTTCTTACAGAACAATAGCATTCCATTACATTTATATACCACAACATGTTCAGCCATTCCCCAGTTGATGGGCATCCTCTCAATTTCCATTTCTTTGCCACCACAAAAAGAGCTACTATAAATATTTTTGTATATGTGGGTCCTGTTCCTTTTTTATGATCTCTTTGGGATACAGACCTAGTAGTTGTATTGTACAGCTTTATAGCCCTTTGGGCATAGTTCCAAATTGCTCTCCAGAATGGTTAGATCAGTTCACAACTCCAACAACGGTTCATTTGTGTTCCATTTTCCCACATCTTCTCCAATATTTATCAATTTACTTTTGTTTGTTATATTAGCCAATGTGATAGGAGCGAGGTGGTGCGTCAGAGTTGTTTTAATGTACATTTCTGTAATCTATAGTGATTTAGAGAATTTTTTCATGTGACTACAGATAACTTTAATTTCTTCATCTGAAAACTGCCTGTTCATATCCTTTGACCCTATCACTTGGGGAATGACTTGTATTCTTATAAATTCTACTCAGTTCTCTATATATTTCAGAAATGAGGATTTTATCAGAGATACTGGCTGTAAAAATTGTTTCCCAGCTTTCTGCTTCCCTTCTAATCTTGGTTATATTAGCTTTGTTGGTGTACTTTTTTAATTTAATGTAATCAAAATTATCTCTATTACATTTCATAATATTCTCTGTCTCCTGTTTGGTCATAAATTCTTTCCTTCTCCATAGGTCTGACAGGTAAATGATTCCTTGCTCTCCTAATTTTCTTACGGTATCACCCTTCATGTCTAAATCATGTACCCATTTTGACCTTATTTGGTATATGGTGTGAGATGTTGGTCTATACCTACAAGCTGTTCTCCTCTCATTACCACACATTTTTCTTTGACTCTGTGACTTCTTTCATTTGCTTACCTAGACATGAAATGTCCTGTCCCTTCCCCTTTCCATGTGAAATATCAACTCACCTCTAAAAGACCAACTTAAAAGCCATCTCATTCAGGAAGACCTTCTTGATTTTCCTTATCAGTGCCAACCTTTCCCCCTCTTACCTTACCTGGCACTTTGCATATTTGTGAATAGTGCATAGTAGGTACTTAATAAATGCTTGCTGACTTGACTTTGTGTACATATGTACCATATTTCTTTGCTAGACTTTAAGCCTCCTAAGATTTCTAAAGGAAAAGTTAAGTCACATCCCCTCTTTATTCCTGGGCTTCCCTCTTTTCTCCAGAATAAGCCATGATTTCTTGTTTGGCATTTAAAGCCCTTCACAAAATGGTTCCAGCTTTCCTTCCCAGGTTTACTGTACGTTACTTCCCTTCACACATATACTATATTCTAGACACGCTGGACTATGTGTTGTTTTTCATGTACTATATTCAATTTCCCATGTCTGTGGCTTTTCATAGGCTGGCACCCATGATAGAATGTATTCCCTCCTCATTCTTCCTCTTAGAATCCTGACCTTGCTTCACAACTCAGCTTGAGCCATCTCTTGTATGAGAAATTTCCTGATCCTCTCACCACCCCAGCTGTTAGTGGCCCATTCGTGCCAAAATTACTTTGCATTTACTGGCATATATTTACTGTGTGTATGTATGTGCACACATGAGTGTGCACATGCATGTGTGTGCTTGTATATGTGCGTGAAGTATTTGCTTATCAGTGGACCTGCCATCATTCCTCACAAGGCACCAGAAGAATATCAGCTCTTTATAGGCAGTGCAAATTTAGTTTTTTGTTTTTCTTTTTTTCATTTGTTCTTGTTTTTGTACCTCCCAATATAGTGCCCAGAATATGGTAGGTACTTAATAAGTACTGGTGGAATCTGTTTGGATTGTTGAATTTAATGTATTATGTCTCTACGATTTGTAGCACATTTTCTCACTACTATAAACCTTAAATCTATGCCTGTTGAATTTGAACATTAACTCTCAATTTCAACATAAAATAAATAAAAGAGACAATGTAAGAGCCTATGAAATGCATGTTTGGGGTAGTTTCAGCAGACAGAAAGCTGTTGAGACAAGGGTTGCTTCATTTTTTCATCAATTGCCTAAGCATTATGTTTGCAATTTAAGAGAATCTGATAGAATACTGGAAATTGAATTAAGAATAAGTGAATTCAAATAGTGCTAATTTTCTGACCATGGGAAAATTATCAACCCTCACCACTTCAGGCAACTCTGTAGAGTGAGAAGTGACAGGTTGAAGTTTTGGTATTGGTGGAATGATTTCCCAAACCAATGAAATCACAGGTCCTTGACATCTTGGTGTAAGGAACAGTGGTTCTCTTATGAATCTTCATCATGGATGGAAGTTGATAAATTTGTGATTTTCTGTTTTGTTTTGCTTTGTTTTGTTTTTTGCAGGTCCTTTGTCATCCAGCAGATCCCAAGCAGCAATCTATTCATGGTGGTGGTTGATAACCAATGCGTCTGTGATTCTGTGGCACCCATTACCATGGCTCCAATTGAGATCAGGTATATCCTTTCCTGGGCAAGTCCAAGCACCTGCAGAAATCACACATTCACACATGCTACTGCTCGTGAGTGAAGGTGGAAGGAATTATAAATAATCAGGAAAAAGAAACATTCTCATTTTTTTTATCTGATGAGCTGTTGGCATGAAATCCAATTATTTAAATCAAATCAGAATTCATCAAATTACATGGCTAATTCCCACAATATTCTGAAGTTTTAGGGGAAAAGAGAACAAGATATTATTTCGGTCTTTTCTTGGGGTGGGGGCAGGGAAAGGGCTAAGGGAGAAGAAGTCCTTAAGAGAGTTTATGTCCATGTTCTAGGCTCTCAAAAACTGTATTCAAAAGTAACATACTTAAGATTGCTCCTTAACTATAGTAAACATAATGAATCCCTTAAGTGTGAACGCTTGAAATCACAGAAAATCAGAAGACGGCCAGAATCCTGTCATGGTTTTCATCCTGAAGTAAGTCATAACCTGAGTGTGGTGTGTGTGTGTGAGTGTGTGTGTGTGTGTGTGTGTGTGTGTGTGTTGGGGGGGATAATCAGGGGCTCAGTACTTCCCTTTCTAATTCCACACCCTCCTTAACACTGCAAGCACAGGATAAATCCACCACAGAAGATAGATGTTTCTTAATGAGGTGTGGCCCCTTTTATCTGCAAGAAGAGGTCAAATAAACAAATTAAAGGTATTAAAAATGAAAGGGACTTGAAATATTTGTATCACATTTTTATATAATTTTCACTTCCATTATATTGCTTCCCCTCTACCATTGAAAGAGTTAGCCCTTGAAACAAAGAGAAAAAGAGAAAAAATGGGATAGGGGCAAGCAAATCAGCAAAATTATCCAACCAACACTATAAATGTACCCCAAGTGCCCCTCCCATAAAGAAAGGAGGTATAATCTCATATCTCTTATTCAGTTCAATTTTGTTTATTATAGTCACCTAATTTTTGGTTTTGATTTAAAAAAAATCCAGTTATAATATGGTAGTTATTGAAAATATTGCTTTCCTGGTTCTGCTCATTTCACTTTGCATCAAGTCATACAAGTCCTCCCTGGTTTCTATGTGTTTTTCATATTTACTTTTTTTCTTATAGCACAATAATATTTAATTTCATTCATATACTATAATTTGTATAGTCACTCAACCTATGAACAGGTATTTTGTTTCCAATTTTTTGAAGTTTCAAAAAATGCTGCTATAAATATATATATATATATACATGTGTGTGTGTTGTGTATGTATATGTATACATACATGTGTATCTATGTATATGCATACATATGTGTATGTATATGCATATCTATAGTATATTTATATAAATCCATATATATTTATATATCACACTATATATACACATGCATATTCATATATGCATACAATGTAATATGTATATATGTATGTATGTATGTATGTTTTCTATCTGGGGGCTCTTTGGACTATGTGCCTAGCAGGGGAATGTCTAATTTAAAGGAAATTGACATTCTTGTCACTTCCTCTACATATGATGCTTCCCAGAATAGTTGTACCCATTCACAGTTCCATCAACGTCGTATTAGTGTAATTTGTCTTTCCAAAATCCCTCCATTGTTAACATTTGTTGGAATGTGAGATGAAACCTCAAAGCTATTTAAAAAGAATACTTAAAAATAATGCTCTGAAAAAGTCTTTTATTTGTTGATTAATAGTATCCATTTCTTTTAAGGACTGGTTGTTCATATCATCTGACCAATTATGCTTTGGGGAAATGTCTCTTGTTCTCTCATATTTGAATTAGTTATTTAATCCAGATAAAGCAGAGAAAAAAATATCTTCTTAGTCGTTTTCTTATTATTCCAGGTTCTCACTATGCCCTTCCTATTTCCTTTCTCATTCTTTATAAAACCTTTTCTTTCTTTTTCTTTTCTTTTTTTTTTAAATTTAGATTTTGGTTTCCTCTAAAGGTCTTATCAAGATAGAAGAAAATCTAAATGTGAGAATTTCAGTATTCTCCATTTTCAGTTTAAAGCCTCCCTCCCATCAGCTTCCAGCCTTCCTAATTATCCTACATTAGAACACATTGGAAACTTGTGAATTCTCCTGAAGTTGATTCACAGATGATTTCTCCTTCAGAAGTAGCCTTCCCTCCCCCACCCAACACACCCACTTACTGTACTCAAGGTCACCCCACCATCAAGTACTCATGGAATAAGCACTTTTCCTATTAGTCTCAATATGGCACACTTGGGAAGATGACTTTGCTGCCAAAGTATGGACTCCATACCAAAATACAGTAGAAATTATTTCTGCCTTATGTATTTCCTCATTCCTCCCTTGGAGGAGTGGCTCCATCTTTACTGTGGATGGTGGAGTGTATAGTTAGGAAGAAATGCACCCTTTTGTGCTGTCATCTTCTTAATCTGAGGAATCAGTGACTAGTTAAGTTTAACTTCACAAATAATCAACCCTCTTCTGCAATAATTTGGCCACTTTTATATCCTCACTTATTCTTACACCTTCAAGTCTGAAGATTTGAGGGGATATAAGGCTAATAGCTTGCATTTTCATAGAGATTTAAGATTTGCAAAGTGCCTTACGAATATTACAGTTTTTTTCCCCTCACAGCAACACTGGAAATCAGTTACTGTTGTTATCATCTTCATTTTGTAGATGAAGAAACTGAGGCAGACAGAGGTTAAGTGACTTTCTCAGAATCACATAACTATCAAGTGCGCGAGGCCAGATTTGAACTCAGATCTTTCTGACTCTAGGTCCAGCTCTCTAGCTTTGGTGCTACTTAGTATACTCTAAATGCTAGTGATGTAAGACAAATCTTAGGATCATGGGAATCACTATCCTGGCTCAAACCCATCATCTAAATAATACAATTATTCATTGTCAACAGTGAATTAATGGATGCTCCATGGAAGAGTACAATTGTATTTTATTTTTAATTTGAGATTTTATTTTAAAAACAATTTTGAATATTGACATATCAACTAAACTCTTTCAATAATTATTTACATTCAACAGTTATCATAGAACAATGTTTTAGTCTCTTCTTTCAAATCACCATCAAGATTCTTTGACTAATCATACTAATTCACTTTTTTCCTCTCAAATGATCATAGTCAAGTGGGTGCAAAAAGAGAGGGACCCTAATATGAGGGACTCCATTAAACTATGCTCCGTGTCAGTATAAATTCAGTAGGCATGATGATTTCCCTGTGTTTATGTTTACCCCTTATCCTAGTCCCTGGCTAAGACTTATGTTACACATTCTTATACCATCACCTGTGTCCTTCTTCCCACAATGGTACCATTAGATGTTGCAAAACCGTATTTGAGATCTGTGCACTCTACCTTTATCTCTCCTGTTGCGAAACATTCTTACATTTATTCCACAAGAGTTTGTGATTCAGCACAACTGCCCTAATTTTCTTTCTTTTCTTTGATATCACTGGATGAAAATTGTTTGTCATGGGGACTCATTTAACGAATAGAGATTTTCTCTGTGTATTAATAGACCTTTCTTATATAGACATAGCTAGTACCATCTACGAATATTATTCTGACTTGACCCTACAATTATGAGCTGTAGGGTTTCTCCATGGCATTGCTGGGTGGTTCATTCTTATAGTTCTACTTTTTTCACTTTGCATTATTTCATAAAGGGCTTAGGATCATAGGAGGAAACACAGAGGCTATGTAACTCTGCCTTTTCAATGTACAAATGAGGAAAATGAGGCCAAGGAGGGTAAGTGACTAAGTCAAGTTATCAGAGGTAGCAAGTGAGAGACAAGATTTACAATAGATCTTCTGTCTCAAAGTTCATTATTTCTCTCATTATACTACTCTGTCCCTCAGTCTTCTCAGAATTCTTTGCATTCCTCAAAATTATTGTTGCACAACTTTCTGAATCATTCTTCTATTGTTGGACATCTAAGTCGTCTAAAGTTTTCCCAATTAAATATGATGATAATATGAAAATCTTTGGATAGTTCATTTTTTAAAGCACTTTCAGAACATATTCCTAGAAATAAAATTTTTGAGGTCAACAGATAAGATGTTTTTAAAAATAAAAGTTTACTGCATACTGCCAGATTATCTAACCAAAAGCATGTTTACTATTTCTCCAGTAATGGATGAGTATACTTGTTTCTCCTCAAACCTGTTAGCATTTAGTTTCATTACTTTCAATTATTTTTGCCAAAATTTGATAGTTCTGAGGTGGGGATCCCAAGTGGCTTTATTTTTATCTCTTTTATTATTACTTGCATGGGAATTTTGGAGTCATTAATAATTTGTTCCCTTTTTACACAATTATCTGTTGATTTCTTTTGCCCATGTATCCACTGTGATCTGGGAGATACTACTGCAATTAAAAAAATAGTTCCTTATATATATTCATTATTATTTTAGCCATCATAGTGGTAAAAACATTCTTCTATAATTTTACTTATATTGTTTTTATTATAGAATATTTTCCTTATTTAAGTATGTTCAAACACAACTGTCTTTCTCCTAATATTCATTCTATTTATTTGAATTTGTTTAAAGTTCTCCGCTCCATAATTCCATTTTTAATCTTTTTATAGTTTTAAAAAAGTTTAAGACCATCATCCTGCTGGAATTCACTGAGGTATATAGTATAAGATATATGTTTAAATCACCTTTTCCAAGTTTGTTATTTCTAACACAGTTGATTGGATTTTCTTAGTTGACATTTGTTTCTAATATTCACAAATTTCTCCAAATCCTAACCCTGTTATATTCTCTGTTCCTATTCTGCTATGTATATCCCAAAGTAAATAATTCACAAGGTTAGTAATTTGAAATAGATGGAACAATGGAAGACTCACCCCAGCCCCGACCCTTGTCTTTAAAAGATAGTTGATCTATAAAGCATAAGCAGACTTGTTTTTATTTTGTTTTGTTCTGTTTTTACCAAAGAAGCTTCTCTTCTCAACGCCTACACTGATTTAAAATATCTGAAACATTTATGTAGATTCAAAATTTCCCTTCTATAGCCCAGTGAGATATAGACAAACATATTTCCCTGCATTATTGAATGTTAAATTTCCTCATTATGGTGGTGGCCTGGGCTTCTGAAAAGCTATACATTGGAATGCAAACTCTGGAGGGTCCTACCCAGTTGGAAAGGATGGTGGTATGTGCCAGTGCCAGACTGTGTCTGCTGTCTAAGAACCAGTCTTCCTCAGTCTAGAGGGACCCATTCCCAGAAGGTTGGTCACTGGGCAACCGTTACGTTGGCCATGGCAACACCTGAAAGAAAGAAAAGTAAATATTGCTGGGACCTCCATGGAGAGCATGGTGTTGACTTTGTTAATACAGTCCACAGTGTGCCTTGGAAATTACTGAGGCATTTTCAAAGACTCCCAAGCTAACAAAATGGTATCCTTGTATCCTTTCCTTTAGGAAAATGCAAGAGAATGTGGGGGAGCCCTGGGCCTTTGTGCCAAGCCTGTCCTCCTTCTGATCCCGCTGCTTCTGATGCTTTTCTCAAGGTGACACTGACTGGTTTGTTCCCTTGGCATGCTAATTACATGGATAAACTGTGAACTGAAATATGGTGCAACATAGACGACATGAAATATAGTCCAACCATCAGCATTTCATGATTTTAACTGTGCGTGATATAAACTCTTAATGATATGTCAAGAAAAAAAAAAGGTTATCTTTTTACTTTGCCAGTCATGCAAATGTGCAGTTGCCATATGATACTCTCACTTCATCAGAAACAGGGCATCAATTGGTAGACGGGTGGTGGTCCTTCTCTGCTTTGTCCCATTGATGCCAATTTACACCTGTGTACTTTTTAAATAAAGTGTATTAAAATCATAGTCACCTTGTCTGAATTGAGTATTACAACATTTTATAAAGTATCCCTTTAAGAAACTCAAATAGCTCATACCAGCTTAGTAATTAGGAGATAGTCTGTTCTCGTGTCTAGGGCATGCAGAACCTAAAATGGCCACATGAGCCATTAATACCCCAACAATATGAAGAGAATGCAAAGAAGTCTGTCAGCAACTTGAGTGGACTCTCATTAGCAAATTAATGAAAGGCTGTGGACCAGTCAGACAGTATGCCAGGCATGTGTGAGCCGGGGTTTGTGTGGATGAGGGAGAACTGCCCTTGGTATCATGGATGAGTATGGCATTAACAAGTCATGTTTATCATGTGTTTCAAAATCTGCAAAACACTTATATGCATTATCCCCCTGGAGCCTCAGAGTAACTCTTGACATACCTCAATTATCATTAAGCGCATCTTGGAAAGATGGGGAAACTCAGGGCCAGAGGGTCATACAGCCTCTGTCAGGGGTGCATTTGAACCAACATCTTCCACTCAGCTAAAGAGGAAAAAGTTAGTAAAGCCCATCATAAAATAAGTATTCCATAAAATAAAGATTCAATGGTTAGAGGTTATACCCATAGTTTTTATCTTGTTGACTTTTAAAAAAAATCTTTTAAGAAAGATTTACTGATTCTGGGTGCTGGAATATACCCCAAGAGGAACTGAAGACCTGGAACATTACCATTGTTAATGGCATTTTGTGCGTTCAAAAACACAGGAGAAGATAATAATTATTATGTTAAATTTTGAAAAGTATTTCACATGTTATTTCATGGGCGCCTCACAGCAACTCTATGAGTTGTTATTCATTGCATTGCACAGATGAGAAAACTGAGTTTCAGAGGCATTGAATGACTTGATCAGGGTGTCCCAGCTGGAAAGTAGAATTGGTGGGATTTGAACCCAGTTCTGCCTGACTCTGAGAATCAACCTTCTCATAACACGCTCCAGATTAAGAGAAAAAAATGATTTTCAAGAATTCATTGTTTTTGTTCATGTGTTTAATATATGTACATACATATATGTGTATACAAACAAGTATTTATGTATATATGTGTGTATGCATGCACACACATATACACAAACACACATATACATACATATATGCATATATATACATGCATACACACATAAATGTATGTGTGTATATGTATATGTGTGTGTGTGTGTGTATGTGTGTGTGTGTGTGTACTTACCCTTCACAGAAAGAAGAGAAAAGTAATGAAGAGAGTAGCTAAAGCTACCTTCTGTAATACTGGACTGTTTTTTGCTTCTGTGAATGCCAAACCAATGCCTCATCCAACTCTATAGTTCTATGATTTGATTTTTCTTCTGTAGTAATAATTTGCCCTCAGAGTTAATGATGAAAATAACAGCTCCTAGAGAGGCTGCATGGAATGCCCAGAGCCACAAAGACCTCGGGTTTAAATTCCACTTCTGACATAGTCAGTCTTCTTTGCTGGATCTTCCCCCAGATCGCTAATTATAAGTGTCCCCAAGACTCTGTCCTGGACCTCTTCTCTTTTCCCTGTGTGTTATCTTGGTTGATGTTTTCATTAGTTCTTTGACATTTAATTGTCATCTCTATGCAGATGATTAAAAGTTGTATGTCCCAGTTTTAGCCTGTCTCCTGAGCTTCAGTCCCATATCACCACCTGCTGACCTACCCAATCCATTGTCAAATCACGACATTTCTATTTTTACAGCATCTCTTGTCTATTGTGTCTATATCTTTCTCTACTCATGCAGTTACCTTGCTGGTGTAAGTTCTCACCTCCTCTCAGCTGGACTATGGCAATAGTAACCTTTGAACTTGTCTCTTTGACACAAGTTTTTCCTAACTTCATCCATAGTCCACAAATTCCCAAAGTGATTTTCCTAAAATGCAAGGGCTCCCTATGACCTGAAATCATGTATGAACTTTTCTAGCGGCGAAAGCTTTTTGCAATCTTTTGTTGTTCAGTCATTTCAGTAGTATCTGATTCCTCATGACTCCATCTATTGTTTTCTTGGCAAAGACACTGGAGCGGTTTGCTATTTCCTTCTCCGGCTCATTTTTTTTTTATGAATAAGATTTTATATTGTTAAAATTTTATTATCCTTAAATTATGTGTAAACACAACTTTAACATTTAAAAAAAACTGAGTTCCAAATTTTCTCCCTTTCTCCCTCTTTTACTTACCCCTATCCTGAGATGGTAAGCAATTTGATATAGGTTAATATATATGCAATATATTTATGCAATATGTATATTGCATATATATGCTATATATATATATATGCAATCACGTATGTGTGTGTGTGTGTGTGTGTGTGTATGTAGTAATGAAGAAGCTACCTTCCACAACACCAGACTGTTTTATGCTTCCATGAATGGGAGGCAAAGTTGATGCCAATGTATGAATGATGAAAAAAGCTCTTTTATGTATATTGCATATATATGCAATTTGTATGTATACATACATACATACATACATACAATCATGCAAAGCATGTTTCCATATTAATAATGTTGTAAAAAGAAGACACAGTCCCAAGGGGAAAGGCATGAAAAAATAAAGTGAGAAATAGTCTGGTTTGTTCTGCATTCAGACTCCAATAGTTCTTTCTCTGGAGACAGATAGCATTTTCCGTCATGAATCTTTTGGAATTGTCTTGGATCATTGTATTGTTGAAAATAGACAAGTCATTCACAGTTGTTCATTATGCAATATTGCTGTTACTGTGGATGATGTTTTTCTGATTCTGCTCACTTCACTTTGCATCAGTTCATGTAATTCTTTCCAGGTTTTTTTTTTTCTTTTCTGAAATCCACCTTCTCATCATTTCTTAGAGCACAATAGTATTCCATCACAATCATATACTACAGATTGTTCAGCCATTCCCCAATTGATGGGCATCCCTTCAATCTCCACTTCTTTGCCACCAAAAAAATAGATTCTCCAGGTCATTTTACAGATGACAAAATCGAGGCAAACAGCATTAAGTGACTTGCCCAGGGAAACACAGCTAGTAAGTGTCTAAGGCCAGATTTGGATTTAGGTATCACTGATGCCAAGACCAGAGTACTCTGTCCCTGTACTACTTAGCTCCCCGTAATCTAGTCCCTTCCTATTTTTCCACATTTTTATTATTCATTCCTCCCTTTCCCCTTCACATCTCTACAGTACCTGCCTAATTACTCTTCCTGACACACAAGTCACCATCTCCCCTCTCTGAGCCTTTGCAATGAATATTCCTTTTCCCCCATTCCTCTCCCTCCTCAGTTTCCCTTCTTGGTATCTCATTTCCAGAATCAGGTCAAAGACAAGTTTGATCTAGCTCCCTTTTTTTGCTAGTGCTTTCTGCTCCAACGTTAACTTCTATCTTGGTTTTACAAATCTTGTATATGTGTGCATGTTGTTTCACTCATTAGAACATAAACCTTTTGAAGGCAGATACTGTTTTACCTTTTGATTTTTTTTTTTCACTAGTGACTGTCCTAGAGTAGAACCCACTGAATTCTTGTTGTATTGGTTTCTGGAGCTAAACTACTCAGAGGCAGCTGGATTCCATGGAAAGTGCAGTGGATTCTGACTTAGAGGACTTGAGTTCAAATCCTGACTCTGATACTTTTGTGTGACCTTGGGCAAGTCACTGTCTTTTTCTGGGCCACCATTTTCTCTTCTGTAAAATGAGGTCATCGGACCAAATGACCCCCTAAGAGTCCCTCAATATCTAAATTTATAATTGTGTGATCCATTTCCCTGATTCCATGACATTTCCAAACCAATGATTAGTTACCCAACCAATTAGGTCTGACATAGTGCATTCATTAGAATGCTGTGGCCACCTGTTCAGCACAGTATTCAAGGGAAGGAAGCATGGACCAAGTTGGGGAAGGCCAGCAGTTTTGAGGAGTGTGTTTTTGTTACCAAGCCTCTTTGGCTAAGGAAAGAACTTCAGTGTTCCTGTCATTCTCAGCCCCTGCCTCAGTTGCCAGAGACACAAAGGCAGTGTATAATTAGAGGCCTTGGGATGGGTGGCAGAAAGCCTGCTTGTATTTTTCCTTTCCCCATTTTAACTGCCCTATCATCCCTACTTGTTGGCGTCATGCCTCAATCCCTTCTTCTCTTTCTCCTTCTGCATGCTCCTTAACCGCATTCTCCACTTCCTCCCTCAATCCAAACCACACACCCACATGGTCGAACCTTTAAAAAGTAATTGTCCCTGTGCATCCTCCCAAGTCACTAAAGGGTTTGGCAGTGGCAGTTTCACCGGCTTGCTCGCTGGCAGGTTTAGACCTAAAAGCCCAGCCCCAGGAGAACATGGGAAGGATGGCTCTCTGCTCAAAAAAAGGCAGAGAGGATCCTGCCAAGAAGGAAAGAAGAAATTTGGACTGGCTTCAGGATCACAGTTTACATTGGGCTCTACCCGACTTTGCCTGGATGGCCTCATATTGTATTGATGTGTACGAGCTCAGTTCTTGACTGGCTTGTAGGCCTCAAGAGATCAGTGCCTGTGTCTTCAAAAACATTGATATCTTTGGCATCTAGCTCAGAGCTTTGCACATAGTAGGATCCTATGAATGGTTCATGAAGAGGATGATTCTGAGGAAGAAGAAAGCAAAAGAAGAAAAACAGGAGGAGGAAGAAGAGAAAGAGAAAAAGGAGGAAAGAAGTAAGTGATGAAGGAGGAAGAGAGGAGTTTCCCTGTCTCAAGCTTCTCCCTGTTCCAATCCATCCTTCACCCAGCTGCCAAAATAAGTTTTCCTGAAGTGCAACTCTTTCCGTGTCACACCCCAACTCAATAATCTTCAGCGGCTCCATATTAACTTTAGGCTCAAATCTGCCGTTCTCTGTTTAGCATTTAAAGACCTTCACCTTGCCCTTTCCAACCTTTTCAGGCTTCTTAAACTTTATTGCTGTTACCCTTCTTTGGCTCTCATCAGCTCTTGCCTGGCCTCGTGCAATAACCTTCCCACTGTTCTTCCTGCCCCAAAGCTGTCCGTGCTCCAAGCCGTCTTCCTCCCAGCTGCCAAAAGGCTTTTCTGAAAGCCCAAGATTTGTGGCATCACCCCCTTACTTAGTAAGCTGCAGTGACTCTGTCTTCAATCTGGCATCAAAGAGAAAATTCAAATCCTTTGTTTGGTATTTACTGCCCTTCACAATAGGAGACCTTTCTGCCTTTCTAGTCTTCTTAACCTTTGCTCCCTTCCATGCATGTTACTAACCAGCCATGCTGCCTCTTTGCTGTGCTTCTCACATGGGACTTCATCTCCTATTTCCTTGACTTTGCCCTGACTGTCCCCCCTGCCTGGGATGCTCTTCCTACTCACCTCTGGCTCTTAGATTCTCTGCTTTCCTTTAAGACTCTGATCAAATATCACTTTTCGTTGGAGGCCTTTCCAGCCCTCCACCTCCTTCCCTGTGAGAATTGCTTTCATTTATGCTGTAACCACCCTGCATTTGCCTATAAATGGTCTCTCCCATGAGAATATGAGCTCCTTTAGGTCAGAGACTAGGTTTTGACTTTCTTTTATAAGGGTAGAGGATGACTGACTCATTCAATTCCATTTCTTTCACTCTTACTGAAACAACTAAAAAGATCCTATACCTTAATACCTTTATCAATATATCAAGTGTATCATTCAGTGAAAGACTTTGAACTACATTTGACTACTCTAGATAGCCAAGTAAGGAATCGGCAGAGCACTCTAAGGCATTGGATGAAATGAAATGATCCTACACGGGCAGTGTATTGGGAGTGGCTGAAGATACTCAGTCATGACAGGTAGGTTTTGAATAAAAGAGTAAGCCAATTTGTAATGGAGTATTTCAAAACTTGGCCACTTTGGGGGTAGAAGCTATTCTGGCCACCTTTGTGAGTTGGGGGCGGGGCAGAAGAATCTTGGTCTCCTCCCTCCATCATGACCAGAAGATCTTGTGAACCTGAAAAGAGCAGGAAGAATTGAACTTGCCATAGATGTCCTGGTAATGAACGTGGACAGCTAATGACAGTCTGTATATCAGGAGTCAGGGACAAATTAGACACACTAAGGAAAGGCAGCTTCAGGAGCCTGGGAGGAGCCTACCAAAAAAGCTACACTATCCCTAAAGGGAACTGTGTGAGGATCCCACAAAGAGGAGAAAAGGAATTCCAAGAACTATGAATCACACACACACACACTCATGCACTCACACACACACACACTCACACACACACACACGCACTCACACCATTTGCCATATTTTATGATCTAAGATTGAATAAGTTATGCACTACACCATATATATATATATATATACATATATATATGAGCATGCACATTTTGTTTGGTGAGGAAAAAGGGGGCAAGGTATAACTGTACCACCTGTTCTTACTCCACCTTCTTACTACTACCCTTTCTGAAAATTAATTAAATCCCTCTCGTTAATTGATAATAACTGATCATCACAGCAGTGGGAGCTCATGAGCTGTGTAGGATTAGATCACCTTCAGCTTCTCTGAGGAATCGTGTAACCCCTAAGGGGGAGGGGACAGTGTTGCTTCCGTCTGGGGACCTAACCTTGAAATAGGAATGGATGTTGGGAGAACAAGACCAAAGCATGAGTTACATTTTTCACCCCCAGTACATAGCACGATGACTGGCACAGAGTGTTGAATAAAATGCTTGCTGACTGGTGGAAAACAAAAAAAAAAAAAAGGAGGAAGGAGGAAGAAGGAGGAGGAGGGGGAAGGGGAGAGGAAAGGAGAGGAGATGGGGAAGGAGAAAGAGAAGGGAAAGGGGAGGAGGAATGAAAAAAAAAATCAAATGTTATTGAGAGGTTACTATGTGTCCAACACTGCTAATTGCTCTCCTTTTAAAATAACATACAGTCAAGCCCAGACCCTCAAAACTGGTATGATCTGGTTGGAGAGCTGCCACATTGGTGTCTCAAACTCAACAGGACCAAAGAGGACTCATTATCTCTCTCCTTCAATCTACTGTTCTTCCTCATGTCCCAAATTCTGTCAAGGATACTGCCATTCTTCTGTTCAACCAAGTTTAGAGCTCAGCTGTCCTGCTAAGCCTCAGTCCTGGTGTCACCACTCACAGAAGGCCTTTTCTGATCTCCTGTATTGGTAGCATCTGTCCCAGAATCATTTTGGATTTGGTTTTGGGCAGATTGCATATATATTCATCTGTGTACAAATTGTTTCTCTCCCTTCACCTCCCTTCAGGATAGGGGTTATTTTTCTTTTGGCCTCTGTCTTCCAGGTGCTGAGGACAGGGTCTGGCATAGAGTTGGAGCTTAATGGGATTTGAATTTATGGAATTATGCTCAGTATAAATAGAAGAGAAAGGGCTGTATGGGGTAACCTAGTCAAGGAAGACTTCTAAGAAAAGGTATGACTGAAGATTTTTTAAAAAATGTAACAGTGTAATTGATAAAGTATCAGACTTGAAGTTTAGAAGACCAAGAAATGCTGAGGTTCAAATCTCACAGCTGACATTTACTAGATTTTTGAATATAAGCAAGTTACCAACCCTTGGTTTTCTAATCTGTAAAATAAAAAAGATTATATTATATTATTTATAAATTTCCTTTTAAAAATAAATAGATGATCCTATGAGTTGGCCTTACGGAAGATTAGGCTAGACAGATGGTGAAAAGGGAAGACTTTTTTGGAATGAGGAAATAGCATGAAACAATAATCATGGAAGTCAAAAGGCTCCTAGAGGAGATAAATGTCTATTGAGGGGAAAAGTATGGATGTTAGGGAATGGGGAAAACAAGATTGGACAAATAGGTAGGAACCAGATTATGGAAAGTTTTCAAGGCCAAGAAAAGGAGATTGGATGTGATGAAGGGGGTAAAAAGGAGTCATCACAGGTTCTAGAGCAGAGGAATGGCACAAAAGAAGGAGTATTTTGGGAATCTTAGGTGGGCAGTACTGGGTAGGATAACTTGGAGGAGAAAAAGCAAAGTCTAGGAAATCAACTAAGATGTTATCATAGTGATTCATGTGAGAAGCAATGAGCACCTGGAGAATAGTCATGGTTGTCTTTAATAATACTGGGTGCCCCATTCCAGGAAAGGCGTTGATCACTGTCCACTCTCCAGAGTGGGCCAACTGGAATGGAGAAGTGACTTGTGTCTGTGCTATATGGAGATTCTTTGACAGAACTAAGCACATTTAGTTTGAAAAAGAGACAACTTTGGAGGGTGAGAGTCTAGGGAGAACAGGGAAGTTGTGTTCAAATATTTGAAGGTCTAGCTCATGGAAGAAGGGTTAGCCTTGTTTGGCATGGCCATATTAGGCAGAACCAGGATCAATGGATAGAAATAGCTAAGAAAGTAATTTGTTCTTGATCAATAACAATAAAAACAACAACAACAACAAAACTTACTAACAATTAGAATTGTTTAAAAGGGGGATGAGCTGCTTCAGGAACTGATGGGATATTCTTTCTTGGAGGGTATAAGCAATGGCTAGAAGAGCATTTGTTGGGTGTATTGTAGTGGGAATTCCTTTTGTACATGGGCTGAAGTAGTCTCCCACTGACAACCTTTCCAATACCTTAATTCTATGATTCTGTAATCCTTTAACCTACCACATTCCACTGTCAAGTCACAAATGACTATGTCCAGCCACAACAATTAACAATTATTGATCACATACTAACTCTGTACTAAGCACTGGAGATTAAAAATCAAACAAAAACAAAAACAATAATAATAATCCCTGCCTTCAAAGAGCTTACATTCCAAAGGAGATCAAAAGTTTGGACCACAATGTACGGACCGTGAATGAACTTGGACCTTCACTCATGAAAGTTTTGGAAAATTATTTCAATGAAGATATGAGAAGAATTTATGAAAGTATTTGGAAAGAAGATGTGGGAAAACCTGTCCTAATGAGCCAAAAGACAGAAGTTCAAAATTCACTTGGGTTTTCGAAACCCAGCAATCTGAAGATAAGGAGTCATTGGTTGTGGAGAAGATGAAAGGTGTACTCATAGGAAATCATTTTACAAGGCCAGGAGCTTGGGGATCCAACTTTCAAACCCACTAAAATTAAAGTGCAACATTTGTTTGTAGACTTATACAATTGTGGGTTGAGAATTCAACTGAATTGAGTTCTTTCCAGTTACCGGTAACCAAACACTCAGGGCTATTATGCAACCATGACTCAACAGGACCTTTAGAAAACACATTTCCAATAAAGATGGAAATTAAAGGACAAGCTTTGTTTGTAAATATTTGAAATTTCAGGTTTAAAATTAATTTGAGTTGCTTGCCTGCCAGTAACTTATAACATTTGACGTTTTTTATGTAATCATGCATACCACTCATGACTTTTAACATAAATCATTTTAGGAAAAATGACTCAACTCAGGGAAATCCATTGGATCTGGCTGCCAGAATAGATATTGGTGTTGGTTACACAGGGTGACGAAAAACTAAGTAGCAAGCAGAGCTTCCCCTAAAATGTTTGGGTTGGCTTTCATTCATTTAACAAGTATATGTAATGCATTTATTATACACCAAGCATTGTGCTAGGGGCTGAAGATACAAAAGCGAAAATAAAAGGAAACCTTCCGTCAAGAAGTTTTCATTCAATTACAGGAAACAAAGGATGCATATTATTGAAATATAAACAAATACATGGCACAGGGTGATGGAGGGCTCTGACAACTGGAGGGCTCAAGAAAGGATGTATATAGGAGGTAGCACCTGAGATGAGCCTTGAAAATTGCTAGGAATGCTCAGAGGCTAAACTAAGGAGAGAATGGATTGGAAGCTAATGCAAATTCACTGAGGTAATAGAGGCAATGTTGCATTTTGGGATATGGTTTTAGAGAAAGTCCTGATGAGGAGTTGAGTTTGAGACTCAATTCAGCCACCAAAGTAGAGTGACTTTGGGTAAATTATTTTCCATCTCTTTAACTATAAATTAGAATGGACTAAAAAAATCTCTTCAAGTCCTTTACTAGTCTAATACTTTGTGATTCTCTATGGACCCCTTGCTTAAACCCAATCATTGAGATACAGATATGAATTTTCTGCTCTATGAGGTTTACTTTGTACTTAATTGAAATGAAGCATAGTACTAACCCTTTCTTTTCCTGGTTAATTATCTGACTTGTTTGGGGGTACTCCAATGAATAAAGTTGAAATACTTATGTATTAAATGAAAATTGGAGAGAACTATCTACTTTCAGATGATTTTCTCAGGTTATTGAAGTGCCCGATGTCTCTTAGAGGGTTGTTCACTTCCTAAATTTGACCTAAAGAATGAAGAAAGTATAATATTTACTCTTTTCTTATCCTTGTACCCTCTTTTGGGAAAGTCTACTGGTAATTCTCTAAGAATCACCAAAAACTCTGGAGCTGGGAAATGTTAAATGTAATTTCAAAGAAAGTTACAGGGCTAATTAGTCTACAAGGAGGGTGATTCAACTTGTGGTCAATGTTGCTTCACATACTGGGACCATTTCACTGCTGATCTCTTGCCATTTGGCTTCATTGGGTCAGAAACTGAGGGAATTGGTTGAATCCAAATCTACATTTGAATCCAGTTATACATGTATTTGTTAAGTGCCTACTATGTGCAATATCCAGACTTTGGGCTTCTGGTTCACAGTTACAACTTTCCTGGATTCTAGTTGTCTTCTGTTCACAAAAAAAAAAAAAATGGGTATAATGCTGTCTTTCTCCAGTACGGGAAAAACAACTCAGCATGTGTTGTTCCAGTGGGGTGGGCTGACATTACCACATTTTTATGTAAAGAACAGAACATAAGGGACTTTATACATAATTGATAATTTCTACCACAACACCAGAGCCGTTCTGTCCCATTACAGTTTTGATGTTCACTTTCAATACTTCAAAGATTCCATGATTTGGGGGATATTGGTATGCTCCAGCGATGTGGATGACAACCCACTCATGCCTTCTTAGTTTGAGCAGTTCTTACGCATGTTTTTTTTTTCCTTCATGAATCATTTCTAGAAAGTACACCCAAATCACTACATGCATTCCTCTAAATCTTAAGATTTCAGAGTTACCACTTCAAGGAATGAGTTCTCTAGCTTGTATCCAATACTTTCCCCTGCCTTGGCTGGTACATCTTCTTTTGTGATGATGCATTTCCTGGTCATATTCTTTGAGTCCAAGCCAACAATAATAGCATTCAATGCCTCTCTATGGCTCTTCATGTGTAGCTAAGCTTGGGCAGGGTTGGGTGGCATGTTGTTCTAAGCTGCTAAAGAAGGGTATCTGCGATGTCCTTTGAAGCTCTGTGCCCTAGAACACATTAATTATCCTCCCCAAATTATAGTGATGGAAAAGTCATTTTGCCTCTCAAGGCCTCAGTTCTGTCCTCTGTAAAATGGAAACGTCAGACCCTTTGACCTCTGCAGCTTTTCCCCCCAGCAATATTTTGTTGCGTGGACTATATATCAACTACAACTGTTATACTTGTCACCTTTCTAATAAAGTGTAATAGATGATGATCTGGAGGTGTTAATCAGAGGATTTGAAGGTGTAATGATGATGATGATGATGATGACGAAGATGATGATGATGACGATGATGATGATGATAACAATGCTAACATTTCTGTAGCATTTAAAAAATTTCAACATCTGCCAGGAGCTATGTTGTACTTCCATGAGATATATAGTTAAGGTTTTGTAGTTTGTTTGTTTTCTGGGGAAAAGTAAAAAGAGGGGCAAAGACACCCCTCAAATTCCCAGAACACCACTGGAATTCTGAAAACCATCTGTAAGTAACAGATTTCAGAGAAGCTTAGGATCTCCAGAGGTGAATTCCAGCCTTGTCCTTCATCACAGTAGAAGCAGGCATCACATAGAAAGATTCAGTGAGTAGCCCAAGGTCACATTGAAATAAAGGGGATAAAGGACAGCTTGCATGTTTGCTGCCTTTGAACACAGGCTCCGACTGGTCCACCACATAGGCCATGACACCACTGGCCAGTCCACCAATACACTGGAGCCCCGGAGTTCTCTGGGCACCCTCTCTTGGCATATCCTTGTCCAACACTCAGATCTCTTTTCAAATGGGAGGTACAGAGAAGTGGCTATGCTTCAGGCAATGCCATAAAACATAAAATTATTTCAATTCAATGAGCATTTATAAAGTGACACTTATGTTCAAAGTGCTTTCATAAAGACTGGGGACATAAATACAAAAATGACGCAATCTCTTCTCTCGACAACTCTATATTGTGCTTAAGGAAATGCCACTACATGATCAGTGAATCCAAGGAAATTTGAAGAAGGACTTAGAAAGTATAACCAATGTGCCAGGGAGTGAAGGATGGGGGGAGAATTCAGTTAATTCTTCACAGAGAAGCTGTGTATGTGAGCTGAGCACTGAAGGAAGCGAAGGATTCTGAGTAAACATGAAGAGTAAGTGCATTCCAGGCATCAGGAATAGCTTGTACAAAAGCCCAGGGCTGTTTGACTTTTTAACCAAGTTTGGCTAAAACATGGAGTGTCTAGAGAAAAATAATTGAGCTCTGAAGAGTTCATGGTGGAGTAAGTGTTGTACCACATACACACACACACACACACGTGTATACATATATTTATGAAAATGCACATAGAGAGAGCAAGAGAGACAGAGAAAGAGAAAGACAGAGAGATGAGAGTAACTAAAGATGAACACATAAGTTGAAAAGACAGAAACACTGCAAAAGGTTTACCAAAAAATGAAATAATTTCACTTATGGCTCTCACTCAGCATTTCCACCCCCAACCACTCCACATGCTGAGTGCAATGAATATAGTTAAGCTTACAGGCTTGTAACTAATATTGCAACTGTGGGGATCACTGTCATGCTCTTTCAGGACAATGACACTCTGAACCTTTCTTCATCCCTAAGAGGTGGCAGACACTGATCTTGCCCAGGCATTAAAAGGAAAGAGAAATTGACTGGAGGAGAAACCAGAGATGAAAGGGGAAAAGTGAGAAGGAAAACACCTTCCAATTGAAAGCAAGGCACTGGAAACAGAAGTGGGGGGGCAGGTGAGTGAAGGACTCTTCTTCCCAGGAAATGCTTTGTGCAGGGCATAGGATCAAGCTATATAACTTCTAGTAAAAGGAGAGTGAGAATGCTAAGCATGGAATTTGTGATGTAGTAAAGTGGGGGGTGGGGAACCAAAGAATGAGGAAGGAAAGCAGAAGTACACATCTGGGAAAAAGAGAAGAAACTTTTAAGAACAAACATTTAAGCTGAATAAAGACTTAGTTCACTACCAAATAAATAAACACTTACAAATACGGAAGAAGGAATTAATAAAATATCAAAGTTGTCTTTAATATTATGAACAATTATTATATTATGAAAGAAAGTGAACTAAAATCGCCTAATTGAAGAGAGAATTCTGTGAACACTCCAGTGACTATGGAGCCAGAACAAAAAAATCCAGAATGATTCAAAAGAGAAAAAGAACTTTTAAAAAAAGAATTTAGTAATACAATGAAGTAGAAAGTCAAAGCTCTGAATATAGAATTAAAAGAAGAGCCTAAAATTAATCTCTTTAATAAAGTAGAGGCAGAAAAAGTGGGGATAACAGACAACAAAAAGTCCTAAAGTGGAAGACAATTTAGAAGAAGAATATCAATTAAAAAAAAAAAAGAATCACAATTTCTTTTTTACAAGACAAAGTAGATGACCTTGAATCTAACCAGCATTAACTTAGGAATCATGGATCTCTCAGAAAAAAAATCTGAAAAATTCAAAAAAATCCATACTTCAAGAAATAAGGTAATAAATCTATGGAGAGCTTTTGAATAGACATAACAAGAAATTATCCGTTAAAATCCACAGAACATTGACAGAGGAGAAAATCCAAACTGAACAAAAAAACCTTCAAACTCCAAGGCATGTGATGATTCAAATTCACTATTTCTATAAAGAATAGGAGATTATGAAAAGATCAATAAGAAATGCCTTCAAATATGAAGCACAAACAATGAAAATAACCTGTGATTATTCCATGGTCAGAAGAAATTACAAAAGAGAATGGACTAGTATTTTCAAAAAATCAAAATGAACTCAGATTGTAATGCAGAATAATATCCTACAAATCTGAGCCAACCTAGACATTCTTGTAAAAATAAACAAATTAATAGCTAGATAAATATATAAATAACATATAGAAAGATAAATAGAAGCAGAGATGACCATATTATTCAGTTTACAAATATTGCATGTAACAGAAACAGAAGAAAAAGCAACTATAATTGTGAAGAAAACCCCAGTTATCTAATGTTTATAACCTATTGCTTTAAAAAGATGAAGACTTAACTGTGAAGTTAAAAAAAATATTGATCATCATGTGGCAAAAAGGATTGAAAGACATAAAAGACTTTAGGAGAATGTAAAGAATTCATAAAAGGGAAGAGGAGGCAGAGATGGATGAAAGGCCTAAATCTCCTGACTATCTATAAGTGAACTAACTTCTCTTTTTGGAGCAAAAAACTCAATGAGAATTTTCAAGAATGGGGAAAGGGAAAGAGAAAAATGGAGCAGTAGATAATCCATAGATGCATCACCAAATCCGTGGATGACCACTTCAATGATAATAATTCCTTGAGATCGTTGACCATGATGGGTTTTATGAGAGATTACCATAAAAGAAATGCATAAGGATGAGGGAGGATAAAAGAGGAATATCACACTTTCAAGACAAAAGGAAATGGTTCCAGGAAAGAACAATGCCATGACAGAGGATGAGATATGTATGTGGGGTTCATCTTGGGGAGATTTGTATAATTGAAGTTCGTATTTTCTGAGGGAAAAAATTCATCTACCAGGATTGCATGTTACCACAAGAGATCATATATAATATTCAAGGATAGCCAGGATGCAGAGTGAGAGGAAAACAAAGCACCAGAGATGGCATACAGCCTTAGAACTGGAGAGTGATCATAGCAAGGGCAGAGTGTAGGACCACATCCTTAATGCAGTAATAGACAAAAAAACTTATACTAGGTGTCTTCTCAAAAAATATGCACATTAGAACATCAACTTCTCTAAGAAAGGATTATTTGGTGTATAATATTGTGCCCCAGGAGAACTGCTTTCCAAGGAATTTCCAATGACAACCAGCACCCAGAGTTATAGAGGGAATGTAAAACCAGGAATGGAATAACATGCCTCTAGGGACGTTGATTAATTGTGGCAAGACAAAGGCTAAAGATATACTTCATAATTTGAAACACCAAAGGGATTCCCACTATGTGATGTTGATTTCATCTATCATTGCTCCTTCTGTGAATTGATATTTCTAAGAATAAATTAGTATGGAAATAGAGAGAACGGGATAAAATATACAAGAGCGGTAGCATAGGGATGGGATAGAAAAGGGAGCTCATCTTTGACACTTCAAAAACCTTATCCTTATCAGACAGAGCATAAAGAAGGATAAAGTGAGGATATAGTCCACTGGCTAGATAACACTCATAATGCACTAAAAGGAAAGGGAAAGAATAAAAACAAAGTAAAAGGAAGAAAATTCCTTGGAAAGGGTACAGCAATGAGGATGTGAAAGCACATGCTTAGAAAGAGGGAAACAATTCTAAGCAAATAAAATAAGAGGAAATAAAGGTCTAATGAAGATAATTTAAAGGCAAATGCATTAAACAACCCTTCCCCTCCCCCAAAAAAGAAGAGAAAGAGTGGTAGAATGATGAGAAAATAAAATGGCATAATCTGTTGTATCGAGGAAAAACATCTAAAATAATAGATATATAAAGAATGAAAAAAAAAGGCTGGAACAAAATTTAGTATGGTTAAGGCTACTTTTAAAAGCAGGAATTGCTATTATATTACAATAAAAAATAAAATAAATAAAATTTTGCAATATCAAAGGACACAAAGAAAGAATGTTATGTTTAAAGGAACCACAGATAATCATCTACTTTCACTAAATATATATGACCAAGTGGAATAACACCTAAACTCACAAAGGAAGATTTAAATGAATGGGGGAGGAGAACTATAGATAATTGTAGGAACATTACTATTAATTCACTAGTTCTCCACACTGATCTTAGATTCAAAATCTAGCTGAAATTCTTCTTTGACATCTGGCCTTAGGAGGTCTGCTCTGGGCCTGTCCAGTGAGCATACCTATAGCCCACATAATCCAGCTGTTCCTTGTTGAATCAGAGCTCTGAAGACTATGTTTTGCTCCACCAACTCATTTTTTTTTCAATCAGCACCCAATAATGACAGACAGGTTCTATATATCCTTTGCACCCGTGAAAGGGTTTGATGATTCTGAAGAAGAAAACAGTACCTCAAGATGTCAAGGGACAATCATTTCAATTTAGTTGATGTGAGAATTTTCTTCAACTATCCATCTGTGATGTAATCGATTGCCTTCGACATGTTTCCAGAGGCTTAGAGTTGTTAAGTGACTTAGCCGTGGTCACATAGCTTAGAAATGATATATGGGTCCACGTGCTCCTGCTTCCACGTCTAGCACTCTGAAAATCTAGCTCTCGATGATGGTTAATCTGGAATAACCAAGTTGTTCACTAAACATTCTGTAAGTGTTATTTGTCCCTCTATTTTTCCCTTTTTTGTGACAGTATATAATAGCAAGAAATCACGTTTACTATCCATGAGTTATTCTTCCTTCTGGCCACAGACCACTATTATCGGAGGCATGAGGGGTTGTGAATGGTACCTATGCTTTTTGACGGCCAGTTGGACACTTTTTCCCATTGAGTCATACTGCTGGCCTTTGACTTGGAATCACTTAGAGCAGGGCTTGTGTCTGAAAGCATCAAGGGCTTTCATGGACCTCAGAGAATGGCATGACTTTCTTATCTCCTTTTTCTGGACAAGCAGCATGACTCACCACCAGAGAACAAAGTTGCTTTCTGCTTGGCATGAGCGAAAGATGGGGAACCAGGAAGGCATAGTATTCAACTCACTCTGATGAGCAGATTTCCCTACTCTCTCCTGCGGGCAACTCTCAATATCTGTATTGTAATCTATCCTCTGGGCTGATGGAACTATTTTATACTTTTAGGAGGTCTTCATTTGGGAGAATTGGAAAAAGAGGCAGGGTCGCATTGGGAGGATGGAGAGGACAAAGGCAGATATTTCATCATGCCCATCCATTGCACCCATTACGCTATTGATGACCATCTCATTATCTTGCTCATGAAAGGCAGGACAATGGAAATGGGTCCAGAAGGAGTTAATTTATTCATGATTTTTTTTCAGCTCCTGCTCCATGTTTTCTCTGAAGGTGGGCATAGCTAGACCTTTGCCCTCCACCTTTATATCTAAAGACATTTTTGGCCATGCAGGTGAGGTGAATCTCAGCACATCAGCAGCCCAGTCCTGAACCACAGACCAGAGACTGAACCCCACAGCCATTTCTAATAAGCCCCTAGCAAAGATACCCCCACAAGGCCTTTAAGAAAGTCAAGTGGCTTCAGGAGGAAAGTCTGCAAGACCTAGAAAGCTCAGGAGGGGTGGTTTGTCATCGGTAAGACCAAAGAAACCTATAAAAGGGACTGTTAGTTGGGAACACTTAGCAGAGAATTGCACAAGTCCATTTTGAAAGCCACGAAATCCTTTTGACATATGGCAATCATTAGGCCTCTTCAGCTGTCTATCTTGTACAACTTGCTCCCCCCACCTTCCCAAAGGAAAGCATTATGAGGCCGTCCACTTAACATATTTTACAAGAATCCCTTCGCAGTAAACAAGGCTCTGAAGTCGTCTCGGGAAACACGGAACTCACCGACAGCTCCTGAAATGCTGAGGCATGATTGCATCTCCCAGCTGGGTACCTCCGGGCAAGGCTGTTTCAGATTAGGATGCAGCATGAAACACTCCTTGGTGTCCAGCATAAGAGGAAAGCCTCAAGCCTCAAACGGCCCAAAGAGTGGAACACAACATGCCCTTCCAGTCAGCCCTCCTCAAGTCACAAAGAATCATAGTGCTTCCTCAGAAGACATTTTTAGAGACCAGTCTCTGGAAGGAGAACAATTAGAATGACTGGGGGAAAAAAAAGCAATGATAACGTTACTGTGATACTTAATTTACTAAAAAAGTAATAGAGTCCCTCATATCCCAGTTTGAGCCATACAAGAGAAATCTGCCATCTTAACAGGGGTGAAAGACATTCACACACACACACACACACACACACACACACACACACACACACACACGCTCAAATACACTTCCATCAGAACAGTTGGTAGGACTTATTGGTACCATATTCTTGGAAAAAATCTGCATTATAATTTTGGGTGTGGCACAGCTTCCTCAGTAAAATCACCCAATATTTCCTGGGGGCATTAAAATAGTTGGACCCAATTACTATTCTAAGCTCTGGCAGGAGCTATAAAAACCAGTTTATTCCTTGACCAAGACAGGGGGAATAAAGTCTTGGGATAATGGATGAGGCCTTTCATTGCCTTCCAGAGATACTATTAATTGGCAAACCAAGTGAAGGAAATTCTTATAAATCTTCAAATTCCCAGAAGCTAAGTGTCCAAATAGAGGCAACATCACAAAGCAAGAAACAGATGCTGTGAAGGGGGGCCTGACCCTACTTTCTCAGGCAAGGAGACTCATTGATTTGCTAACAGAAGCCATTCTGTAACTGGCTCCCACTTGCACTTCCAGTCTTATTTCATCCTCTTCCCCTTCATCCATTGACCATATTGGTCAGACTAGCCTGATAGCTCTTCATATACAACATCCCCTCTCCTCCCTGCATGCTCTTGCACAAATGGTACCTCATGTTTGGAATATACTCCTGCATGGATTAGTTCCCACCTTCTATACAAGGCATTCCCCGATCCCTCTAGCTATGTGTGTGTGTGTGTGTGTGTGTGTGTGTGTGTGTGTATGTGTGTGCATTTCACTTCTCTGTGCATATGTCATAACTCTACTCCAATAAAACTTAAGTTTCTTGAGGACTAGGATTTCTTTGTGCTGTGCTTTTCACATAGTAGGTGCTTAGAAAATGTTTCTCAAATTGAATACCTTCATTCTTTACTCAGATCATTTCATTCAATCAATGAAGATACGTTTACTCGGTGCTTTTAATGTGCCAGGCAGTGAGCCAAGCTCTGAAGATAGAAAGGCAAAAATGAAACATTCCCTTCCTTCAGAGAGCTTCTATTCTATAGGGAGAGGCAGTATTATACATACATACATACATGCTTGCACACATGTGTGTATATTATATATATATGTATGTATGTATGTATGTATGTATAAATTTGGGCATTCACTGTCTATCATATACCTGTAATAATGATAAAATTATGTATATATGTATATATACCTGTAATAATGATAAAATTACATAAATACATGTATATATGTATATATACATATTCTTATATGTATGTATGCACACATGTACATATTTCAGGATATTAGCACCCTTTAGCATTGATTTTGAGAGGCGGATAAATGGGCAAAGAGTGACTTGAGGACAAGGGCTGAAGCATCTGGGAGGTTGTCCTGGTGTGTCCATTGTTTCATTTGCATGTGGAATTCCAACTGTTTAGTACTTCCAGAGATTGTACTGTTGAATTAAAAATCCATAGTCTTCATGATCAAATATGTCAAAAAGTCTTATTATCCCCTTTTTGCTTCATTCTCTTAAGACAAAAATTGAACTTTGGCCTTCTTTCCATCTCCATATGTCTCTTCCAAGGGATTCTTTTTTTTTTCTTTTGCTTTCTTTTAAAATATATATATATATATATATATATATATATATATATAAATCTGCATCTCTAGGGCTTTCATTCCATATTCCTGGAGTGAATTAAGCATGTTTTACAAAAACATAAATCTTGCCATGTTCAGGAAATCATCTCCTAGATTGTCGAGATTGAATTAGGTGCTTTTCTTTCTTTATCTCTGACATACAGACTATATCCTGAATTTCCTGCAGCATCTCATTGGGAAGATTGTTGAATGAGATGCCCTTGCCTGGAGTTGGGTAGGTCAGGGATTGCAGCTAGCTTTGTTTGGTGAGATACAGGCTAGAATTTGTAATAAGGACCTGACATCTTTCACAAGATGTTAATCCCTCATTTGAAAGATAAAGGATAGTGCTCTTTGGTGGAGCAAGAAGAAGTTGGAAAATTTTCATTATATTAAATTTAATTCTCCTTTGAATTCTTAAACTAGGGAATTAAATTGGCATTTTCTCAACCTGCCTTGGCTATTTAATTTGGGGAGGGGGAGCAGAAACAAATCTTTAGCAGAATAATGCTGTTTAATTCTGCCCAATATATTCGTAATGATAGACGAGAATCATTTAGGGTTGAATAATTCAATGTGTCCAAACTTTGGAGATTGGAATTTTTGTTAGGGGAATGGAATTATTCGTTCATTGTTGTTGACTTGTTTTAGTAGTGTCTGGTTCTCCATGACCCCATTTGGGGTTTTCTTGGCAAAGATACTGGAATTGTTTGCCATTTCCTTTTCCAGATCATTTTACAGATGAGGAACTGAGGCAAGGGCAGCTGTGTGGTGCAGTAGATGGAGCACGGGGCTTGGAATCAGGAAGACTCATCTTCATGCCTGGGCAAGTCACTGAAACCTGTTTGTCTCAGTTTCCTCATCTGTAAAAATGAGCTGGAGAATAAAATGGCAAACACTCCAAGAAAACCTCAAAATGGAGTCACAAAGAGTTAAATACAACTGAAACAACCAAAACACCAATAACTGACTTACCTGGGGTCACACAGCTAGTAGTGTCTGTAATTAGTAAATCGTTCCTTAACCCATCCTATACTGGTATTTATTCAAAGGGAACACTTCTATATGGGCACTAATGGCCCTCACAATCATACTAGTGACTTAGGTCCTCTGAGAGTTGCTATATCATCACCTTCTGGATCTAGGGGTGCCCTACAGAAGCGGTGTGGTTCTTCTAATGCTGTTGGCCTGAGTCCCCAATACCAATTATCCCTAAATCACTTCTCAGTGCTAATTAATATTTTTCTAACATCATCTTACCAGTTGGTATGGATTAACTTTGACAAGAGGATATTTACTGAAAGTAAACAAAGAACCAAAAAGGTAGAAAAGATCCTCTAGGAACTGGCCACATGCTCCCCTCTGCACCCAGGTCCCTGGGGATATTGCAATCAAATTGACAGTGATTGTTGCACAGCACTCTTCTCATCAAGTTTGCTTCTGGGGATGGCAGATCCAATGGACAAAGCAATCCCTTGCTTACAGGAGATAGTGTCTTCGCAGTGGCTAGGGCAGTTAACTGCTGGACTGGTCCAGCAGGATGCTCCCCAGCACTGATTCCTGGTGTGCCTATTAGGGATTCTAGTAGCTCTTCTGATTTGTCAAGCTCCCAAGGTTGTGGCCCAGTAGGATCTTTCTCTGACAATCATTCCCCTAATGTCAGGGGAGTGGCAAATAGAAAGAAGTTTTAAAATAGACCAAGAAAGAGGTATGCTACATGTAAGCCAAAGTGGCACAGAGCCTAAGGCCTTCCACTTGCCTAAGGCCCCACAGCTATTCTTCTCCCTCCTCTTTCTCCTCTCCCTCTTCTTCCTCCTCTTCTTTTTTTTTTCCTCTGGGGATATTGAACATTCTTCCTCTTCCTGTACTCTATGCTAAACTATCCTAACCAGCTGGTCTTTGAATTTAACAGTCCATCACTTGCCTGTGAGAATTTGACTTGCTGGCCCCCATCCCTGGAATGCTTTCCCTTGCATATTGCCTGTCATATGAGAGTAACTTAATAAATGGTTAAGAATGAATCTAGTTCTACTCATTCACTTTACAGATGGGGAAACTGAGGACCATAGATATTAAGTGACTCATTCAATGTAAGTCAGTCAGTGGTTGCTTAAGAATTATGAATGGCTCCATCAGGGAAAGAAAGGCACCCTGCTAAAAGAACCACATGAAAAATATGGCTTCCAAATGAGCTCCAAAAGAAAATGTGTTCCCTGGCACCAGTGGAGAACGCCATTTCAGAGCCAAGAAAGGCGCCTGGGTTTGAGGCTTAAACAGGATACCCAGGACCCACTTTGTTCTTATCAGCGGCTGGGGAACAAGAGAATGTAACAAAAGAAAGTGGAGCCGAGCAAAGGAAACGAAACCTCGAGTTGACGTGGTGTGTCCTTTCTGACTTAGAGATGATTTTCTCTGTAACCGTCCAGCCGGTGGTGAAAACTCAGTCTGAATAGCTGCGTGCCAGAATAAAAGACGTGCTGGATTACCTCACTGGCAAATGAACCCAGAGGGCTGCTCCCTAGCATCAAGCCTCCAGTGTTTGAAGACATGAGTGTACATTAAAGATACTTTCTTTATTAATCTGAGCTCATTTAACAATGGCTTGCAGCCAAGCAATGCTCATTCTTGCTTCTACGCAGAAGGAAGCACGAATGCTGGTCAAATCCCAGTAAGAAGGAAAATGACTGTGTAAAGCATCTGTGGAGAAACCCAACATGCCACTTCCCAATACAGGCAATGGGTTAGCAGGTCCCAGGGACCCAGTTAGTTTGGGCCATGATTTATCAACCAAAGCAACAGCTAATATTTTGCTTTGAGATTTAAGTTGATGTTATCTTATTTAGAAAGACACATGTCCAGCACACACCCTCCTCACGCTCACACATATGCCCAGAAGTCTTGGATCTGGGGCAAAAGAGGAAGAAAAAGACCCTCCAGGGTTAACACTGCACCTAATCGATCAATACAAAAATATTAAGTGCTTATGGTATGCAGGGCACTGGCTTGGGGTTGGGCATGCAAAATAAGAAATAAGACTGTTTCAGTTCCAAGGACTGTCTAGTCTGCTGTGGAATACAGGACTTCATCAGGCAAGCAGCAAGCATTCATTAAGTAATTAGTATAGGCCAGAAAGGTCCAGATACTGGAGATGCAAAGACAAAAACGATACAGTTACACCCTTCAAGGAGCTCACATTCTAACACAAGAAAGAGTGCACATATTAGTATATTCAGAATACAATAAAAAACAATCAATACAAGTAAATCCATGCAAACCAATCTAACGAGAAAAGAATTGACACAGGTAGTGAATTTTTTAGGATTCTGAATTGGGCTAGAGACAAGGGAGTTACAAAGACTTAAAATATATTTTAAAAGGCCCATGGCCTCAAGAAGTTTCCATTGGGCAGAAGTGGGAGGGCAAGTAGAGAACATATAAGCAGGTAAGTAGATATATGAAAATTTGAGGAGGAAGGAGAAAGTGCACCTAAGTTAAAGGGATCAGGAAAGGATTCCTTAGAAGATGACTTTTTGCTAAGCCTTGAAGGAAATTCTGAATGGTAAGAGGTGGCAGAAAGGAGGGGAAATATTCCAGGCATGGGGGACAGTCAGTCCAAAAACTCACAGACTGGTGGTGGAATGTTAAATTCTAAGAAGAGCTGATTAGGATAGTTCAGCATAAAGTACATGAAGAGGAAGAATGTTCAATCCAATGAGGAAGATAGAATTGGGCTAACTAATGAAGGGCTTACATGTCAAGATAAGCTGTTTTGATGTTACCCTACAGGCTACAGGCAGCCTCTGGATGTCCTTGAGCAGGGGAGTGCCACAGTGAGATGTACTTTGAGGAAACTGTGATAACAGTGGTGGAGAGGAAAATTTGGGGAGAGGAGAGATTGAAAGGAAGGAGCCTAATTAAGAGGTTTTTATTTGTTTGTTTTGTTTTTGTTTTTGTTTTTGCATTTTTTTTAACAGCAGTATGATGAGCGAAGTGCCTGACTCTTGAGGAATTTATTCATATCATGAATTCTAGAGGCAGGTAGGTGGTGCCATGGATAGAGCACTAGGCCTGGCATGAAAAAGTCCAGAGTTCAAATTTAGCATCAGACACTTACTGTGTGATGCTGGGCAAATTACTTAACTTCTGTTTGCCTCAGTTTCTTCAACTGTAAAATGGGGAGAATAACGGCACCTACATCCCAGGGTTGTCGTGAGGATCAAATGATCTAATCACTGCGTTAACAAATATTTACTGAGCTTCAACTTGTTCCAACCAATATTTATTAGATCTTGACTATGTGCCACACTGGCCTTTGATGTCAAATGAGTTTGGCTGCTGTGATTTTTCGTGGAAATTTACTCCAGTTGGAGTCTGGAAGAACTGTGTTCCTGTTCTGTCTCTAATACAGACTAGCTGTGTAACCTTGGGGAAGCCAATTACCTTCCAGGAGTGATATTGTGATCTGTAAGCCAGGGATAATAATGGACTCTACCTCTTAGGGTTCTTAGGAGGATCAAATGGAATGTTTTTGTGTAAAGCACTTTGCAAACCCCAAAGTGATGTGTACTTGTAAGTCATTGTTATTGTTATTATTAAGTTATTATTCATAATGGTTGCCCTAATCCCCAATTCTTTCATCACCTCTGAAAAGTTTGTAACTGTTGGAGGGTTGTGGAATCATTCTGGACTGATATTCCCAGGAAAAGCCCTGCTTGTGAGCACTGACCAAGGAGAATGATTTGTGTGGAAATGCACTGGATGGAACCCAGGCTGTGGAAATCCAGAGCACCCCTTTCAACCCCTGGATTATATCAATCTAAATAATAATAATGGATACATCTACAGCACTTAAAAATTTGCAAATCATATACTTTTTATGTATTATTTAATTTGAGCCTCAAAATGATCTTGTGAAGTAGATGTCATGAATATTATTATACCCATTTTATTGATGTGAAAATTGAATCTCTAAGATACTTGATTTGCTGAAATGTAGCTCTGAAAACTAGGAGATCATGATTAAGCTCTTTGACAGGCTGAATGCTGTAAATATTGAGAAGGAAGCCATCCATGATTTATATGAGGATAGGTTAAAAGTCCCATGTAGATGCAGTAAATATGTTGCCAGGAGTTGAACAGAGAATGCAGAGAGCTAGTCTCTATTTCCTGCCGAACATATGAACTAGCTCAGCACTTGGGTACTTGGGGGATAATGAAATCCAGTGTCTACTTCCGGATATCCTGACTCAGAACTGAGGGTTAATGGTGCTGTGAGCTGACAAAGCACCCTTACGATCCACTGAGAAGTAAGAGTCAAGGATAGTGGAGTTTTTACAAAAAGGAATGATGCCAACCCTGGCACTCTTTTCCTTCACCCCTTCAGGTGGTTTTCACGGGGCTCTAAGTCTTCACCTGAGTGTTTAGAGAGAACTGGCCTTTGTCCACCCCAGCATCAAGATGACTGCTGCTTTGCGACTCCTATAGCAGGAGGGATTCAGACTGGCTGCCTTTTTGGCGTTGTGTTTCTTTTCCTGGGTAGGTGACTCAACACTGATCTTGAGATAGACACATCTGTGATGGGGATAACCTTCTAAGGTCAAGAGGTCCAAAAGTCCTGGGTCTGGTAGGTGGAGCTAAATGGTGGCAAGGGATGTATGTGCACCAGAGAAACTGACAAATGACATTAGTCAGAACCCAATCCCTTATTCTGGCTGTAGACATGGTCTTAGAGTGGGACAGTGCTGAGCTGAGGTGAAATGGAACAAAGCTTACTCACTCATCCCACAAATTGCTTTCTGTTATGATGAGGTTTAACTCTCAACCTGTCAGTTTCACTTAGTTTAAATCTTTCTATCAATGTGTACTGAGGGGGTTTGAGGCAAAGTAGTAATTGTGTGTGTGTGTGTGTGTAAATAAATCATCATTTGGTGCTGCAGTTTGGGAATATGAGCAGAAAAGTATGAGAAAAGGTAGTCTAACCCTTCTCATTGGGGCTGTTAGCTGGTGCAGTGGATAGAGTGCTGGACCTGGAGTAGGGAAGGTCTGAGCTCAAATATGGCTGCAGACACTAAATAGCTGTGTGACCCTGGGCAACTCACTTAACTCTGCCTCAGTTTCCTCATCTATAAAATGAGCTGGCAAAGAAAAAGGCAAAGTAGTATTTTTGCCAAGAAAACCCCAAATTTGGTCACAGAAGTCAGATACAAATGAAACAAATGAGCCACACCTTTCCAGTCTTCTTACACATCATTACCTTCCACACATACTTTAGTCTACCTACATTGGTCATTTTCTTCTTCACATGTGCCACCCTGTCTCCTGTCTCTGAGTCTTTGAAACGGATGTAGACCACGCCTGTAATGTTCTTCTTCCTCATCTCTACCCCAAGGAATCCTTTGATTCCATTAACACTCAAGCATCCCTTTCTGAAGTATGTCTTTCATGATCCCCAAAGCTGCACTGTCTTCCCCTCTTAGGTAAGCTTGCATATATTCCACATATATCTCACAAGTTTCTAATTGTGCATGCTCTCCCATACTAGAATGTAAGCTCCTCGAGGATAGGCACTTTTTTTTTGCATCTCCATCACTTAGTGCAATGTCTGTCACATCATAAGTAAAAACAGTTATCCTTTTATGTAGCACTTTAAAGTTTGCAAAGTGTTCTATAAAGATTCTCATTGGATCTTCTCAACAGCCTATGGTAGGGTGCTATTATTATCTTCATTTTGCAGATGAGGAAACTGAAGAAGACTTAAGTAAAGTGACTTGCCTGAGATCACAGAACTAGTAGATGTCTGAGACCAGATTTGAACTCTGGTTTTCCTGACTCCCATCCCAGAGCTCTATCCACTGCTCCACTTAGGTTCCTAGCAAATGTCCAATGTTGATCGACTGATTGCCTATTGCTTGGTCTGTGTGTAACTAATTACATTATGGGAGAGACCCTTTCAAGATTTTTTAAAATATCGTTAACCACCTATTAGGTGCCAGGAATGGTGCTAGGTTCTAGGAATACAGACACAAACAGCCTTGTTTTCTAAGCAATGAGAGTTCAGTCAAGAGAGACAACGTACGCACATCACACAAAGATATATACAAAACAGATGCCAGGTAGTTTTGAGGAGAAAGCATTAGTAACTGGGGGCCTCTTCCTGAAGAAGCTCATCTGCTATACACAAGTGAATGAAATCAAGAAGGAGACTGTGTAGACACTGTCGGTGTAGGAAATTCCCCTGGTATAAAGGGGAAAAAATTCCTATTTACACATGTCTGCAGGGCACTCTTAATTGATAGGGAGCAAAAAGGCTTTCATAAGTGATATTCCACAGTAGATTATATCTTTAATATCACAAAACTGATTCAAAGGTGTGGCAATACACTGTGCTCATTGTATGTTGAAAAACAAACAAAAAATGATTCTGTGAAGAAAGCTGCTGTCATAAAGGTTCTCTTCCAACAAGGTTTCTTCAAGCCCTACATCAAAAGATTTGTCGAAAGACCTTAACAATTTCGGTACTAACCTTGGTCAACAACCCTTTAACTACAAATATCAGGCTAGACCTAAACAAAAGATGTCACTTGTGCTGGATGCAGATGGAAGAGGAATTCTTTATCGATGATGAGCTCCCCCAAATCTTCCTATTTGAGGGCAATATTGTTCAAGTTGTGTCATCACCAGGGCATCATACATCGTCTTGTAAGGGATGTTAAGCTACTCCTAAATCTGTCCTGACCGTCCACAAAGGAAATATCGAATGGAAAAAGAATATCTATTGCAACACGCAAAGGGGAAGATGGGCTGCTTATAGAGCTTATCCATTTACATCCATATGTATATCTGCTACCATCTCCTATGATCTATCAATATGTTTCCATATTTATGTAATCTAGTTCTATATTTCTCTCTATGTTTGTATCTAGATATCTAAGACAGGAAACATGGGCAATGGTAAGGGCTAAGAGCTAAACACAAGTAGAGTAGGTTGCTTTGCTCCTTTGATGAAACCCATAAATTTCCCAGAAGAAAAGATTCACTTTTTTTTGGTAAAATATCAATATTCTACTATTGATATCACATGACTGTGAAATCATGAAGAATTGCATTCTCTGAAGAGCTGGAAAGAAGTATGCCATAGTGTACAATGCTAAGAGGCATGTTGATTGGGATGCAACACGTTGCCAATGAGGAATTTAAGGAAGAACCTGATCCAGATGTTATCATGGAATTATATGATCAAAAGAGAAAATGTGCTAGATTTATATCAAAATAGGTTATCACCAGCAGCTAATATGTCCTCCACTGGTATCCTCATGATGTCAGGAGAAAGAGAGCAAGGCCACTTTGTGGCAACCTTCATCATGGGAGGCCATAGACAAAAGATGCAATGGAGCAGGGATGGAAAAAAGACTCAGGATTAGGACCAACATCTTTGGAGGGAACATGCAAATCTACAAAATCATTGGAGTAATTCAGAATAAAAAATAAATACTAATTAATTAAGAGAGGAGTTGTGTAGTAGTAATTTGGGCAATCAGTAAATTCCTCAAATTGGAAGCAACACTGAGCTGGAGTCCTACAAGGCAGAGTACCATTATGGTCCTAAGCTTGTTATCTGGAAGAGGAGGATTTTATTTGGAATTGTCTCTATTAATTAATATGTATGTGACAATGGTGAAGTCATTTCCATTTTCTGGAAGGAGCATTGATACTGTTGAGATCACAAGTTCATTTGGTTATTTTGAGTAGATATGTGAAAGCACTTTCAGTTCATTTCAACATGAAAATTAACATCTATCTATTATGTACAAGGCCCTATGCTTGGAAATCAAAGACAGCAATGAATGACACCCTGACTTCAGGAAGCCTACATTCTACCGGAAGGGAACAACATGTACAAACATAAATGAACACAGAATATAAGCAGACTAACATAAAGCAAGCTCGATGGCAGTGAGAAGATAGTGCTAACAGCTGAAGAACCAAGAATGACGTCTTAGAAGAAATGATCCCTAAGATGAGCCTTCAAAGGACCACTGAGGTACAGGACATGAATATACAAGGAAATCCACCCAGGCCCGGGGGACAACCGGTGCAAAAGATGCAAAGGAAGGTATAAAGCACTATACAATAGGAAGATGGCAGCATATTGATTCAGAATAAGCAAATAGATTCTGTATAACCCACCCCCCCCCCCAAAAAAAATCTGGCTTATAAAATACGTGAGCAAAACAAATAATCAAGGTTGTTTCTCAGCTCTCTCTATCCTTCCACCTATCCATCTATCATCGATTCATGTATCTGTCATATATTTCTCTTTTCCTTCCAAAACTAAATCATTTTGAAGGACCTAACCTCATATTTTACTATGAGATCTTGGGCTGGTCACAAACTTGCTAGCTCTTAGCTTCCTCAGGTGCAAAAATGATGAAGCTGGACTAAATGCTCTCTAAAGTCCCATCCAGCTAAATGTGTATGACTTTATATTACAATTGATACCATACCACGGCATGTTGCCTTTGAACACATGTGGCAATGCTACAGTCATGGGCAGCTAGAGAGATGGCCTTCCACACAAGGATGGAAATTTCCATTCAGCCCTCTTGAGATCTACCTTCAAAAGAGGTGACATATTGAGAAGTCTGCTTTTTGCCCAGAATACCAGGAAACTTTTCTCTTTTGGTGACCTGGAGTCATACAACCACATCCTGAGGTGATAAATGTACAGAAATCACTCGCCCCCAATGGTGGCACATATTTAACATATAAATAGGTTCATGGAATGTTTGAGATACATTCATGAATGAAAGATGTCTTGCAGAAAGTTAAGGACAGATGGCAGTAGTCAGGAAAAATGAGTTTATATCCAGATTTGCAATATGTTATCTGTGTGGTTTTGGGAAAGTCACTTAATTCCTGTAAGCCTCTTTTTTTCCATCTTTGTAGTGTGTTCTGTGGCCATACCCTTGTAAACCATCTCAACAGATGGGATAAAGCAGGTTGAGGGTAACTGACATGACCTAAGCCTGTTGGTGAGTTAGGGGGATGCCTACCCCAAGCATGTAAAGACTTTCCCCAGTGGAATGGGCAGACAAGAACAATTTGTTCCAATAGCCATGAAGGCAACTGAAGCAAGCTTTGAGGAATGCTTAGAGCTTGGTCACAGATCTAAGATAACAAAGGTCATCCACTGCATCCCAAGGCATCACCGATCGTCCTGACTTTTGTCTTGCCACTGGATTTTGATGACTGGAAGAGTGAGGCTGATGACTTTGTACAGCTGTGCTTCACTTAAATCTAATTTACCTGCAAGTTAAGACATCACCCCATGATGTCATTGTAGTCTTTGAAAATGAAGGACAAAAAGCAAAAAAAAAAAAATGAATGAGTTGGACTAGATGTTTTCAAAAATTCCTTTCCACTGAAATCTCTGATCACCAGCCTTCGGAAGTAGATTCCAAGGTGCCCAATTGTATTTACCCACAATACATCCCATACGTTTCTCTGTTGGCAGTAGCATTCTGACCTGATTGGGCTCCCTTCTTCACTGAGGATGACATACCCCTATTGTACAGGTATTTCTGAGCTCCAGGTACCCTATGCCATGAGACAGCTGCCAGATATGCATCCGTTTCAGCAGCAGGTGGAGCCAAGTCCAACACTCAAAGAAAGATTACTTGGGGATTCTAAAGGATGAAAGGTTCCATTGGGCTAAGGTCATTCGCTAGTATTGAGAGCTGTTTGTTAGCTTAGCCTTTAAATTATGCCCACTCATGCTTTGACACATCATTGAGGCAGAACTTCTTTAAACAAAACTGGAGTGGGAGTAGGCATATGTGAAAGTAATAGCATGACACTTTAATTAAGCTCTCTCTGGGCTGTGAGTCTTGGAGAGCTTGTGGAGGGAAATGTAGCTTGCCAGGCTACTTTTTTTCCAAGTACTTAGAAGGCCAGTAATATAGTTTGAAGTGAAAACAAAATACAGAAGCTTGGTTAATTTATGTCCACTTCCTAAACTCTGTTTAATGCATTAACTGTTTCCTTAACTTATATGACGGTCTTGATGATTGGTCATCAGAGAATAATCCAACTGACATCTTTGTTTTTTATTACCAGTTGCCTTCTAAGTAATAGTGACAATTCCAAGTTGATCTAAATGTAAAGATTTTTTATTTGTGGAAAGAAAAAAAAAAAACACCAACAACAAAAAGGCCCTCTTCTCGATCTTTCCACCTCATCTTTGGCCTTTTATTCCAAGAGCCAATTGTCCATGCCAAGTTACGTCTATTACTTTCCAAGTGAAACTCAAAGAACATTTGATGAAACAGGGCCCCTTTGGAGCAAGCATTGGGACTGCTCTATCCCACAGTGTAACGGACTGAATATTAAGAGCAGATGGGCTGGAATAAAGTAATTGAATATGAATTAACATGAGGATGATGACATCAAAAGGCAGTGGGAGCAAAGGAAAAGGGACGTTCCCGTGCATTTATGGGGTCATAGAGATGGCTAGATCAAAGAGGGCAGAAACCACAGAGTTCCTTTCTGATGAAGACAGGATTGCCTTAATGATTGGGGTTTGATAGAATGATCCAGGTCCAGGTAGAAGAATAGTTGCCACTGTCTTTAGTAAAAATTTCCCACAAATACAAGGAAAACAAAAATTCAGTTCGACTAAGCGGGAAATTTGAATACTGAAGAATAATACCTTGTGGCAGGGAAGTCATTCTGCCACCCTCTTTCCTTATCTGCTAAAATTAAAGAGTTGACTTAGATGGCCTCTGAGGTCCCTTATAGTTCTATATTTATGATTCTCTAGATCACCTTCATTTTCTCAGTATTGGGCATATGCCTTGAGGTATCTATATATAAATCAACTATGTAGTGATGTCAGAAAGAGAGTAAAGCAAAGGTAGGAATGAAAATTTTCCAGTGAAAAGGAACCCTAGATGGGGGTAGATGTGTGAGAGAGGGGAAAGTCGAGTGATTAGTCAGGTTCACTCTGTAGTATACATATTCTCAGCGACTTTGGCGTAGTAATGATTGATTTGTGCCATGGAAGTAGAAAGGCTGGGTTGCTGGATGCTACACAATGGTTGAAAACTTTGTTGATTAATGATCTACCAAAGAACATGAATGGACCAATGATTAATCTTTATGGCTTGCATTGACAATCAGAACATTGCTAATTCAGTTGGAAAAGACCCAGAGCTGGGAGCTGTGAATCATTGAAATAGAGACAAATGTGAACTGAGAGAAGCTGGATTCCTTCAGTAAAAGGAAGATATTCATCATAGGATTCCTGTCACCCATCTGAAAGCCTTCAAAATAAAGGTTGAAGAGAGAAATGGCTTTCTCACAAGTTTTATAAAGGCTAGGAAAAGCCACGTCTCAAGACACAAAGACGATAAACTTTGTGCTCTGAAAAGAAAGGGGGCAGCAATTAATGAGAGTCTGAACCAGGGAAAGGAGGTCAAGATATAACTTGGATGCAGAAAAAAAAGGGTTATTAGTATTAAAGGAATTTTAAACAGAATCAGTTATCGAGTTAAAGACAAATTTTGAGATTGAATCCGCTCAGATCTATTAAGGCATTTTGCAAACAGATATAACAAAAGAAAGCTGAACTTACTGGCATTTTTAAGAAAGAGAGAGAATGAATGCACAAAGTCCAAATCTTCAATCTGGAAAACATCAAGAAAGTGCAAACTGTTTGAGAGCTTCTTAACAGGCCTCATCAACCAAGGAGATATGATGAGGTTTGGGAGGATTCTTTATCCACTCTTGATATGGAAATTAGAAGGAGAGAGAATGTCTTAACAAATAAAGACATCCCAAGGTTGAATGGGCTTCCTTCTGAGGCCCTGAGTTTCCAGGAATCAGGGAAGACATTCAAGTTTGTGATAAGGTTTGGACTAGATTTTGTCTTAGGTCTCATCCAATTCTGGGGCTCTAGGATCTATACACTGTCAAAATTCAGTCTATTTCATAGGGACATGTTGTATTAACTAAAAAATTCTACATATAATCCCATTCCTACCCAAGCCTGGGACAGTTTTCCTCAGGGATCCCAGAGGGAGCCTGCCTCTTAAAGTATTCAAAACAGGAACACTGAATAAGGTGAAACACCTCAGAGGAGATTGCCAGGACATGCAGTCTCAAAAGGCAAATTCACTTTTAAGTAGTCAATAGGATCCCTTACCATTGTGGACATTTAGGAAAACATAGCACCTTACCTTGTCCCTTGACTTCTTGAACTCACAAGCTTAAAGACTGCTAAGAGTAGACTTGCCTTTGTAAGATCATTTCTTCTCTCCTTATCTAGGCTATGATATTTTATCTTGTTTCAAGTCAAAGATGAGGTTTGGTTTTTTCTAATATGTACAACTACCCCAATTTCTATTGAACTGTTTGCTTTCGTAAAGAGGTGCACTAGGTATTCATTTTGACCTTTCTACAACCACAGTTTGGTTGGTGGAAGTCTAACAGGCAATAGTAAGTATTACTTCCTCCTTGAGAGTGATCAGGGAAAGAGGCATTTTTTTTTCTGGGACCACAAAGTACTACCTCCATATACCATGAACATTTGAGGTTGGGTAGATCAATGTAATTCTAGACTAGCATGCCTCTTAGAGATAGTAAAGGAGAGAGCAAGAGCCCAGTCATCGCTCTCATTCTGCACCCCACAAAGGCAGAGATCATAGTTTCCCTTGTAGAGAAGTGACCAGATCCCAGATCAGATATTCATCCGTGCCATGTGTGAGCCAGACATTTTGTGATGGCTCACAATGTGAGTCATCATCTTTAAATGGCAAGCACACATATATCTTATATTTTTGTGGTTGTTGTTATTCAGTCATTTCAGTCATGGCCCACTCTATGTGACCATGTTTGGGGTTTTCTTGGCAAAAATCCTAGAGTGCTTTGCCATTTCCTTCTCCAGCTCATTTTAGAGATGACTTGCCCAGGATGTGTAAGTGTCTAAGGCTGGATTTGAACTCAGAAAGAAGAGTCTTCCTAACTCTAGGTCTGGTGCCCTATGCACTGTACCACCTAACTGCCCCTATATCGTATATGTGTATATAATGTACGTGTGTGTGTATGTGTGTATATATATATGTAAAATGTATGTATATATGTACGTATGTATTACATGTGTATGTGTGTTATATAGTATATGTATATATGTATGCATGTATACACATGCACATGTATGCATGTGTGTATGTATGTATATATGTATGCTATGGATGATATAGAAGAAGGAGGAAATAAAGTGATTGACCTTGAGAAAGTTATATATTACTTAACAGTTTATAATCCAAGCCAAATCTAAGGAAAAATGGAAGAGTATTCAGATATAGAAGACCCTCTAAACATAGAAGTGATGAATGAATTTCCTTGGCCTTAACTGAATTAAAGCAGAAAGGGAAGTGTAGAGCTCTAGACTGATACAGGGCAAAGTCAATATTTGTTTGTTAAATGTTCATATCTACATGGTAGGGTCATAGTATGGGATGCTTAGAAGTTATTTAGCCCAAACTCCTTCTATTTTATGTAAGGAAACTTACAGTCAGAGAGGTTCACTGACTTGACAAGAACAAACAACAGTGTGGTGGGTAGCTATTTCTCCATGCCCTTTGAAGTACCAGAATGGGCCATTGATGTCATGGGAAATTATTATCCAGATCATTTTCAAGGGGACATTTTGCTATTCAAATATATATGATAGTTTTGTTTTCTTTTGTTTTCAAATCCTCCAATTAGGTCTTTAACAAAGAAAAAAAAGATATCATTTTCCTGAGGTGTGTAGATGAATCCATTCAAATCATCCAGATACATTCTGGATATATTTCCTGTCTGAAAAGGAGAAACAAAATCTTGAACCCTTAAAATTTACATATTCAAATGCCCGAACTCATTTCCTGTCCCTATTTCTTCTTTTCTCCCTGGATTTCCCCATCATGCCTTAGCTTCCTTCTCCCCCAAGAAGATCCCTCCCCCCCCATGTAGTCTCCTCCCATTGGTATGTTCTTCCCCAAACCTCTATTTTGGGCAAGTGCTGAGGCCCGAAATGCTTTCTTACTCCCCCAGCTCCACACTTGACTCTCTAAACTAGGTCGTCATACCCCCTTATGCATATCTTCTCTTCTACCTGGACAATTACCCAGTGATTACAGACTTTGTTCATCATTCTTCCTTTCGAGATATCATATGGCTGTGAATTATGGAACTTTATAGTCTTAAGGATAATTAACTTCATGGATCATCCACAGAATAATGGAAACTTATATAATAGGACTTTTGGGTAGATGGTTAAATGAGAGGGGAGATGCTACTTTCTTAATATGCATCTCAAAACCAAACCAAACAAAACCAAAATCAGATAACAAAAGGAAGTGAAATTACCAGAAACTACCAAAAGATAAAATAAATTTGGCAAATAAAATAAGGAAAGTAAAGAAAAGTTATAACACAATGGAAACAATATTAAAATTTTAAAATACATGTGGTAAAAGATGCCTAGAGGAAATATATATATCTATATACATATATATATTTCTATATATATATACGTATATATGTATATATTTCCTCTAGGCATATATACATACACAAATATGTATATATGTATGCATAGTGTAATAAGAAAAATGATAGTAGTAGTAATAGTAGTATTAGTAGCAGCAGTAGTAGTAGTAACAAAATTATGGTCATTTCAAGGAAGAATAAATGCATAATTAATACACTGAAAATATTAAAGAACAATTCAATTAGAGACAAGTATGGGTTGAAGGAAAGTAATCAAGTACAACCAAGATACTTAAGGAAACTGTGATGAAGAGACTACAGTTCATAAATATTTTGGAATATAAGCAGATCTAAAAATTATCAATTAATATTTTATTGGAGGAATAAATTGTTAGAAGACAAATGAAACATGAAAATTACTTGATTGGGACAAGGGAATTTTGGAGCAATGCAGATAAAAATTGATGGATCTACTCTATAGACCAAGGAGGGGAAATTTTATGATTTGTAGAATTTTAAAAAATGTTGAAAAAATATCTGGCCATTATTTTAGAAAATCATACAATAAAAATTCTCACATATATTATAAATAAGAGACATATTGAAAATAGACAGAATTCAAAGATTTCCACCAGGGTTAATCACAAAACTCAATTCATCCATACACCATACAACCAAGTTTCAAGATTTTAATGCCAAGGAGATTATGTTACAAATAACCAAAAAGACCATGTCAAATTCCTTGAGATTTTTCTACAAAATAAGAGCAAATGTGATTGCTTAAAAGGTAAGAAATTTAAGAGGATGCCAAAATCAATATCCAAAAAATTAAAATTGTCTCCCACCCCCCACAAAAAAACAAACAAACAGTGGTCTGTGTTAATGATGTTAGATCTTTAGACCCAAAGAGACTGAGAAAAAGGGAAAAAACCTATGTGTACAAAAATATTTTTACCTTTTTTTGTTATAACAAAGGACTAAAAACAAACATGGTGTTCATCGATTAGGGAAAGTATAAAATAAAAACTAAAATTATATATACATATATATCTACAAATGTGTGTAGATATATTTATGTACATACACACATGTGTGTGATATATAGATATATGTTCTATGGGATATTATTATGCTGCACTAGTTTATAAAAAGGAGTATTTCAGAGAAAACTGGGAAGATTTGTATAAGCTGATACAAAGTGAAATGAATAAAGCCAGAAGAACCTGTTACAGTAATACTAAATTATAAAGAAAAGCAAATTTGAAAGACTCTGATCAATGCAATTATCAGCCTCAGCTATGGAGGACCAGTGATGAGGCATGTTATCCACCTGCAGATGGAAGGATTATTGAATGATGTGGAAAAGGAGACATCCACTTTTGTTAATGACAATTAGGTGGTTTTTGTTTCAAAGATTTTTTTTTTAATTTGAAGGGGTTAGAAAAGGAGATATCTAGTAACAGTATTTCCAAAAAAAGTAATAAAAGGGGGGGGGGCTGTAGGAGCATTTTTAAGATACCCAGTGGACAACAACAGTAGAAGATGGATATGCAAATGGGCAATCCAACTTTTTATTAAAAGCTAATTGTATACAGGATGGAGATTCATGTTTCATGTATAATTCTATTTTTCTATTATAAAAAGTTGAATATTTAAGTCTTGATATATAAGTAATTCATATAGCATCTGAGAATTCTGAATTAGAAAATTAATAACCAATGGCATTTCTAGAGCAAAGCTAGAGTTCATTAAGTTAAGTGCTTTAAGTGAGTAGGTACATCATAGTTGTGATTAAGTAATGTATCTCAATTCAGAAACTATTAGATTGTATAAAACCAATAGTACTTCTATTTAGATTCACCAATGAAGGACATAATCAAGCTTGAGAAAGGAAAAAAAAAGTTAAGAATGAATTCATTGATTTTAAATTTGTAGATGGGGCAGTTGTGATTGGTGCCTTATTTTGGTTCATTTGAAGTGAACTTAGAATGCAGAAATCGTAAGAATTTAATGTGATAGCAATAGGATAACTCTTTGTTATCACTTTTCAAAGTATGACTAGCTCTTTGGTTGAGTCAGAAAGGAGCCATATATTGGGCAATTATAAAATCAGTAACTTCCTTGTAGAACTTTAAACAGTCAAACCTTGGATACTGTTGGCATTCAGTAATTTGGGTAAGTCAAAAAGAAAGCTACCCTTTGGAGACTCAAACTCTGAGTGCAAATGCAAATTGGAGGACGACCCCAGAGGGAGTCCCAAAAGGATAATGAAAGAGCAAAGGTAAGGCAGAAGGATGAATGTGACAAAATTAGGGGGGAGGGAATCTTAGAACACACTGTTGGGATGTGGAAAGTTTTGCAATATTTAAAGATGTAGTAGTATATAGCATGGGGACTTTGCTTAGTATTTTTATCTTAATGTTAAGTTTCTGAAAGAATTACTGAAATAAGGAAGACTCTATCCTCTTCTATCAACATTAATCATTTTTAAAAGGATAATAGTGTATGTCTAATTTAGTATTTATGACCTTGAACCAGAGTGGTGGGGCTGCACCAGGCTCAACTGATATACTGTCTGCCCTAAGTCTGGCATCCCTCTAGTTAGTTCCTCAAAGAAGGGGCCAACAGGCTGCCTTAAGGGGGAAACTAGCTCACGTAGAAAACAGACGAGGTTAAAGCATCCCAGTAGTACATTGGTCCTATGAGAGGCCAATGCACTGCTAACCTGGATAAGATATAGAGATTCAGTCTCAAAAAAGGAAGAGGATAGAGAGGGAGAGGGAGGGGAGGAAAGGAAGAGAGTGAGAGAGAGAAAAAGAGAGAGAGGATAGAGAGAGAAGGAAAGAGACAAAGAGGGAGAAGAAGAGGGGGAAGGAGAGAGAGAGAAAGAAAGAAAGAGAAAAAGGAAGAGAAAGAAAGAAAGAAAGAAAGAAAGAAAGAAAGAAAGAAAGAAAGAAAGAAAGAAAGAAAGA
>NW_020954595.1:3514849-3538085 GCF_900497805.2 Vombatus ursinus | reverse complement strand
AGAAAGAAAGAAAGAAAGAAAGAAAGAAAGAAAGAAAGAAAGAAAGAGAAAGAAAGAAAGAAAGAGAAAGGAAGGAAGGGAGGGAAGGAGGAAGGAAGGAAGAAAGAAAATGTCAATGTATCAATTAAATATGATAAATCAAACAAAAACATAAATAAGAAAAAATACTATAGGCTTACATAAAGCCTGGAAGAAACTGGAATTGATAGGTTTACAGAGAAAAGTTAATAAAATATGAGATTGATTTTTTTTTCTTTTAAATGTGTAGAATATTGAAAAATGGGAAAAATTGAAGGGAATAAAGGATATGAAATAAACAAATAATATAGATTTGTTTATTTCTTCATCAAAAATAATAATGTTCTGGGCTACAAATAAATTACATATAAATCCAAGAAGGCTATATTTTTAAGTTCTATATTTAGAGATCATAGTGAAATAACAATAACATTCAAAAAGAAAAACCTAATCCAAATATGCCAATTATGAAAAAAAGAACACTTGAATAACAGTTGGTAAAGAACAAATTAGAAAAATAATAGCGTATTAAGATAACCACAACATAAACAGAACCTATCAAAATTTATGGACCAAGCAGTGCCAGAAACAACTTTATATTACTGAATGCTCCACTCGTCTCTACTGCCTTCACTCCCACTCACATCCCAAATTCTTGCAATCTGGCTTCCAATACCACCAATTATTGAAACTTCTCTCTCCATGGTCATCAATGATGATAATCTCCTAATTATTACACCATTATGATTTTCTCTGTCCTAATCTGTTGAGAAGATTGACCAACGTTTACGCTAGAATGTGTTTCCCTTCTCCTCCATGACCATGCTCTCTTTTGGTGCTTTTTCTCCCCACTCCACCACTTCTTAATTGCCTCTAGATGATCAACAGCCATCCCACCCCTAAGCCTGGGACACACAAGGAACTCCATCTCCTTTTCTTTTCCCTCTGTACCCCTGAAGTTCAGCAGCAAAGAGTTTGTATTTTTTCCTGGCAAAAATAAAGAATCACTGAATATTTTCAAGTTGGTGAATGATATTAACAGGCCTATGACTTACAAAGATTAATTTAGTAGCATTATAAAGGGCAGATTATAGAGGAGACTTTTTCTTCATAAGCTCATAATTGAAAGTTACTGAGTAAAATAATTCTAAAGAAGAAAATCCTGTCTTTATCTGAGATTAATTCAACTCTAATTCCAAATTAATAATAAGATATGCCCTGAAAACACTTTCATTTATTGCCCTAGAAAGCACTTAAAGTTCATTGTAACATGACTGATTAGGGTCATACTAGAGGGAAATCACGAACCCCCAAATAATTCCAAAAGCTTCCCAAATTTTCAAAGGAGCATCAAGTGGAAGGCTAACCTGAATCATTGTAGAAGATCCCATCAGGCAGTTCCTGGGCTCAAATCAAATAATAATAGTTTAAACATCTGAATGTTTATCTTCCTGATAGAATGCAAACTCCCTGGAGGCACAGACCACCTTCTGTTTTGTGTTTGCATGTCCAGCACCAACCACAGTGCCTGGAACATAGTAGGTGCTCGTCAATGCTGCTTGACTGATTTGCTCATGATCATCTAGGTCATAAAAGGTAGAGCTAGATTAAAATCTCTAGTTCTCTAATTCCAAACCCAAGACTTCTTAATTAAGTTCTAGGAGGTTGTTGGGGGAACAGGAAAGTTAATAACTTGTTCCAGGTCACTTAACTAATAGGTGTCCAAGGTGTCTGGGTCTTCTAGATAGCTATGCAAGCATCCCATTGATTATGCCAAATGGCATATAGATTGTTCTATAATGCTCCTAATAATCTTTAGAGTGTCAGTACTAGACTGTGTAGTTGCTGTTATTTGGAAATATGTCATTCTCCATGTGCATATCGAACTATTTCTGCTTAAGAACTATTAGTGAAATATTTTGGAATTCTAATTTTGGACCATGTGGAATGAGTTACCTCCCACAATTATAAGAACTACTGTGTTAGCGAGTTGCATTAGCTGCTCTGTAACTAATGAACCATATCATTAATTACAGACATTCAAAATAAAAATGACAGCAAGGCCAGCCAGATATTTATAACAAAGAGAAAGGTCAGGAGTTGTGGAGAAGCCGGCTCATTCTACACCAGTTGTCTTTTAGTGAGTCTCTCCTCTTCGGGTTTAATTGAAAACATTAATTTGACTTATCACGGCAGGCTGGAAAGGATCTTTCAGTGCACATGGAGTGGAGAGCAGTAGAGAGCCGGCAATCTGGGACCATGAAAGGGCTGTCATCAAGTGCATTCCCAAGATCTGAGCCCTGCTTTGTTCCTGACATGACAATCATAGGTGAACTATGGGAGATCACGCTTTTACAAAGATTCCTTGTTTGTTTTACAAAATGACAGCCTGCATTTTCAAATGAAGAGCTAATTAATCCAACCAAATGGCTGCTAACGGAATCACATTTTCAACATGAAACACAAATTAGAGAATGAATTGCTGCATTTGAAGACTGATTTTAATGCCTCATGTGAGTCGGACTAGGGGATTCATCTTACCTAAGGAAAACATTTGGAAACTTTCTTACTATCTTTTTTTTTTCCAATTTACTTATTTATTTTTAGTTTTCAATATTCACTTCCCCAGAATTTTGAATTCCAGACTTTCTCCCCATCTCTCCCCTCCTCCCATCCTATGACAGCAGCATGCATTCTGATTACCCCTTGCCCCAATCTTTGTCCTCCCTTTTATCACTCCCCCCCTTCTCTTACTTCCTTCCCCTTTTATTTTCCTGTAGGGTAAGATAGATTTCTATACCCTATTGTCTGTGTATCTTATTTCCCAGTTGCGTGTAAAAACAATTTTTAACGTTCGTTTTTTAACATTCATTTAACATTCCAAAATCTCTCTCTTTCTTCCTCCCCACCCACACTCATAGAGGAGGCATCACACATTGTCTTTTGTTATGGTAAGCCCTACTGCCCCGAAAAGAACCAATTAGGAAAAATCCCCAAATTCTCCAGGTAAAGTAGAAATAGCCCTGGACTCGTCACCCAAATACCTGGGTTCAGATCCCACTTCTGTTCCTCACTACCTCCAAAATAATCTTAAAGCACAAGTCTGAGCATGTCAATCTCTTATTCAAGAACCCACCAAGCTCCCTATTGCCTTTGGGATGAAATACTTTTGCATTTTTTTTTTGTATTTTGGATTTTTCCCTCTGCTTGACATTTCAAACCTGTCCTCATCTCCTTCCAGCTCAGTTTTCCAAGCTAATTTCCCAGCGATCCCTTTCATACGCACTACATTTCAGACAAATTGATTGTTTTTTCTTCCGTACGTTTGGCACTTCTTAACTGGCATAAGCAGTCCCCCTATGCCCTTCGTCCTCAACCCTGCCTTTTAGACTCTATCTAGATTCCTTCCAGGCTCGGATGAGTCACCTAAAACCTACCGAGGAGCTTCCTGTTTCATCACTTTGTTACTCTCTACCTCCTTCAGTGTTGTGCGTATTTAACACAGAGATGGGCAGTGGGAGCTCCATCCACAGACCATGTGGGTACAACCATTTACACACTGAAGTAAATACAAAGTAATTGGGGGGGGTGTAGTACAGGTAGAGGTAGAGTTACACAGGTCGCTCATAGGGGTCATAGGTAAGGGAGACCACAGACTTTACCAGAAAGAAGTAGAGTGAACACTTAATTGTCTGGACGTTGACTACAAAAAACTACATTCCGTGGAAACTTGAAGAGCTACTTCTCATGACAGAAGGGTATGAGTCAAGCTTGACTCAGCTCCGCTATGTAGAGGCTGAGGGCCAGAAGGCCCAGAGGACCTTATTATAAGGTTGTCTCCTGCCGGACTCAAGACCACAGAGAATTAATGTGTTTCTCTTCTTTGCTTTAGCCTTAGAGCAAGGCCTAACAGAGAGCGAAATCTTTAGTAAAGAATCCTTTCTGGGATTCCTTTTCTTGTCCTTATGTCATGCCCTCGATGTCAGTGGTCCTCCAATTTCTATGTTCAGTATTCTCTTCAGTCTCTCTCTCTCTCTCTCTCCCTCTCCCTCTCACAGACATAAACACATATAGATAGAACTATGTCTATAGTTATAGACATATTCATTTTTTGAAGCCTCTCCCACTCCCAGGTTCAAATGACCAACTCTCTGCAAATGACTTCCAGATCTCTGTATCCAGCCCCAATCTCCTCCCCAAATACTCCTTCTGTCTGCTGGGTCTCTTACTCAAACAATCAGCATGTATAAAATTGCTACTACATACCAGGTGCTGGAAATGTAAAGAAATATTGAAACAGTCTCTGCCTTCAAGGAGCTCGCAGAAGAGACAGTGGGGGATGGGAAATAGAGTGCTAGATTTGGAGCCAAAAAGACCTGGGTTCAAATTCCAACTCTGATATTTACTAACTGTCCGCTCATAGGTAAGTCCCTTCACATCTCTGATCTTCCGTTTCCTCACCTGCAGGAGGAATGAAGAGACGGAATTGATGCCTCTAAATCCATGATGTTCGGTTTCTCCTGGCGTCCCCCAGTGCACGTCCACGAAGCCATCACGCCCACCTCCCATACACTTGTCCTCCTTCCCATCTTTCCGATTTGGGTCGAAAGGAGGTTGGGGTTGCAGAGTCATCTTTGACTCTTCCCTCTCCTCCGAGCTCCATGTCTTCTTACCCAAGTTTTGTCAGTTGCTCTCTTAGTTACTTCCGTCTGCCCCCTCCTCTCCGCTCCTAGGACACCTGCCCTAATTCACATCTCCATCACCTCCTTCCTGGATTAACATCCTCCTCTCTGCCTCTCACATGTCTTCTTTTCAAACCACCCTTCACACAGTAGTAACAGCGGTCTTCTGGTGCACAAGACTGACTAAGTTATCCCCTTGTTAAAAACAGAAGCAAACAAAAAACAAGTCATCTTGTGGTGGTTTTATGATAGATCGCTAAAAATAGCATTTATGTAACACTTAAAGGTTTGCAAAGCACTTTGGAAATGTTAGCTCATTTTAGTCAGTGTGTGGCAGGTGCGAGACTTGAACCCAGATCTTCCTGCCTTGCAATGAGCGATCTATACGTGGCTGAATCATAATTAATAAGTAATTATTAAGTAACTCATCAATCCTTACACCATCCAGACATTTATTCAAGTCATGCGGTGTAACAGGCAGAGCTCTGGACTTGGCATCCTTACATGGTGTTGGGCAAGGCACTTCACTCCATGAGCCTTAGTTTCCTCATCTGCACAATGAGAGTTGGATTAAATGACCTCTGAAGTCACTTATAGGTCTATGATCTATGGTCCTTCCTTCCGGGGGCCTCAGTTTCCTCATCAGAATAATTGACTTTTGGATAAATTGGGATCTAAGGCCCCTTTCAGTTCTAAATGCTATAAACCCATGAATCTGGTCCACAGTAGAAGAATAAGACAGATGAAGAATGGAGGAAAGTCAGAGGATGATGACATCAATGGTAGAGCTGTATTTTGCTTTAATTTTTTTTCTATCAGTTAAGCCTCTCGATATTACATGCTGGGCCCTGAATGTCACATCAATTGGTATCTTTTTTAACACACGTTTTCAATCATGTTAAAAACCATTTTTTACACCTACTTTGACTTCCTCTTCCTCTGCTCTCTCTTTCCCTTCACTCCACAGAAAACCACAATGCTACCTTTCCAAAAGGCAGAGAGCAGTAGACCAGGCCAACATGCCAAACAGATGGATGTCAACATAGTGGTTTTCCAATGAAAATAACCACATAAAAGTCTTCAGAGCCTTGTCCCCAGTGCTTGGAACTTTTTAGTGGTTGGGATGATGGAGATAATAGCAGCCACTAGGTACCCAATGCAAATTTATAGAGAAGAGAGAGGCAGCCAAAATGACTCCACTCTTTGGAAACCAACAAATGTCCTAAATTCACCAAGGATCCCAATGATTTTCATTCTGATTTTATGACATTCTCATACATTTTCCAAATGTGAAAAAAAAAACAGCTAAATAAAAAAAAACAAGAATAAAAAGGACTAGAGGGAAGGTCATCCACCCAGGAGATTAACAAGGGGCATAGGTAATGGTTCTACAAAGTCAACTTTAAATCAAGGACTGCCCAGGAAGTCTGTTCAAGGAGTGTGACCAGTGTTTAATAAGTGGAGTCTCAAGTCAAAAGAAACAAGACAGGCCCTCCCTTCTGTATCCCTTTGGTTCCTGACACAGGGGTATAACCCAACTACAGAATTTTTGAGAGGAGGCAGGATATTGGGAATGATATGTGGAACAACATGAAATATGTAGCTCTAAGGCCAGTCTCTCTCCCTCCCTCCCCCAACTCTACCAGGTCAATAAGATCCTTACGACCCCAGCTCTTCCGCTAGGCACCTGACATAAAACAAACACAGGAGAGGAGACTGACTGCCCTTGTGACATGGTGCTGCATGTGACAGGAAGCCTGCCTCTACCTCTGGTCTGGTCCTGGGCTATTCTGACCCTTCTGTGACTGAAAGCTGGCAAGTGGGTGACAAGTCTGTCAATGTTTAAGAGAAAGTCCCAATGTGCTGCCTGCCTAAACCCAGGGTGTGCATGTGTATATGTATTGTGAGTGTATATGTATGTTTATGCCTATGTATACGTAGGGGGAAGAAGGGGGAGATGACGTGATCCTAACAACCTTAAAAATATTGTATTTAATTCAATTAAAAAGTGTGCTAATCACTGGGCATATTAAGAAAAAAAAAGACAAAGAACAGTCCCTTCCTTAAGTGAGCTAACATCCTAAGGGATACAACGTTTAACATTTATCTAGGGGAAGATAAGATTAGATGATAGATGGATAGGTAGATAGATGATAGATAGATAATGAATGAAGATAATCTAAAAGGAGAAGGTGTTAGCAGCTGGGAGAACTGGGAAAGGTATACCACCATAAGTGGATAGTCTTGGAGAATTCTTGGGAAAATTCTAGAATAGATCATTAAGGGTCATCAGATCATTGCTTTAGAGATGTTAATGACCTCAGAGTACACCTAGTCCAACCATTTTACAGATGAGGAAGCTGAGGCCCAGGGAGTGAAGTGAATTATCTGAAATCATATAGGAAGGAAGTTGCAGAATTTAGATTTGAACCCGGGCCCCTAACCTGTGGACAGGGAACATTTAGGGAAGCAGCAATTACTTAGAATTTACATGGATATATCCATTCACAATGAGTCAGCACTATTATACTGGTCAATGAGGAAATTTTGTCCATATTACATATTTTGAAAGGCATTTGCTTAGGGTACACTCAACATCTTTAAAAGCAAGATGGAGAAATGCCAAGTGATCGATAATTAGGTGACCATGGACCTTGCTAATTCAAAAAACAGTAATGGATGGTTCCTACTAGAGGGAGATATCTACTAATGCATTGCAGAGTTCTTTCCTTAGCACTGTTCTCTTCAATATTTTTATCAACTACCACCTCACAGCTATTAGAAATGATGAATGCTGGAGGGGATGTAGGAAAATAGGTACACTAATGAATTGTTGGTGGAGTTGTGGTCTGGTCTAACCATTCTGGAGAACAGTTTGGAACTACGCCCAAAGAGCTATAAAACTGTACATACCCTTTGACCCAGCAATACCACTGCTAGTTCTGCATTCCAAAGAGATCAAAGAAAAAGGAAAATGACCCATGTGTAAATACACACACATATGCATATATATAAACCACTTTTTTTGTGCGTGTTGGCAAAGAATTGGAAATTAATGGGATGCCCATCAATTGGGGAATGGCTGAACAAGTTATGGAATATGATTGTTGTGGAACACTATTGTTTTATAAGAAATTACAAAGGAGATGGTTTAAGAAAAACCTAGGAAGACTTATATGAACTAATACAAAGTAAAGTAAACAAAACCAGGAGATCACTGTACACAGTAACAGTAATAGTAATATTGTTCTGATGATTAACTGTGAAACACTTGGCTATCCTGCTAAATACAATGATCCAAGACAGTCAGAAGATTCATGATGAAAACTGCTATCTATCTCCAGAGAGAAAACAAATGAACCCTGAGTGTAAATTTAAACATATTTTTCTTACTTTCTTTTTCTTGCTTTTTTGTGACATGACTAATATGGAAATATGTTTTGCTTGATTTCTCCAGTATAATGGGCATCATATTGCTTGCTTTCCAGTGGGTTAGGAAGGAGTTGGATGGAGGGAAAAGAGTGGAAAATCATTTTAAAAAATGATATAAATACAAAATAAAAAACAAAAGCCACCACCAACAAAAAAATAAACATAAATAAATAAAACATATTCTATTGATTAAAAATGGAGAGAGATCAATGGAACATTCAAAAATATTAGAGCCCAATGATCCAGTATTGGATAAAGTGGAAAACATAAGTTAGCTAGAGAAAAATGTCATATTTGATTAAAAACTAATAGGAAAACTGGAAACTGGTCTAGCAGACATTAGGCTTAAGCTAATACCTTACAACATATTCCAGGATACATTCTAAATGAATATGTGACCTCAATATTAAAGATCATGCTGTAAAAAGTTAGAAGAGAAACAGATCATATACCTCTCATAGTCATGGGAAAGTTATATTCTTTTTAAACAAATCTATTTATTTATTTTTAGTTTTCAACATTTGCTTTCATAAGATTTCGAGTTCTAAATTTTCCCCCCTCCTTCTACGGTCTGATCCCCAAGACAGCATGCAATCTGATAAAGGTTATACATATACAATCATATTAAACATATTTCTGCATAGTCATGCTGTGAAAGAACAATCAAAACAAAACATGAGAAAGAAACACACACAAAAAAAGCAACCCAACAATAACACAACAGAGAAAATCGTATGCTTCAATCTGCATTCAGACTCCATAGTACTTTCTCTGGATGTAGATAGCATTTTACATAATGAGTCTTTTGGAATTGTGTTAGATCATTGCATTGCTCAGAAGAGCTAAGTCTAACAAAGTCGGTCATCATGCAATGTTGCTGTTACTGTGTACAATGTTCTCCTGGTTCTGCTCACTTCACTCAACATCAGGCCATACAAGTCTTTCCAGGTTTTTCTGAAGTCCGCCTGCTCATCATTTCTTAAGGAATAATAGTATTCCATTACCTTCATATACCACACGTTGTTCAGCCATTCCCCAACTGATGGGCATCCCCTCAATTTCCAATTCTTTGCCACCACAGAAAGAGCTGCTATAAATAGTTTTGTATGTGTGGGTCCTTTCCCTTTTTTTATGATCTCTTTGGGATACAGACCTAGTAGTGGTATTGCTGTATCGAAGGTTATGCGCAGTTTTATAGCCCTTTGTGCATAGTTTCAAATTGTTCTCTGGAATGGTTTGATCAGTTCACAACTCCACCAACAACACATTAGTGTTCCAATTTTCCCACATCTTCTCCAACATTTGTCATTTTCCTGGTTTGTCATGTTAGCCAGTCTGATAGGTATGATGTGGTACCTAAGAGATATATTCTTAACTAAATAAGAGGTAGATGTAAGGGAAAAAAAATCATAAATCACTTTGATGAAGGCATAGATCAGACTTCAGTTATCTGAACACATCACATAGGAGATATTTTAGACTATACAGTACATCTTGTACAAGTACTCTGATAAAGAGGAACAAAGATGATTAACTGTGCTTAAGCAACAAAAAGCAGAGCCAGAAAAGTATAGGCTTCTGACCTAATCTACTGTCTCACATTAGACTTTAAAACAGTAAATAAGCATTTTATTTAAAGAGAGAAAGTGTATATTTACAGTGTAGACTAAAAGGAAATTATTATTTCTATCACCTCAATGTAAATATTTGCCTCAGTCACTTACTAGCTATATGACTATAAAAAAGTCATTTAACTTCTTAGCCTCAGTTTCCTCATCTGTAAAATAAAGGTAATAATAGCATCTATTTCTCTGGGTTTTTGTGAAGATCAAAAGTGATAATATATTTAAATCTAGAAGCATTATGTGTACTGGTTTTTGTTGTGTTTGTATTTATCCATTACAATGTAAGTATCTTGAGAGAAGCAGTTTTTCATTCTTTGTCTTTGATCCCTAGTGGCTAACACATAGTAGGTTCTTCATGAATGCTTATCGTTTCAAATCCTGCCTCTGATGAATTTAAGGAAGTGACCCTGGGTAAGTCACATCTCTAGGATCCCTGGCTAATCCCTCCTCTCCCTTTTCAGAAAACCACAAGGTTATCTTTCTAAAAGGCAGACGGAAGATTACACAAACAAACTGAATTGATGACATGTAACATGTCAAATAGGAATAATAATATTAACATACATGTAGTGCTTTGCAAATATGAAACACTATGTGAGTATCATCTGTTATGGTTATGGCTGAAAACCACTGCAGGATGGCATAGTGCGCAGGTGACAGGTTTGGATTGGTGGAGGAAGGGAAGGAAATTAGCATTTATACAGCACATACTATTTGTCAGGCACTATGCTAAGTGCCTAGCGAATATATTTAAAATGAATGAATGAATATACTTGAAATGAAAGTAATCTATGAATGGAAGATATCCATGATTTTAAAAAGAAAGTAAAAGGCTGGCTCTAGCCAAGAGTGGCAGACAATCTAGGGACATCGAGGCACATGGGAAAGCAGTCAACCCTGGTGAGACCCAAGGAGAAGGCTGACCTGGGCTCAGCATCAGGGGTGTGTAGCAGAAGACAGCAGGCAAGAGGCAATCTGAGCGATATGTTAGGTTCAAGATGGTGTGACAGCAAATTTCCTGGTTGTGGGGCAGGCCTCTATTCTCTCAGAGAGCTAACAAAAGAAACAATCACCCTGGAGGCAAGGGAGCCAAGTAAAGGTCAGGAACCCAAGGCAGAGACTGAGGCAGGGAGGGGATAACAGAAGGAATCGGTAAAACAAAGTAGGGCACAAGAGAAGAGAGAGTGAACAGGGAGCTACATTGGATGAGGCAATAAGTCAGTTGAACTGGGGTGCAAGGGAAGAATGGGACCAGACTTAAAACTCACTTGATACTGAGGTCCTGAAGCAAGGGATCCATGACTTTCTTATCTCTCCTGCCACAGGGAATGACTGACAGGGGTTAAGTGGCCCCAGATATGGGGATCGGAGGGCAACAAGGTCAAGGAGGCTTCCCAGTCATCACATGCCCCCTACAACACCCGGAATGGCTCTGTCCTCTCTGGAAGATGTCCGCACAATGAGATTGTCATACCCCTCATTCCATGGTTCAAGGCCCATTTGTTCAGCACCCTCCCCTCAGCTAGTTGTTAGGAATAAATCTGAAGTATGAACAATTCAGGAAAATATGATGAAATTATATAGAGAAATAGGGGAGAAAAAAACCAGAGAAAACCATTTCACAATGAGCACAGTAATGCAAAGCGAAAACACTTTGAAAGACATCAGAACTTTGATCAATGCTGTGACTAAACAGGATTTCAGAGGATGATGGGAAGGAAGGCGTGGCTCCTGCTGCTGAGCACACAGGTGCTGGGTGACAGGTACAGAATGAGGCACCTGCTCTCACATGTGACCGATATTTCAGCTGGTTTGGCTTAATTACATTTCTTTGTTACTAGTTAGTCTGGACTCTTTCCCAAAGACCCTCCCTCTTATCCCTCAGGATCAGTGCTCTGATACTGTATATGATTTGTCCTTTGAGGCCATCACCCTCTCCCTGCTTCCCCATGACCCTGCCTCCACCCCCAAAATATTTGTTTGATTTACAAAGACACAGCCTTTCAAAAAAAAAGTATATGTTAATGTTAATTATTTTCTCCCCTAATTTTCAGTGAATCCATGAAGTCATTCATGTGGCTTCTCCTTTCATTGAAATAAACCAGAAACCAGAGACAATGTTTTCCAAGTGCTGGCTTTGGAGTCACAGAAACTGGGTTCAAATTCTGACACTGCCATTTCCACCTAGGTGGCCTTGGACAAATTACTTAAACTCCCAGGGCCTTAGGTTCCTTAGATGCAAAATAAAGAGTTTGAGGGCATATAAATATATTGAGGAAAAACTTAACTAAAAAGAAATGCTAAGAAAACTAAAATCAATTTGGCAGAAATTAGGTTTACACCAACAATTTACATATACAACAATAATATCAAAATGGACATGTGACCTGGACATACATGCATATGTTTACATACATGTATATATGTGAGTATGTATATATGTATATATATTATATATATATTATAATATATGTATAAATGTAAGTTAATGGACTACAGGGACATAAAGAAGACAATTAATAAAGGAATAAGATGATCATATAAGACAAAGTAGAAAATTGTGATTATGTGAAATTGCTAAGCTTTCACACTAGATAGGCTAGGAAGAGAAACCATTGATTAGGGGAAAATTGTTTGCATCAAATATCCCTGATAAGGGAATCTTTCCTTAATGGATAAGTGGTTATAGGATAGGAACAGATAGTTTTCAAGAGAAGAATTGCAAACTATAAACAATCATATGAAAAACTATTTCAAATCAGAAATAAAAATAAAAGAAAAATAAATCAAAACATTTCTGAGTTTTCACCTCCAACTCAGCAAATTGACAAAAAAATATACAAATTATGAATTGTCAGTGTCAAGAGACTGGAAAATACAGGAACTTTGATACACTGATGGTGAGGATGTGAATTGATCCAACCATTCCAGATAGAAATTTGTAATCACATGAAGAAAGTGGATAAAATGTCTACACACTTTTACTGGAAGGTCTAAAGGTGGTATATAGAAAAAAGTTCCCATATACATCCAATTTTTATAGAGATAAAGAACTGAAAACAAGGCAGATTATCAATGATTCAGGAATGCCTAAACAAGTTATGGTGCCTGAATGTAAGGGATAATTATTGTACTAGAAGATATGATACCTGAGGAATTCAGAGAAGCTCAAGAGGATATATGAACTGATGCAAAGCCATGAACACAATAATCACAAGATTTAATAACAAGTAAAAGAAACAATAACAAAGAAACAAAATGTGTAATTTTCACAATCAAGCTTGACCCAGTAGAAAATAGTGTATAACGCACCTCTGTCTTTACTGTGAAGAAGTGGGAAATGATGGATGTGGAACATTGTATCTACACTTGTTTGATGTGTTGGTTAGTTTCATTGATCTGCCTCTCTCTCTCTCTCTCTCTCTCTCTCTCTCTCTCTCTCTCTCTCTCCTCTCTCTCTCTCTTTTTCTCTCTCTCTTTCCCTCTCTCCTCTCCCTCCCCCTCCTCTCTCCCTCTCTCTCTCTCTCTCTCTCTCTCTCTCTCTCTCTCTCTCTCTCTTTCTCTCTCATTGCTTTCCAAATAGTGTCACCTCTAGCAGAGTTTTCTGTGTGAAAAAGTTCTGATCCATTCACTCTTCCCGGGTTGATTTGCATGCCCTTTCTACTTCCTCACACAGCACACGTGCTACCAAAATGTTAAAATATAAATATTGTTCAACTTTCAGGGAAATTAACAATATGACATTGTACAGCTTCCTGAAAATTTATTATACTTTTGTCTGTTTCTTGTTCGCCTTCCAATTTCATCTTTAAATGCTCTTGGGATAATCTGACTTGGTTGAGTCTCATGCAAAACTTTATTCCCATTCATTTTTCCACCCATTTCTCTTCCTTACTGTATTAAGCAGTATTATTCATAATTTTTTACCCATTATGTATTTTTTTCAAATACTAGTGCTCTTGGATACTATATATCTTCTTGGCTAGGAAATCGATTATTCACTAAGTCAAATGGTCTCAGAATTTCTTTGGCCTTTTTGTTGTGGCATTTTTTTTACAATGCTTAAAATTCAATAGAAAATAATTCATATCTATGACTTCTCCTTCAATGTTGATTTTTGATGTTTTAGCACGAGCATCCTGTTTGAATAGTTCAGATTGGATGTTTTACTACTAATCATAAGTTTGTGTTCTCATCTTTCTTTTCTTCTAACTTTGCCCTGATCTTGACCATTGCTCTAAAGGAAAGATGATCTGATTCTCCAGACTGCTGATTCAGAAGAGACTCCCTAAATAAGTACAGTCAGGTCCTGTCTGTTAAAATATAATCAACTTCATTTAGTCCAAACACACATAAAGTGCTAGAGAAATATTGGCTGTTGTTATTTCTGGGGCCGGGAGGCAGTGCTGTGAAGATGGAGCCCAGGCCTCAGAGTCAGGAATACCTGTATTCAAATCTTGCCTCAGGCACTTACTAGCTATGTGTTTTTGATCCAGTCATTAATTACTCTCAGATTTACAGTTTCCTCATCTGTAAAATGGGAATAATAATAATAGTGCCTACCCTAAAGGGTTATTTTGAGGATCAGAAGAGATAACATACCAGAAGGCTTTGGAAGCCTTAAAACACCAAGCACATGGTAGTTATTTATCAACTTTATGAAAATCATTTGCTGACCTTAAAAGCTTTTTAAACAGAAATAATCATCCATAAACACTACTAAGTAAATCCACAGTCAGATTAAAAGAAGAAAAAAAATCCACAGGCAATCAAGAGCTTAGACCAACTGAAGAGCTTATAAAATGTCCCTGGCGAAGACGCAACACATCAATATAACTTTTCCTTGGAGAAAACAATGGTTTGCTTGCTTCCTGTGACTTTTCCTGTATGGGAACTGCTTCAAAAGTAGATCCAGTGGTCACCGAAGGATGTGACAAGGCAGAGCTTTGATATATCTGTTGGGAGGGGGACAAGTAAGACCAAATTGCTGGGGAGAAGCTGATGAAGGCCTTGAAGCTTCATGAAACCTGGGCCAAGTTTTGTTTTGCTTTCTAAGGCAGAGCTCTGGCTGTAACAAACTGCTCGGGCTGGGCCCCATGTGAAGAGCCTGGCCATCAGCACCTATGAGGGTGTGACTCACCTACAAAGGAGATAGGATTGCCTTTGTTCCAGACTTCTAAAGCACCAACCCTGTAGTCATGAAGTATCTGGAAAAATTAAGTGGGTGGAAATGGACCTAGATAGGGTCTTTTAACCAATGAACTTTCTACTAAGGGCTACAGTAAAGGGAGCTAATGGGTGGTAAATAGGAAGAATTAAGGTGATTATGTGGGGTAGAAAATAAGAGAATGAACCTGCCATGGGCATCAGTGTCCTAAATACTTCACTCCTCCAGGGGCCTTGTGAGCTCCTTGACCTGGGGACTCAGTGCACCTGTACAGAATCGAGCCAATCACTTCTCCTCAATTAATGAAAAAATGTGTCCATAGGATATGAATCAGGACTAGACTTGTCAGTCACTCAACAAGCATTTATTATGGGCTTCCTGTGTTCCAGGAGGTGTGCTACGTATTGCTAATACAAAGAAAGGTATAAGCTAGCCCCGGCCCTCAAGGAACTGATAGTCTAATGGCTTCATTGGTGATTGGTTTAGGGAGTGCCCAAAGAGGAACTTCATTTACTAATGAGAGGATAGGTGGTACAGTGGATAGAGTGTTGGATCTGGGGTCAGGAAGAGCAGAGTTCAAATGTGACTTCAGACATTTATGGCTGTGTGACCCTGGGCAAGTCACTTGACCTCTGCCTGCCCTAGTTTCCTCATTTGTAAAATGCATAGAACATTAAAATGTACCTCTCTGGGGTTTTGTGAGGATAAGATAATATTTTTAAGTGCTTAACACAGGATCTAGAACATAGTAGGCACTATATAAATGCTTATTCCCTTCCCTAATAGTTAGCATGTATAAAGTGCTTTTAAGGTTTGCAACACACACACAAATGTGTGTATACACACATATACATATATATGCAATGTATATACATATATATATATATATATCAAATGATACGTGTGTGTGTGTGGAAACACACACAAAAAAACCTCATTTGATCTTCACAATAACCCTGTGAGATAAGTGGTATTATTCTCTCCATTTTACAGTTAAGGAAACTGAGACTGAGAGAGATGAAATAACCTGCCCATGATCATGTAGTTATAGTATGAAGTAGGATTTGAACTCAGATCTTCCTGGCTCCCGGACCAGTATCCCATCCACTGTTCTACCTACCTACCTATTACAGGTCAGTGCCTTCTCTACTACTTAGAATTTTAGAGAAGTGGTTCAGAACCTTTAATGTATTATAAGGGATCTTTGGGTAGCCTAGTGAAGTGTATGGATTCTCAGAATACAGTCCTTAAATGAATAAAATAAAATTCAAAGGAAATGAGTTATGTTGAAATATAGCTAGCCAGTTTTCCTATTTTAGAGCCCAGAGCCCAGATAAAGGATCCTTGTCTTAGAGAGTTGCCTTAGAACTCTGAGAATTTACCAATCAGAACAAGTCTAATCGTTTTTCCACATCGAACCCTTTGAAGTAATTCAAGATTGCTTCTATGTTCTGCTGCAGCCTTCTCTTCTCTAGAGCAAACACGCCCAATTACTTCAACTGAAATTAATATGCTGTAAACTGTAGACATTTCACCATTCTGGTTGTCCTTCTCTGGATGCCCTCCAGCTGATCGATGTCCTTCCTAAAATGGGATTCCCAAAGCTGAAAATAATACACCAGATGTGGTAGGAACAGAACAAAGTTCTGGGGGACTCTCATCTCCCCAGCTCTTGACCTCATTCTTTTTTGATATGCCCCAAGATGACATCACCCTTCTTAGCTGCATTATCATAGTACTACAATGTTAAGCTGGCTGTGTGCTGGAACCCAAGATTTTGACCTGACAAATTGCTGTATATATGAACTTTTGCTATCTTCTACTTGTGAAATTAATTTTTTAAATCCACATGTATGACTTTATATTGATCTCAACTCATTTTTTTCACCTTATTTGATTCAGCCCAAGGTTTTAGTCAATCAAGAAGTGTTTTTTTGTGTGTTTGTTTTGCTTTTTTTTTTTTTTGGTGAGGCAATTGGGGTTAAGTGACTTGCCCAGAGTCACACAGCTAGTAAGTGTTATGTGTCTGAGGCCAGATTTGAACTCAGGTCCTCCTGACTTCAGGTCTAGTGCTCTATCAATTATACCACCTAGCTGCTCCCTTCTTTTTCTTTTTTTTATCTGACTCTACCACTGTGTTCCTTACACTTCCATTTGGAGCTATTTTCTGATTGGATAATTGTGCCATTTATGTCACTTATCTATAAAAGAACACTATAATTATTTTTTTCACTGTTCTAAAGAGATTATTTTATCCCCCCCAACCCTATAACCATTTATTTCTTAATGCATTTGGTAACACTACAATGATTAAAACATAATCCAAAGAAGCAGGAGACATTATCTGCTTTCAAATAATTATATTGGGATAGTTCAAATAAGTCACGTTTGCACACATGATATAAACCACTGCAAATCTTTAAAAGCGCCCTCCTCCCCCCATCATCCCATCACTTCAATCCCTTGTGAGTTCCAGAGAATAGTTCCATTCTTTCAAATATATGTTGGACCATTTTAACAAATACAGAAATTGTGGCTTTTGATGGCTTATCTACCCATCGATGACAAATTACAGGAGGAAAGCATCTTTTCAAATAATTGGAGAGAAAGATACGTTGATTCATTGAATCTGCACAAATGGTTACTCAATGGTATCCATAGCCATCAGCATCTTTAAACACACGTCTTTTTTTTTTTTAACAGTTAGATAGGATGTCCCTAGCTGCTTTTTCTAAGAGCATTTGTGTTTCTACTTAGAATCATAAATTAAAAAGGATTTTAGAGGTTACTTATTCCAACTCCATTTTACAAATGAGAGAACCGAGGGCCGCAAATGAAAGGTGACTTGCCCACATTCAAACAGGTAGAAAATAGGAATCTGAACCCAGGTCCTCTGACTCCAAAGCCATTTTACTCCATGCACCATACTGCACCCAAACTACTTGAATATTTAAAAAACAGCTCCAAAGCTATTTAAGTAAAATTCAAGATGATGAGAACAACAACAAAAAAATCTTCATTGTTCAAAACCTTCCTTCCATTGTTAAAAATGTTCTAACTTTGGTGCTATTATCTCTACAAATTGTTCTCATAAGCCACGCTCCATCTACTGGGCTGTGTGATCCCATCAATGGAGTCAAGTAAGCACCTTACAACCACTGTCGACACCAGGGGCCATTCTTGGATGATGTATTTCAATAACAGGGAACAGTTAAGAAAATTGAGGCTGTTCTCACTGGGAAAGAGTCAGTTTTGTCATGGTCTAATTGATGTTTCTTAGCACACAAGGAAGCCTGATCAAATTAAAATAGACAAACTTTTCCCATTGGCAAAGGAAAAAAAAAATATCACCCCAAAGAGATGACCTAATTTATTGCATAGGAAATGAGGAGCAGGTAGGAAAGTGATGCAGAGAGAGGAGTGTTATTCATCCCAAGGCCAGAGCACACACTGAAGCGATTACCAAGGAGGGCCCTTGAAGTTGGCAAAATCAATTTGTTCAAGAGATAGAGGAACTAGAGAGAGAGATGATGATGAAGGGCTACAGGGAGAAAGCAGTAAATTAAAATCACAGAGTGGGTTGAGGGTTCATTTGGTCACCATGTTCCTCAAATTCCTTATGCTTCTATAAATCCAGAAATATGGCAGTAGGAAATTGAAATATAAGTGAATGGGGGTTGAATTCTAAAACACCAGTATGTGGGATTAAATTCATAATTATTTTCCATTGCCTAGGAGAGATCTTTTTCCCCATAAATTTGAAGGTAAGAAATTAAGTTGAAGCAAATTAGTTGTAACCACCCAGAAAGTTGGACTCATGGAAACACTTTGCAGGGAAACACCAAGAGTTCATTTCCGTTCTGTCTGTCAAGTCCAGCACATTGAGAGGACTGAGGAATGAATGGGTCTCCTTGCTCCCAAATCAGGAAAAAAAAAGCCCTTTTTGTAGACTCATGACTATGCCAGATGAGCCAAAAGTTACTCAGCGGTATCCATAGCCATCAGCATCTTTCAACACAGGTCCTTTTTTTTTAAAATTTTTTCTCTTGTCTTCCTTCTGGAAACACTACCATCTTCCCTATAGCCTTGTAATAGAGACATTTTTTTTTTCTTTAAAGCAAGGATGACAAGTGAAACATCCCCTCTGCTTCCACCCAGCCCAGGTTAAGACTGAAGTGAGAATGACATGCATAGGTCGTACAGCGAGAATTGTTGGCATTCAGATTTTCCACTAAGACCTAAACAATTAATATTGCAGAGAGACCTGCACCAACTGGGAACACTAGGAGAGCATGACAGAAAGTTTCCAATGTCCGCTCGGAGATTAGCCGAACAGAGAGAGGATTCAGGCAAAATCCACCTCTCTGTGACTACATGATAAACTACCACCACAGGCTCTTTCTTCCTCATGGCTGGATGCCCAGTCTTTAGAAGAGATGTATTGCCTCATCTTCCAGGTATTCTGATTAAATCTTTTATATCTATCAATCAATAAGTATTTCTTAAATACTTGCTATGTTCCAGGTACTGTTCTAAGCACAGGGAACACAATGAAAGACATAAATACAGTCCCTGCCTTCAAGGAATTTATATTCTTTCGGGGAAATCAACATAAAAATAATTCTATACTTGTGAGATATAGAGAGAATAGATGGAAGATAAATCTTGAGGGGAAGGACCTAGAAGCTGGAGGGATGGTGAGAAGCCTCTTACAGAATGTGAGATTTAAGATGGAAAGGTGGGGAGAATAAACAGCTAGGTCCAGGCTTGGGTTCTTCACCTGGCCTTTTATCAGACATATGAAAGGTAAGGGTCCCAAGGGGTGCTTACTCCCTCATCCCAAAGCACACACACTGGGCCCTTGGCCCCTATCTCCTAGCTCCAGCAGCAGCCAGTCAAGCCTTCTCTTCTCCCTTCTTGGCCTTCCTTTCCTTTTTTTCTTACTCCTTTTGTCCCACTAAGGCAGAAATTGTCATTGAAAAGTTCTGGAATTTATTATCATAAATATATATTGTTAAAAAGAAACATCTAGGGAGAGTCTGGAGAGGTAAAGGGGAGATCTTGTTCTCTGTTTACATTTGGGCAAGCCAGATAACTTCTCTGACATCAGTTTCCTCATGTCCACCTGAAGACAAGTTCCAGAAAAGCCCATCACCAGATGTCTGGACACTAGACAATGAGTTCTTTTCACCATGAAGCCTCAGAAGTATGGCAAATGCAAAGTGGCTCCCATTCCTGTGAAGTTTCCTATCTCTTCTGCAGTGATGGTGACTGAAAGGTGGAGGGGGGTGCAAAGCGGAATCAAATCTTGCCCAATGATGAGACTGTCTGTAAAAATGAACTTAATCCCTGGGACTCTGTATGCTCAGTCTTTATCAATAACCAAAAAATGGACACACCATCAAAGGGACTCAAATATAGCAATAAAAACTGCTACCATTGACATGGTGTTTTAAAATTTTTAAAGCTCTTCACATACATTATCTCATTTGAACATTATAATGCACAATTAGGTAGAAATTGCATTTTTTACCATTCATACTTTATAAACGAGGAAATAAGCTCCAAGTAGTTGTGACTTGACTATGATCACCGAAATAATAAGTCTATAAAACTACAGTGCAAGCTAGGTCATCCTCAGCCTAAGTCAAGTATTCCATTCATGACAAGATGTTGACATCCACATCAAGGAAAGATGGTGCAGGGGAAAGAGCTTTGGATATAGAATCACAGGATGTGGATTCAAATCCTAACTGTGCTATCTGGGCAACTTTGGGCAAGTCATTTAACTTCTCTAAAACTATTTCATCCTTTTGGAAAACAAGGAGCTTGCACTATATGACCTCCAGGGCACCTTCCAGCTCTAAAGTTATGATCCTATGATTTTATTTTTTGGTGAGGCAACTGGGGTTAAGTGACTTGCCCAGAGTGTCACACAGCTCTAGTGAGTGTTATATGTCTGAGGCCACATTTGAACTCAAGTCCTCCTGACTCCAGGGCTGGTGCTCTCTCCACTGCGCCACCTAGCTGCTACATTTTTTTGATCCTATCATATTCTTGCCACAAATAAAGTCAGATAATACAAGCACAAAATGAAGGAATGGCTCACAGATTCTCCTCAGAGAGATGAGGAAAACAAGTGGCAGAAATGTTCTCGTATTCCTGGCAAAGGCAGCAACAAACAGCATTTCAGGCACCTCTTTGTCATCTCACCGTGAATCACTCTCATCAAGTATAAACAAACAGACCACCATGAAGTTAATTGTGGTGAACATCTCAACATCTCTTCAAGAGGATGAAGGTTCACTGAAGACACTGACAAAATGCTCTAAGAGAAATCAACATATACCTCGATAGAAAAGGACGTCTATGTGGAAGTGGCCTCTGGGGGATGTGGCAAAAATCTTGGAAATAAGTATGAGATCCAGAACTTACAGTGACAAAAAAGCATAGATGAATGCTGATGTATCATTGACCTTTTCTACAAGTGGTTCTGGCTTCTACATTGTCATCTACTCAGGAATTCCTTGCCCTCTTGTCCTATTAGAACTCATGGTGTGCCTAACCTCCGCTTACCATTCACTTACCTACCCATTTGTTGCTGGATAGATCTAGAGAAAGTCACACAATTGTGCTGACTAGGTCCTCTATAAGTTATATGATGTTCTGTATATAATATATATAATTTGATGATCTTTCCTCAGTCCTCATTCTTCTTGACTGCTTTGCAGCATTGGAGCCTGTTGACCATCGCCTACTGAATATTCCTCCTCTGTGGCTTCCCTTGACACTGGATTCTTTGTTCTCCTGTTTGCCTTCTCACAACCTCATATGGATTATCATTCATACTTGACCCCCAACTTCTGAATTGAATCCTCATCTTTTTCTATTGTCTTTTAAAAATAATTTTATATCTTTAGCTTCCACATTCCCTATATTTTCCCCTGTATCCCTCTCTCTACTCACTCTACTCTGTCTCAATGACCATCAACTTATTATTATGACTCCCAGGTCTATGTATCTAGAGCTTGTCTCCACCTGCTTTTCCTTCTTCTCCTCTTCTTCCTCTTCCTTTTCCTTTTCCTCATCTTCCTCCTCATCCTTCTCCCTCTTTGTCCTCCTCATCTTTTCAGTCTGGCATCATAAACTGACTGTAAACACCTTCTAACATTGCTGTCTTATAGACATCTCAAACTCAATATTTTCAAAACTGAATTCAATATCTTTCTCACCAAACCTTCCCATTCTATAAAACCTCACTGTTACTATGAAAGGCAGTGCCATCTATGCATTCTCTCAGGTCTAGGACAAAACCAGGAACCTACTTCAGACAGTCATCACCTCTTCACTGGCCTAATACAATGGTCTCCTACTGGGTCTCCCTGCCTCAAGTGTCATTCCATTCAGATCCATCCTTCACTCAGCTGCCAAAGTGATTTGCCTAAAACACAGATTTGATCACATCACAATTTTAATCAATAAAATCCAATCCCCCTATTGGGATAAATTTAAAACAAAATTGTAAGACTTTTTAAAAAGACTTTTTACAACTAGGCCCCTAGTTACCTTTCCAGCCTTATTGCATATAGCCCTTCTGATATTCTACTGTCCAATGAATCCCATGCACAGTATTTCCTCCTCATTTCTATCTCTTGGCATCCTTCAACACTTAGCTCAAATCTTACTTTGCTGAATATGGTTTTCCTGGTCCCACCTGATGACAGTGTCTCCCTGTAAGATTATCTATCATTTATCTTAGAAAAATAGATAAATATATAGACAGGTAAGTGATAAGATATAATTATCCATATATCTATAGATAAACATCTGTATCTTATGTGTATATATCTATGTATTTAGATATAGCTATTTATATCACTGTATACAAATATCTAGATACCTAGATCTTATTTTTACATAATGTTTTCACGTTGTCTCTCCAATTCAAATGCAAGCTACTTGAGGGTAGGGAGGCTTTTGTTTTTCCTTTCATCACCAATGCTTAACATAGTGACTGACACCTAAAAAATGAGTATATGCTTATTGAGTTGTTAATGACTCAAGACTTCTCTCTAAGACTATAAGATATAAGCGTTGCCTAGACCAATGGATTGATAAGTCCAGGACCTATAAATATCATTTAGGTTGATGTAAAAATGGGCTAGCCAAAAAATAGAGATCACATATACATGAAGAAAATAGAGGAGTTTGCACATCATCAGAGAAAGAAAGGAAAGAAGGAAGGAAATAGGGAAGGAAGGAAGGAAGAAAGAAAGAAAGAAAGAAAGAAAGAAAGAAAGAAAGAAAGAAAG
>NW_020954595.1:3483717-3514839 GCF_900497805.2 Vombatus ursinus | reverse complement strand
AAAGAAAGAAAGAAAGAAAGAAAGAAAGAAAGAAAGAAAGAAAGAAAAAGAAACAAAGTAAGAAGAGAGAGAGGAAGGGAAGTAGGAAGGTAGGAAAGAAAGAAGGGAGGAAGGGAAAGGTAGAGGAAGGAGGGAGGCAGGAAAAGGGAAAGGAAGGAGGGAGGAAAGAAGAAAGCAAGTATTTATTAAACACCTATTAAGTGTGAAGCGCAGGTCTAAATACCTTACAAATATCTCATTTGATATAGTGATAACCAAGTTATGATTTTAAATTGGCCAGTTAAATGTAGTTAAATAGAGTCATCATCAATCTTCAAAGTCTATTAAGTTATGGGGCAATCCTCATTTCATGACTAGAGAAACTGAAGCAGAAAAACTGCAGACTTTGGCATAGTTGCATATTCACTAACAGGAGTTCTGGGACTAGCGCTCAGATTTCCTAACTCTCAATTCTGAGCTTTTTCTAGCCTGAATTGAAGTAGAATTCTGTCATCTTATTACAGAAATACATCATAGATATAAGCTCCCTGAGGGCAGGGACTATTTCATTTTTATCTTTTTAATCTCAAATACTCAGAATAGTAGCAGGCACATAGAAGACACTGATTGATTCCCTTTCCTCAGTATTCTCTCCTCCATCCTCCAACATTTTGCATTGATTTTGTATATAATTCTTATCTACTGATCTGGGCACATGTACTTAAGCTCCTTGAGGAAATAGACTATTTTCATCTTTGCCTTTGGCTCCTCAGTAACTAACAGAATGCTGACACACGGTAGGTACTTAATAAATGCCTGAACTGAATTGAGTTATATCATCAGGTTCCTTTATATTCAGAACCTCCCTCTCTCTTTAATCCAGTCTTACATTACTTTCTGTGAGGAATACAGCCTGCTCTGGCATTTCCCTATTTTGCTGCAGTTGTAAGGTGATCTGGAGGCTTCATGAATCCCTTTTTGCTGGCAATTAGGTTTGCCCATCCTGATTTTAAGCAACCTTTCCTTTATTGGTTTTTATCTAATATGGGATGCATATTAGATCAATTGGACAGGGTATTTAACAGATCAGTTTTTTTTTTATTTTTAAAGCTAGTCACATTGGTTTTTTTCCATTATTTACTATTCTTTGTGATGTTGTTTATTTGAAAAGCTAGATATCTCACTCCTCAGACCACCGTCCAAGTCATTCCTCTAAATAAAAAAAAAACCTGGACTCACTTAACTTCATTTCAAAGACTTCCCTACATGAAATTAAATGGTAAATGGAATGCTTTGTATTTTTCTGGTATTAATCCACGATTTAATTTTAAATAGTAGTGTTATGTTGCCTTCCTAAAGTCTGCTGGGACCTCTCCTGAAATGAACAAGGTTATAAAAATAAATGATAAATTGCAAGAATGCTAAAGTTCCTCTCATTTCTGCTGATTATCATAAGCACTCTGGACTCAATTGTTTGGCTTTTGATCCTTATTATTTTATACTCATCCATGCTGCAATAACTATTTGTGATTCCAATAGGAAGGCTATCAAAGACTGCAGCATGTCTGCATCAGTCCAAGATCTGGCTTAGGACTTGCTGACCTCTTCTTTGATGCAGGATATCTCCATAAATACATTGGTAGACCAGACTTTTCTTCATGAAAACAGTGACATCATTTGCTGGCCGTTTATTCATTCTGCAAGCCCAAATCAAGGGTCATTTTATATCAGGTCCTCTGTTAGGTGTGGAGGTACAAATCAAAAGATGACCACGCAGCTGTGAACCTCCGGGTCCATGCTGTTCTTCATCCTCTACTTTCAAAGAGGAGCAGTGACATCATGGTTAATGTCTTGACTTGTCCCTGAGTTGAACTTTAGTGAAGCAAAGTTGTGCAGTCATCTGCCTCACTCTTTCTTCCTGAGTCATTGAAGTCCACTGGCAGGACAAAAGTCAAGGTGTCTGGCAATGGCCCAGGATTCAGTGAATGACCTTGGCATATTCAATGCCTCTAAGCACCTATCCCAGCTACCTTCATGGCCTTTGGAATACATTGTTCTCATCCACCCATTCCACCTGAGGAAGGCTTCACATATTTGGGGTAGACATCCCCCTAACTCACCAACACATCTCAGGCCTGTCAGTTACCCTCAACCTGGTATAGCCCATCCATCAAAATGGTTTAACCAGGTGTGGCTGCTGTGCACGCTACAGCTTCTTAGAGCCACAGCTTAGAGCTGGCCTCTAAGATCAGATCATAATACACTAAACTTAGAGCTATAAATGACCTCAAGGTTCATCAAGTCCTATCTCACTTTAGAGAGGAAAATAATGAAGGTGCAGAGAAGTTAAATTACTTATTCAAAGGCATGAAGTTAGGAACAGTCAGGATTTGAATTCAGGTCCATTATCACTCTCATTCTTTCAGTAGTACTATACTGCCTCTTCAAGATAAAGACAGTCAATTCAACTTAATAAGGTTTCATGAAAAGCCTTCCGCATGCGAGGATGTGTGCTTAGGGTGAAGGTTTCCAAAGAAAAGATGAAAAAATGTCCCTACTCTCAAGGAGTTTATATTCTCTTGGATTTATAAACATAAATATGGTGAAAAGTAGAGTGTGAAAAGTGCTGAGAAGTACAAAAAGGTCATATAAACAAATGGCTGCTAGAGTCACCAGAGTATGGGAAATCTGGGAAGGCTTCATGCAGGAGATGTCCTTTTATCCAGAACTGAAAATATATTCCCAGGTAGTGACCCAACTTGATTTCCTCTTGTTGCTGATGTATTTGAAAAATGAAATACTTAAATTTAAGGCTATAATGAGCTATTCTGTGATTTAAACCTAAAGAGGTAAATATCAGATAATTTCCCAAGACATAAATGGTCAAGTGATAGGGTAAAAAAAGTTCAAAATCAGAAATGTAAACTATAAGCAATCCAATAAAATATTAGTCCAAACAACTAACAAAAGGAGAAATGCAAATAAAATCATATCATAGCATGAGCGAACAGAAGAAGGAAGGGATCATCACCCCCTGATTAACTGCTTTTCCCCAGACAAGTTTCCATTGTAAGGTAGGAGTTAGGCTTGATGAAATTAGACACTTGGTCATTAGCTAGCAAAGGATCACGTTCCAGACACAATCTCTATGGGACAAAAAGATAATAGTTTGAGGTAAGAAATGACTGAATGTGGTCCTTTGAAACTGAGGTAGTCAGCTATGAAAGAACCCATTCCTTGAAAAGGAATCAATCCTTAACTCTTATGAGGGATGATGGAGAGGAGATTTCTCTGCCCTCTCCCCCATTGTTCATGTTGCCTTACAGTGCAACTACTCTCCCAGTATTGTTCACTGTACTCAAAAGAGAGTTGAACCAATCAAAATAACAACAGGAAGTAGCCATGTTATATGTGACCTCTGGCAGTAGAGAAGAGAGTCAACCTAAGTTGGTGAAATTAAGCTGAAAAGAAAAATGGACTCAGAGAGCCCAGATGAGATCCCAGCATTCTACAAAGACTCAATGAGAAGAGGAAAAAAATACTTTGGGCCCTAAAGCACTAGATTTATGAATGTTGGGCCACGTATGTTGCTACTGTGTATACTTATCTGCAAAGTACTCCATATATGTGCCCATTCTTCCCACTGATTGTCTGTCTATTTATGGAAGCTTGTGCCCTTAGTTTATGGAGAGAATGTTTGGCAGCTAGTGTACTTACTATTCCATATTAGGAAATGCCTTTGTTTTGAGCGATTGTTCCCACTGGTTGTCCATTAAAGCCAGGTGAACAGAGAGTATCATAAGCCCAGGGTAACCCCCCCCTCCACACTGGGCAACTTTACCAATGAGTCTGAATTGACTGGAGACTGAAGGGGTTGATACACAGATAAAAGAGGGAAACAGTCAAGGTTAGAGGGGCTAAGGTCATTAATCTATTGTTAGTGAACCTGAGAATTAGTACAATAATTTTGGAAAGCCAATTATGCTTTAAAAGGGACAAAATTGTTTATTCCCTTTGACCCAAGGACATTACTGTACATATACATTAAATGGAGATCAGAAAGAGAGGAAAAAGCCCTATATATAACAACGTAGTTACAGCAGCACTTTTTTGGGCCATCAGAAATTTGAAAACAAATTGTGTACCCCTAGATTGGGGAATGGCTGAACAAACTGTGATGTGTAATCATAATGGGGAGATTATGGTACCACAAGAAATGACAAATATGAAGCATTCCAGGAGAGACTTGAGTGAATCAAAGGAGCGAAATGAGCAGAATGATGAAAATTATATACAGCATGACCATAGTAATATTAAAGAAAGTATCACCAAAAGAAATTCATCAAAACTGAGATCAATCTGTTATCAACTTAAGGTCTGACTGGCCAAACATACCTATATCCCCTTGGCAGTCAGGTGGCAGACTACTGGTTTAGGATGAAGTAACCACTGCCAAGTATGATGGAGCATCAGTAGAGTTTGTTTAATTTTACTTATTGATTAAAAGGGAACACCCTCTGTGGGAGAAGAAGGGCATATTTCAAATTGAGAGATTTTTTTATATATTAAAGCAGCAATAAAATATTGTTCCAAATAGCTAAATTCTATAAAACAACTCCAAATGGAATTCTTTGATAGAAAAATAGAACTTAATTCGTGATTCATGGTAGTTAAGCTCCAAATGGAAACATTCAGTCTGAGAAAATCACAGAATTTAGAGTTGGAAGGGGTTTCAGATGTCATCCTGTCCAACCAATAACTGAATAATAATCACCCTTAAATCATACTTAATAAATCTCTTTACTTGAAGACCTCCATTGATGGAGAGCCAACTACCAAGGCAGCACATTCTATTTTAGGACAAATCAAAATTTTAGAAAGTTGTTTTTTTGTTTTTTTGTTTTCCTGACATCAATGGATGGAGGCAAGCTATGTGGCAGTGTGGATAGAGCAGTGGATCTATAGTCAGGAAGACTTGAGTTCAAATCCTGTTTCAGACCTTTTTAATGTGTGTCCCTGGGAAAATCACTTAAACTTCCTGTGTCTGTTTTCTTATCTCAAAAATGGGGATAATAATAGCGTCATAGCAATAATTATAACAACAGCAACAACAATGATGATGTTGATGATGATAACCTTTCCTCCTAGGGCTATTGTGAGGATCAAATAAGTTAACAAATGGCAAAGTTCTTTGCAAACTTTATAGTGCTATCTATAAAATGATAGCTATCATGATCATCATCATTATCACAATCCAGTCTTTATCAGCTTCTAATTTCCTCTCATTTTTGCTGTACCTGCCCCTTTGGGCAGGCATAACACATAGAATCCTCTTTCAGATGACAAGCCTACGGATACTTTACAGTTACATATACCATTCCCCCACCCCCTCGAAAAATAAAAAAGTCTTTTCTTCTCTGGACAAAACATCATGAGTTCCTTGAACGTATCATTGCACTGACTGGTCAGTAGTCCTTTCACCATGCTGGTTGCCTTCTCTTGGACTGTTCTGGATGATCAATGCCCTTCCTTTCCATGTCCATATTTCCTACATCCTTAAAAACCTTCCTTAACCCTACTATCTCTTCCAGTTATCATACTACATCTCAGTTATCATACTACATCTTTCCTCCCTCTTATAACCAAACTTACAGAAAAAGCTTTCACTCCACATTTTTGACTCCCCACTTACTTCACAGCCTGTTACAATGTGTCTTTTGATCTCCACATCTGAACAAAAGTGTTGCTCTAAGGAAGCATTTCCTGCCCTATCCCTTCCTTAGAAACCATTAGGAGTGGTCTCACTCCTAAACTACCTTATATTTACCAACTTTCTTTGCATATGCAGTTCTTAACTTTATGTTTATTAATTTATATATTTTATATGTACCTATTTTTCCTCATTAGAATGTAAGCTCATTGCAAATAGGGATTGTTTCAAACTTGGTAAATGTCTCCTCAGGATGTAACAAAGTATCTGGCACATGGTAGGTCACCAATGCTTTCTTTATCGCTAAATCCAAAAGGCTTTTCTAAGTCCTAATCTCTATTGACCTCTCAAGTATTAGACACTGTTGATCATCTATGTTTCCTCCTAGGCTTTGTTCTATCATCATTCTCTTGACATTGATATATCAAGGTTCTATGTCAATTTCTCTGGCCCATCCTTCTTAGTTTCCCTGGCCAAATCACTGTTCATGTCTCACCTTCTTCCTATGTGTAGATACATAACAGGGCACTCTAATCTCATCAAGATGATCAAACACCTAATTAAATTTGTCAAGCTCTCTCTTCTATGTAGTCACAGTCAGTCACCAGAAAAATATAAATACCTGTGTGACTTTCAAGAAGTTACCTAACTTTTCTGGGCCTTAATTCACTCAGTTGTAAAATTCAGGGAGTAGACTGCATATTTTCTAAGGTCTTTTTGAGCTATATATCCTATAAACCTAGCATACTTTTTTTTCTTAAGGTGACATGGACAAACATTTTAGAAAGACTTTTTATTAAAATAGATTTTTGGCTCAACCTTCAATGCACAACAGAACTCAGTTAACCAGAAAAGACTATTTCTGGAGGATTCTGACTAATTGATGCCTGATATTGGACAATTCACTTTCCCATTCTGTGAATGTTCTATCACCTCACTGCTATTTCTCCAATACCTCCTCCAACTCTTGGAACTTAGCTGTTTCACTCACATAGGGTCAACCTTTTCCCTGTTCCTTCAAGCCAACCTAACTTCAGGACAGGCCTCAGATTTTATGCGTAATTGAGCTGCATTTAAATTAGCTGCTTGCACCTTCAGAATAAAAAAAAAAGGTCAAGAGCAAAGGGTAATCTGGGACAATTTCCAGTGGAGTGGTTTTCCACATTCAACTGTAATTTAGAGGGAAGTTTAAAGGAAGGTTGACTTTTTCAAATAGGTGCTTTTTAATTTTGGTGGGAAAAAATAATTATGAAAGATATGATAGTGAAATGGCTAGAAGACTGCCTTGAAGCCAGGAGATTCTAGGTTCAAGTCTTTCATAAATATTAGTAGTTTGAGTCTTGGCTGGTTGTTTCAGCAATCTGTGCTCCCAGCCAACTCACTGAGACTCTGTATTGCAAAAGTTACCCATCTGCACCAGCAGACAGATTTTCCACACTATGAGTTCTTGATATTGTGATGAAGTCACAGATCTGGAAAGAATTTATTTTTTCTCATCGTACTTTTGGGAGTATTCTCAGTTTTTTTGTGATAAGATTATGTTTAATTTTTTAAAAATTACTTCAATGGGACAAAATGAACTGTGTAATCATATTCTCAGTATTGTCAAGTGGAATATTTCCAAAATGCAAACCTGTCCACCAGCAGTCTCAAGGAGAATCAATTCACAGTATTGGCTCTGCCACTAAGCACAAGAAATCATTTATATTTAGTTACATAACAATGAGCTAACTTCCAAAAAGTCTTGGTAATAACAATACTAGCAACTGATATTTCCATAGTCTTCTAAGGTTTGCAAGTCACTTCACATACTTTACCTTCATAATTAATATATTTGGGAATGAGTTGCCTCTTTTAGATCTTGATATGAATAGATGGATGGATGGATGGATGGATGATAAAGCATCTATTAGTGTTCTTAATAGGCAGGCACTTTGCTAAATATTGGGAACATATAAGAAATAAGAAAGATAGTCTCACTAGACATATAAGAAAAAAAGCATGAAAGATAATTCTTACCTTCAAGGAGCTTACATTCCAACGAAGGAGGGTGAAGGCAGATGAAGGGGAATTAGAGTTAGAAAACAGAGGGGACAGGCATGGTCATGTGACTTGGAAATAGCTAAGAAGTAAGTGGTGGTTTGGTTCCAGGAAAGAAAAGGTGAGCATTCACCTATCTTATTGCCTATCAAAAATGATACAAGATAGCAAAGTAATATTTACTTCTCATCTCAGCCTTCCCCCCAAGGAAACAGTTGGGTGCATGGAGAGGGACATTTCGAGCGATTTTGGAATTATGGAACTGGGGTTCAAATTCCAACTCTGCTACGTGTGTGATGTTAACCTCTCAAGACCTCAGTTTCCCCACCCATTAAAGGAAGAGATTAAGCTTAAGTGGCCTCTGAAGCCCCTTCTAGCTTTGAATCCATGAATTCAAGTTGCCATTACTCCAGTCACTCTGATCCCACTTTGTAATGGTGAAAAAAAAAACATTTAATGAAGTTACATTGTGTTACATCATTTGTCCCAAAATATGTATAGGACCTGATTAAAAAAAAGAATAGGTTATAAAGGATAGAGCATAGCATATCATGAAGAACTAGACAAAAATTTATATCCCAAAGGGTATATAATCTTTAATATCCCAAAAGGGAATGTGTGTGGAGAGAGACAGAAACACGGAAACAAAAAAAAATAGAAAATGGACAGATGGACAGAGACAGAGAGAAAGAACAAGGCAAAGATAGAGACAGAGATAGAAAGAGAGATTTACTTGGTGCAGAGAAACAGTTCCACCAAATTTAGTCTCCCCAAAAATCATATGAATGTCAGTCCCATTGGAGGACACATGGTAAACCCTCAACATGACAGGCAGCAGGTGAATTTAAGTAGCACAACTCTCCTAAAACCATGGTATCTATATGCTACATAGTAGCCATGCTGGATAGATCTTTCATATGGTAAAAATCTCATATCATTCCATAGACAGGTTACCCTTCCCCTCTCAAAACCAAGTTTGTATAAAAAATTAATGATGTATAATAGGAGTCACTTTTCTAAGTAAAGCTGCGTATTTTTGAGTAAACTTGTTACTGGACTGGGCAACCTGGCAGCCAAAATAGTCACGAAATTGGTGGATGGTGTGGGTGGTGGTTCCCTGGATGGTCCAAATGTGCATGTAATTATACTAAAACAAGGGACCTCCTATCACCATTCTTGGCAAAGACAGGATTGAGAGGCAAGGCAGGCTTCTGAAGATGGCTGTCAGGCAGATAGTACTCTGCTTGAGGAGTTAGGGCTGAGTGAAGGAGAGGGGGTTGTAATGAGTAGCAGGCCAGCCAAGAGTCATGTGGTAACAAGGCATGGGGATGGGAGTATTTTCAGTACTAAAAGGAAACATATCCCCCAGATATTGGTCTCTGGGAAGAAAGTTTCAGTCCTTCTTCTCTAGTTATGACTGTTTGAGGAGTGTTTTCTCAGCATGTTAAGTGGGATATATAAGGAATCCTCATTTCCAGGATGTGGCTTTTATGCAGATCAATTTGGATATAAAAAATAACAGGAAAACAAAGATAAGGGGAGGAGGACAGAGTTTGGGAGTAAGAAACTGGTGTTTGTTCCAGAGTTTAGCAGTAGAGTCAAACCATCAGAAATCTACACTGGGGCAAGGGCTCACCATTTGCCATCAGTGCCAGAAACATCAAAGACACATTCTATATTTCTTGACTGCATGGACACTTCCATTCAGTGAATGTTCCTATCCTTTATTCCTTATCAGCAAATAAAGGAAAATTTCTGGTAGAAGTAAGTTCCTTGAGGGCAGTGAGTGTTTCATTTTCAGCTTTGTACACCTACTGTCCACACAGTGACCAGCACATAATGGACCCCTCAAAAATTCCCGTTGAATTGACCAGAATTTCCTTCCATTTCTCAAAACTGTGCATTGATAACACAAAAATACACTTGGAAACTCAGGTACTTTTAAAATTAATCATTGATGTCAGTCAGGTATGCCCTGGCCCAGCTTCATACAGGAGTCAGGAAAAGGGAATGACTCTCTGGGGATCAAGAAAGCCCCTCTCCAGGAGATTTTGCTATTCTTTGGCTGAGGTATCATTTACTACAATGACATGACCCTGCCCACACTTAACACATATACTTCATTCTCATCAATTGCATCCAGCTCTGTGAAAAGAGCTAGCCATAGATAGCACCTTTAGACAGAAGAAAATTCCTTGTATTTACCTCCAAACTCTCTCTGTCTTTGTCTCTCTCTCTGTGTGTGTGTCTGTCTCTGTCTGTCTATCTCTTTCTGCCCGTCTCTCTCTGTCTCTCTCTCACCTCATTCCTTTCACTCACATGGACCTGTTGCTTTCAAAGCTACCTAGCAGAATGTGCCCTGCACTAAAAGCTCTCATCAAATAACTTGTATTATGACAGATGTTCATGTTTGGGAGGAGAGGCACATAATTGGCTTTTACGTATTGTGGGGTCTGGTTTGCAAAAAAAATTCTCCTCAAATCTCCAATAAGATAATATTTGTATTTGGCCTGTAGTAGGTGTTTAATAAATAGTTGTTCCCTTTCCTCCCTTCTCTTCTCCCAGTTCATAGATTTGGAGTTGGAAAGGTCTCCAGATGCCATACAGTCCAACTCTCTCCTTTTATAAATGAGAAAGCTAAAGCCTAGAACATTTACATGACTTGTCTAAGGTCACACAAATAATAATAAGAGCAGCAGCAACCATAGCAAAAAGAATAATAATGATGATGCTAGTTACTTATATATGACTGATTTGAATTTCACAGCAACCTTGCTGCTATAGCCATTTTACAGATTATGAAACTGAGACTGAGAGGTGGGACTTGTTAAGAGTCACACAGCTAGTGAATGGCTGAGCTGGGGGTTCTATCCAAGTCATCAGACCCCCAATTCCATATCCACAGTTTCCTACTGCACCATGATGCCCTGATATTTCTGGGAGTCATCAATAATGAAGTGCCATTTCTCCCATCTCCGATAGGTTGCCATAATCTGGGGTATGGAGAGTAGACAATTTGAGAACATATTTGAAATGATGAGATGATGGAGTTGAAACTTTGGAAGATAGTGAGGCTGGGACTGTGAAACTTTTGTCTGGGACAATTTTTTAACTTGGAATCTACAGACACTAAAGGTCTGTGGATAGACTTCAAGAGGTCCGTGAAAAAAAGTCTTTGTTTTCACCATTATTTCACCTTAGCATTTACTTCAAGTATGGATTCGGACAACAAAGCAATAATGTGAGAAAGGTCTACAGGATTCTCCAAACAGTTAGTGGGGCCATCTCACACAAACTCACACACATACAGAGAGAAAGGGAGGGAGGGAGAGAGAGAGAGACAGAAACAGAGACAGAGAGACACACAGAGAGACAGACACACAGAGACAGAGACACAGACACAGACAGACAGAGAGAGAGAGAGAGAGAGAGAGAGAGAAGAGAGATTAAAGAGTCCTGGTTTAGAGCAATGATTTTCAAAGACATCAGCCTCACTCCTCATTCTTCTTTAAATGGCCCTGGGCCATACAGCATTTTTATCAGTAACTTGGATGAAGGTAGAAATGACATGCTCAGCCAATGTCATGATGACACAAACGTGGAAGGGATAGTTAATGCATTAGAAGACAGAAACAGGATCCAAAAATATCTCAACCCCCTAGAATGATAAGCTACATCTAATAAATTGAAAATTGATGGTGATTAAAGTCATGTTCAAGTTGAAAGAATCAACTGCATATGTAGAGGGAGGGTTCAGACTAGCTGTACCTAGATGAAAGTTCTCAGCGAAGGTCTGGGTGTTACGATGGATGCAAAAGCAAATTGAGTCAATGGTATTCTATGGTGACCATCAATATTGATATGATGATGGTTGCATTAAAAAGGTCAATATTCAAAATTCAGGAAGGGAAGGGGACAGTCTCACTGTCCTGTATGTACCTCAGCAAAGACACAGTTGGAGTATCCTAATCAGTTCTAAGAACAAGATTTTAGGAAAGACATTGATGTGCCTGAGAGAAGGCTTGAAGAGCCCTCATGTGAGAAAGGAATTGGGCTCTGCTTGTTTGGCCTCAGACAGAAGAACCAAGAATAACAAGGAAGAAAGGAATTACAGAGAGGAAGGTTTCATGTCACAGAATGAACAGAACCTTCCTAACAGTAAAGCTGTCTCGAGACCAAATGAGATGCTTTACATTGTGATGAATTGTCCGTCAATGGCAGTCTCTAATTAGAGAAGAGATGACCAACTACCCCTCTTTGATTTTATAGAGAGGATTTTTGTTGAGGGAGGGCTTGGATGAGGCGACCACCAGGGGCTTTGATTAAGTCATTGATGTTAATTTTGAATCAATCAATCAATTAATCAATCAACAAGCATTTAGTAAGTGCTAATTGTGAATCAAACACTGCAATAAGACACTGGGGACACAAACAAAAATGAAACCATGTGCACCCTCAAGGCCTCATATTCTCCAAGGAGCGACACTATGAACTCATCTAAGCATATTCTGAATATGTAAACAATAAATGCAAGATAATTTTGGAGAAAGGACACTAAGTGTTGGGGCAATCAGGAAAGGCTTCATGTAGGAGGTGGTATTTTGCTGAATTTTGAAGAAAACTAGGAACTAGAATAGAATGATTCAAAGTACTATTGGATGGAAACTCAAGAGCTTTGCAAATCATTATCAAATGTAGATAGGTAAACAATTTATGAATAAACAAGAGATAGAGAGCAGAATGAGGTATAAAATGGATAATTTTGATTACATTAAATTAAGAAGTTTTTGTACAAATAAAACAAACATAACCAAGATCAGAAGGAAAGAATGCAATTTGGGGGAAAATTATAGACAGTTTCTCAGATAAAAACTTCATATCTGAAATAAAGAACTTTGTAAAATCTGTAAGAATGCAAATCACTCTCCCATTGATAAATGTTCAAAAGATACAAACATTCAGTTTTTAGATAAATCAAAACCACTTGTAGTCATGCAAAAATGTTCTAAAGCATTATTGATTAGAGAAATACAAATTAAAACAACCTTGCAATATAATTTTACATCCATCTGCTTAGATGAAATGTTTGAAGGGGAAAGCAACAAATTTTGAAAGGGATATGGAAAAATTGGGACACTAATTCATTGTTGATGGAATTGTGACTTGATCTAACTATTTTAGAGAGCAATCTGGAATTATGTTCAAAAAGTGATTAAACTTACTAAGCGCTTTGACCCAGGAATACCATTACTAGGTCTCTTTCCAAAGATGATTGGGGAAAAATAAAAAGAACGTATATTCTGTAATATTTCTAGCAGCTTTCCTTGTAGTGGCAAAGGATTGGAAATTGCAAGGATGTCCATCAATTGGGGAATGACTGAACAAGTTGTGGTAAATGATAGTGATGCAATACTACTGTGCTATAAGAAGTAATGAGGGGGCAGCTAGGTGGCACAGTGGATAGAGCACCAGCCCTGGATTCAGGAGGACCTGAGTTCAAATCCGACCTCAGACCAAACACTTGACACTTACTAGCTGTGTGACCCTGGGCAAGTCACTTAACCCCAATTGTCTCACAAAAAGAAGAAGAAGAAGAAGAAGAAGAAGAAGAAGAAGAAGTAGAAGAAGAAATGATGAGCTCAACGATCTCAGAAAAGCGTGGATAGACGTGCATGAAATAATGAAGAGTGAAATGAGCAGAAACAAGAAACTATATACAATAACAGCAATATTATTTTAGGACAACTTTGAGCAAATGTCATTTTGACTATTATAAATACTCAATTAACTACAAAGAACATATGAAAGAAGATGTTATCCACATCCAGAGAAAGAATTGATAAATAGAACTATGTACATGAAGAGAGAATGTGTGTGTACATATAGATACATATAATATATATAGATAGATAGATAGATAGATAGATACATACATACATACATACATACACACACACACGTGCACATATTTGTGTCTAATGCAGGGGTGGGGAACCTGTGGCCCATATGTGGCTTTCTAGGTGGTTGGGTGTGGTCTTTTGACTGAGTCCAAGTTTTACAGAACAAATCTTTTTATTAAGGTGATTTGTTCTGTAAAATTTGGATTCAGTCAAAGGGCTGCACTTGAGGACCTAGAGGGCCACAGGTTCCCCACCCTTGATCTAATGGAAGCCATCGTTAGGGCAAGGGGGAGGAAAGAAAAAAAGGGGAAAAAATTACATGATAACTTCATTAATATTTTAAAGGAATAATAAGTTGTACAAAATAGATTTGCAGTTTCTTGTGCAGCCGTCTTTTTTATTATTATCATTATACTATACCATGGAAATGCTTGTTTTATTCTATAAATTAAAAAGAAAATAAATTTTAAAGAGAAAATGAGGGGGAAAAAGAAAATTGTTAGGAAGTTTTATAGACTCATATTGGATGTTAGAGGAAAGAATGTTAGAGGAAATTTGATAGATGAAGAAAAGGGGGCTCAGAGAGGTTACAAGGCCTGCCAAGGTGTAGGAAAAAGATAATGGGCTTTGAATTTCAAGGAGAGGATCATAAATTTATAGCTGAAAGAGACCATAAAGGCCATCGTGTCCAATCCTTGTTTTACAGATAAAGAAAATGAGTTTCAGGAAAACTGAGGGATTTGCCTGCTTTGACACAGGTAATAAGCATCTGAAATACCATTTGAGCCAAGAGCCTCTGAGTGGAGCCAACCTCCCTTCATCATTCCACTTGGAGCGGGTGGGACAATGGTAAGGGCCAATTGAGAGAAAGGAGCAAGTGGAAACTCATTTTGTTTCTCTTCCTTCTGTCAAGGACCGTGATCTTTGGACTAAAAAGGCAAAGGAAAAATAGCTCTCAGTCGATACCCAGGATAAGGAGGGTGATAGTAAGAGGATATCCATCTTTTCTTCATGAAGTCAAGCCACAAGGCCCAAGGGAACTGCATCCTAGCATATTAAAATAATGGAAAGGTGCTATTACTGAGCCACTCTGTGATTCTTATAAGATTGGGCAACTTGGAGAAGCAACAAAGGATTATAGATAAAGATCATATAACCAGATTCAAACCTCCTCCCCCCACCTCACCCACACACACACCCCCACTTCCCTCCACACACACACAAAGTAGAGGGAAGAGAACAGAGGCTACAAACCATCAAGCTTAATTTGGATTCTTGGCAAAATTCTAGGATGTTTTATTAAAGAAATGGTTTGAGACATCTAGAAAAGAGAACTGTGAGAAAAGTTCATTTCAAACTAGTCATTCCTCAACATTCCTTTGCCGTTCATTTGCCATTTTGGTCATTCACAGGTTGGCCATTTATAAATAAACGGGAATTTTTGGAGATATACACATACAGTGGAAAATCATAGATAATACATGTAGGTAAAGAAAATCAAAAATAGAAAGGCATAAATGCATAAATATTATCTATTATCCATCTATTTTGTCATTTCTACCATAGGTACAGATACATACATAAATTTATTATAAACAGTTACATTTTATTAGAAGTTTCAGTGCAGTAAGGAATTAGGGTCTATGCTCTCCCTTTGGGAATGCTTCCTCTTTGTTCCTCTACCATCCAGACTCAGTCATGTGATTTTCACCCACAGTGATCATGGTATCTTGTGCTTTTTGTAGAAAAAGGAAATCCATGAAGCAGTTGCTGCAGCTAGCCTGGCAGCTGCGTAGACTTTGCATGATGTGTAAAATGCTAATCTTTCTTGTGTAGAAACTGCAACTTTTTCATGGGTGCAATGTGTTGTTTTACATTTTGTGCGTTTAATAAACATAATCAGAATTATTAAGAATAAAGGTTTGGGGAAGAGTCTAGAATTATTCACAGTTTTTTCACATTTGTAGGGGTCTTATATCTCTAATCCCCTCGAATGTCAAGGGATAACTGTAGCTGTGTTTCCTTTTTGACTATGGTTACTAGGCAAATAGGTCAGGGAGATTCTGTGCACATTGGCCACACAGATATTTAGCAAATTGCTTGACTAGTTCTCTCATATTATTCTGTGGAAAAGATGGAGAGGGGTAGGCTCAATAATAAATAACAGTGCAACTAGTTGGAAAGTCAGACTCCCAAAATCTCAAGTTTGATAGAGGTATCCAGAGAAATGGACTCAGGGATTTTTACTCAGCCTGTTTCCCTTAGCATTTTCATCAATGATTTGAAGGTGACATAGTTGACATGTTCTTTAAATTTTGAAATGGGAGAAAGAAAGATAGGATAAAAAAATAGATCTTGAAAGTTTGGGAGCGTTGGACCAAATAGAGAATGATGAGATGTATGAAATCTTATACTTGTGCTCCAAAAAATCAACATCTAAATTTTAAGTTGATCAATTTCATCTGAAGGGGAGGTAGGGATATTAGTAGGCTGTAAGCTCAGTATGATTCAATAGGGCCACTAGCAGCAAAGGAAGCTGAGGTGACCTGAGGCAACATTGTGATCATAGCTCCTAGGGCTAGAGAGATTATGGTCTCTCTGAACTTTTCTCTCATCAGACCACATCTGCAGTATTGTCTGCAGTTCTGACTGATAACCCAAGCGACTGTCCAGAGGAGGGTAACCAGAAAACAAAAGGACCTTAAATCCATGCTGTATGAGGATCATCAAGTTGAAAAATTAGTTGAAAGTTGAAAGAATTAGACATAACCAGTTTGGGAAGGAAAGACTTGGGGTGGGGTGGGGCAGGATAGCTTTTTCTAAGTATTTGCTGTCATAAGAAGACAGAGTGGACTTGTTCTGCTGAACTAGGAAGAGAACAAGGAACAATAAATGGGATTCCCACAGAATAGGTTCCCACAGAGTAAACCCCCATGCAGGATTGATGAAAGGAAAACAAGCACAACAACTTTTTATTAGAGTTATCCCAAAGTGGCCTGGGCTGCCTCAGATTGTGGGCTCCCGCTCACTGGAGGTATTCAAGTAAAGGCTCAGTGAGTAGGCATGTTGTAAAGAAAATTCCTGTCCAAGAACGAGTGGGACCATGAAGTCTCTACCAGCTCTGAGATGCAATGATTGTCTGAAATGGGTAGTTAGTGACAGCAGTTGGATGTGGGGGGTAAAAAAGAAGTCTTTGAGGATTTGAGGTTGCATTTCTGGAAACATGGCACTGTCATTAACAAAAAAAAATGAAAGTCCATAGAAGCAGATGGTTTGATGGAAAGGAGTACTGGGGAGAAGGGAAGGCTGATGAATTTCCAAGAACCCCACTGGGCTCTTGGCAAAGAAAAATACTTAAAACTTGCTGATTCAGGAGGCTCTCTGAGGTCGTGTTGCCATGGGCTTTGGCACTGGCCTCCATCAGTTGGATTCAATGAAATCTGCTCCTCATTTTTATATACTGTATCAAAGGGAAAAGTAGGGTGTGTGCTCAATGGCCACTCTTCTACTTCTCTCCATTTAGCCATTGCAGGCATATAGTCAAGTTCTCATTGAAAGTAGAAGATTGAAATGGAGTTCTTTACAAAATTAGAGCAAAGAAACATTTGGGGCTGAATTTCAGGGAATATGGTCTAATGATAAAATTGGGAAAGTGGAAGATGCATCTAACAAGGGAAGTAGTGCAATCCCAGAGCTTGAGTCACTTAGAGCCTTTTTGAAGAAAACATTGGGGAAAAATGGAATTTGGCAGAAAAGAAGAGAGGATAGTCGGGCACTCAAATGGGGGCCATACAAAACCTCTCTGTTAGTCTTTTCCATTTAAAGTGTTCATTTTTTTTTTATCAAATAGTGTTTGATTGTACTTCTCAATTAAGGAAGGCCTTTCTTCTAAATACAAGCAAAATTTTCTTTAGCTTTATGTACTGTTTCCTCATAGGATAAATGCAGTATATTAATGTAGCTTAAGCAGCTATTTGGTCAATAAACATTTATTAGGGACATTCTCCTTACTTAATGACTCTTTCTTTCTCATAGTTACAAGACTCATCACCTTAGACCTCATTTTTTTTTCAGGTTAGATGATCCTGTCCTCCAATCTTACCATGTCCAAGGTGAAAAGAGAGGGGGAAATGACTCCTTGTTTCACTCTGTGGTGGCCTCCTTTCCATTCCTCTTGTTTTTACCATTTTTCTTTATCTCCTTTCCCTACCATTCCCACCCATCATCTGCCAATGGCAAGTCATTCATTAAGAATTTTTAAGTTCTTACTATGTAATAAACATGTGAGTCCCCCAAAGTTCTATCTTGGGACCTCTTTACTTCTCTCTCTCTCTCTCTCTCTCTCTCTCTCTCATCTATTCCCCTCAACAGCTCTTGTAAGTAGAACTATCATCTCTATGCAGATGATTCCCAGATCTAGTTGTCCAGCCACAGCCTTAGACTCTCTCCTGATATTTACTCTGTCATTATCAATTGCCTACAGGATATTTCAAACTGGATAACCTAGAGACAGCTTAAACTCAATTTATCCAAAAGTAAAGTCATTATTCCCCTTCCTCACCACACTCCCTTTTCGCAACTTTTTTTATTTATTTGTTTGTTTATTTTTTTCAGTACCACCATTATCCTAGTCACCCAGGCTAGAAGCTTAGATGTTAACCATCAAGATTTTGCAACAGATTTGGACATATGGTATGAATACAAGTGAGGATAGTTGATACTCAGGTTGAGATCCTAGGTGACTGGAAGAAATATGCTGTCTTGAATAGTAATAAGGATGTTGGGAAGAGGGATAGGTTTGAGAGGGAAGATAGTAAGTTCTGTTGGATATGTTGCTTTCAGGATGTAGCAAGAGGGGAGGGATAGATCAAGTGAGGTGTTTTGTTTTGTTTTGTTTTATGAATGGGGAAGACATTGGCAGGATTGAGGAGGGGACATGTTCTGGGTACATTCCCTTAGAGTACATCTTTCTTTGGCAAGAAGATGGGAAGAGAAGCATCTCTACTACTTCTATCATAAACTTTCAGTATTGAAGCCAGTTCAGGTGAAATAGGCCTCTCACACACTTATGTTAAGAGACTTATGGGATAGGGGTGGGATGGGGAGAGAACAAGTCTTCAGTGATGTGAGACAAAAGAGACTAATGTTTATATCTGAAAATTACTGCAGGGTAACTGTGGCTTCTCTTAGGGTTATATATGATTTTAGATGGGATGATAAAATATGGCGCCAACTGAAAAAATCCTCAATTATCCTGGAACAAATTACGGGGTCACACTTCAAGCTTAAAGAGTAATTCTGTTTAACTCATATCTCTTATTAGAAGCCCATGGGGCACACTCTATATAGGAGTCAATGTTCATTCACTTTTCGAAGTTGATGCCCCAGAATCCAGACTCTTACGATCACCTATTTAGACTATTGTAAGAATGGCCCCAAATGCAAACTCTTTCCCATGTCAACCCATGTTTCACAATGGGGCCAGCATGGTGCAGTGGAATGAGTACTTGATTTGGAGACAGAGGGGTTGGTTACAAACCTCAGATCTACTATTTTCTATCTGTTTGAACAAGGGCAAGTAATTTTGCCTCTTGAGGCCTCAATTTCCTCTGTACAATTCCATCTATAAAATGGAGCCATTGGGGTGGCAGCTAGGTGGCACGGTGTATAGAGCATTGGCCCTGAAGTCAGAAGGACTTGAGTTCAAATCTGACCTCGGACCAAACACTTGACACTTACTAGCTGGGTGACCCTGGGCAAGTCACTTAACCCCAATTGCCTAAAAATAAAATGGAGGCATTGGGCTAAAGAGTCTCCAAAACTTCTTCCAGTCCTAATCATTGATCCTTATGACACTCTCATCATGACACTCGTCTGTTCAAAACCCTTCAATGGCTCCCGATTGACTACAGAATCGATTACAAAATCCTTTTTTAAACTATTGACAACTTCTGTTTCAGTCTGTCTATTACATCAGGTTCAAATCCATATATGTGTCTTGTACCTAGGAAGCAATAAATGCTTAATCTATAATAATACATGCTTCATCTAGCAATCTATTCTTCCTTCTATCTAGCTCTCTCTGTCTGTCTATCTACCTGACTCCCTCTATCTTGCTAAGTATGCTCTTATCTAATCCATATCTTTCCCTGTTTCCCATCAGGACAGTATGAGATCCTTGCTCAAATGTTTTGCTAAAATTGAAGTAAATTATACCAAGGACACTCATCTGACTTAGTAGCCCTGTCAAAAAAAGGAAATAAGGGAAGTCTGGCATGTACTGTCTTTGATGAAGCCAGGCCAGCTCTTTTCAGCCATCGTCTCTTAAATGACCTGTTCTAGAGTTTTCCCAGAAATCAAAGTCAAGCATAATCCAAAGTAGGATGTGATGGAGAAAGGGTGATCCAGACCAAGTGTTTTGGGAACATTTGTGGAATCAAAGAACCCTCACTGGCTGTCATGAGACTCCCTAGCCGGGAAGCTTTTATGGATGAACTGGTTTTTTGTGAAGATGTCTCCTCAGTACTTTGTCATCATTAAATTTCCCCATAAAGTTTTTGCAGGAAGAAGAAGCCATGCAGAAGGCCAGTGGGGAGTACTGTGGCTTTGTGCAGGTTTTGTGTGCTGGCGATGGTCCGTTCTATCTTGGCACCCAGATGGCTGTGAGTCACTGGAAGCCAAAGTTGCATATTCAAGAGGGCAGCAGGAAACCACAAGACAGAATTTCACTTCTGTGCAACTCCCAGAAGGCTGTGTGGCTGTAGGAGGGGCCCAGCTGCTCCTCTGATGGCTGCCTTCAGGTTCACTTTTTGACTGTTGATATTGGCTGTTCAGGACATGAAACCCATGTTGGCAGAGCCATTGGGGTTCAGGGAGACAGCCATTTCCTGAGTTTCTCAGCCTCATATTCCCTGCTTCTACAGCCATTTTGCAGAATTTCCTCCCCATTGTATGCAAGCAGCGTTGTTCCAGCAGTGTTGAAGTAGGGGGAGCTCCCGTTGGCCCCCATGCCTGCATTTTCTCACCAAGGCAGCAAACAACTTTTGAAATGGCATCTGCTCCAAAGTGGAGCTGGGGCCCCCACTTAAATGCTGAGGACCTCGTCCTTGGATGCCAGGAACATGGTATCTCTGAGGGGAGACAGCCTCTTCAGGCACTTACCCACTCAGGCGCCGGCCACTTCGATGGAAATAGCTCCTTCTGGGCCCTGGCTCTCTCTTCTGTCCAAGCCACAATCCCTTCTCTTGTGAAATGCTCGACAGCGTCTTTCCCAATAGAGACAATCGTTAGACAAAAGTTCGCTGAGGTCCTACTATGTGCAGAGATGAATCCAAACTACGTGAAAACACATGGAATACAATCCCATTTACTTATTTTGTATTTCCTCTCCCAACCATAATGAAAGACATAAATGTTAAAAGACATTAAGATCCAGGAGATAGGGGACTGGTATTAAAGTCAAGATGACCTAGATTTCAACCCTGTCACACTAGTTGGGTAGCCATGGGTAAATCCCAGAAACTCTCTCCTCCTCAGTTTCTTCATCTGTAAAAAAAAAATTAATATTAGCACCTACTTCACAGGCATAATAATAATAACAACATTTACATAGGGCTTACTATGTGCAAAGCAGTGTGCTAAGTCCCTTACAATTATTAATCCCTTTTGTTCCTGACAAAAACCTTGGGAGATATTATCCCTATTTTACAGATGAAGAAACTGAGGCAAACAGAGTTAAGCAATTTGCCCAGAGGCATACAGCTAATATGTGTCTGGGGCTGGATTTGAATTCAAGTCCTCCTCACTCCGGGCTTGGTGCTCTATCCACTGGGACACCTGGTTGCCTTGTTATTGTGATTGTGAAATGAGATAATGGAAATAAAGTACTTGGGAAACTTTATATTACTACAAAAAAATGTTGGACATTGATGATCATGGCCACAATAAGTGCTGAATGAATGTAAAAATATAAACTCATCGAAGGCAGCTCATTCTTTGTCTCTACATTTCTGTTGTCTAGCATAGGGGTTTGCATGTGGTGAGTTCTTAATAAATATTTCTTTTTATTAAGGCATCTAGGTGGTTCAGTGCATAGACCACTAGGCCTGGAGTCAAGAAGACCTGAGTTCAAATTCACCCTCAGATATTCACTGGCTGTGTGACCTGGGCAAGTCACTTAACCCTGTTTGCCTCAGTTTTCTCATCTGTAAAATGAGCTAGAGAAGGAAATGACAAACCACTCTAGAATCTTTGCCAAAAAAAACCCCAAATGAGGCCACAAATGGAGACTGGACTGAAAAAAAACTCAACAGCAACAATTCATTAATTGATGGAAGACATAGTGGGATGTACAGAATATCTTAACATTTGGCTAATCTTCATTCCCTCTCCCAAAAGGAAGCAAAATGATTTAGATGTGGGGAAGTGGAAAGAGCTAGATTTGGAGTAATGATGATGTGCATTTGAATCCCACTTCTAACACTCACCTGGTGGGTATGTTATAAGAAAGAGAAAGCTGACTGTGGAGTCTGAGGAGTAGAGTTCAAATCTTGCTTATGGCATTTCCCGTCCATACGACCTTGAACAAGTGACCTACACCCTCCTTGAGCCTCAGTTCCCTTATCTGTAAAATGTGGAGATTGGACCAGATGACTTCTGAGGTCTCTTTTAGCTCTAGACATGAACCTCCGAAAATGGACAAATCTCTTAGTCCCAATTTGCCTCGGTTTCCTTATCTGTGAAAGATAAATAACTTGTGCCAGGTAAAGCGAGCAATCTCAGATAAGGTAAGACCCACTGTAAGACCTTCACCATTCCTTCATCTTATTGTCTTCCCTCTGAGATTGACCCCAATTTATCCTGTCTATAGCTTTTTTGTAGGGAAGTGTAGGTAGTGCATTGAATAAAGTGCTAGCCCTGGAGTCAGGAGGAACCGAGTTCAAATCCAGCCTCAGACACTTACTAATTGTGTGACCCTTGGAATATCATTTAACCCTGTTTGCCTCATTTTCTCTATCTGCAAAATGAACTGTAGAAAGAAATGGCAAACCATTCCAGTATCTTGGCCAAGAATACCCCAAAATGGGGGCACGGAGATTCCGAGGCAACTACACAACAAAAATAGGTTTTTTTCTAGCATAGTTGTTTGAATGTTGTCTCCCCAATTAGACTGTGAGCTCCTCAAGGGCAGAGTTTGTTGTTTTTACTTCATCTTTATTTGTAAAGCTTAGCCCAGAGTTTAGCTTATTGCTTGGCACATAATAGGTGTTAAGTAATCGCTTGCTATATACAGATGAGCTCTCAGGGCCAGTTTTTGTTTGGACTAGACCTCTGAACAACATTCTGACTAAATGCAACACTGCCCTCCTGGACTCTGAGACTTTCCTCCATGCTGTCCCTTTATTATTGTTATTATTATTATTATTATTATTATTATTATTATTTACACATGATATTTATTTTTTGGACCTGTGGTTTTGTTGGAGTAGGAGTTGAAGAAATTCTGTCCACCAGGGTTGGTCATCAGCTTCTCTACAACTTAGAGACTCAAGAGAGAAGCTAAGAACATTGAGAAGTTAAGTGGCTTCCTTTATGTCATACAGCCAGCCTTTGGCAGAGATAGTAATTGAAGCCAGGGCTGAATGACCCCAAAGGGGAGCCCTAACCACAAGGCCATCCCACCTCTCCTTTCCGTTGTACCCCATAATTCTATTTATATTTCTGTTCCTCCCTCTAAGCCACCCCAGCTTCAGGGGGAACAATGAGGACCATGCTTCCTAACACCTGAGTGCTCACTTTCCTTTGGCCATTTTCTGCCTAGACTGCCAAATGAGTACCCCCAACCACATCACATTCCACCCCTAAAACTGTAATAAAATCACTCTTACAACTGGGCTCCAACAGGGCCTGCAAACCACCTTCCACACTCATTTTTGAGACTTCTCAGACCTTAGCTATTTCCTGGCCCCCATTCAGTTTTGAAGGGTATCTTCCCCAATAGGAACATAAGATCCTTCAGGGCAGGGACTATCTTGCTTTTGTATTTGAAATCAATGAAGGAGTTTGGGAAAGGTTTCAGTTAGGAGTGGTCACATGAACTGGGGCTTGAAGGAAACAAAAGAGGTAGCTGAAGGTGAGGAAGGAGAGGTTCCTAGGGTGGGGGCAGCCTGATCAAAGGCAGAAAGGTGGAACCTGGAATAACAAGTTCAAGGAACAGCAAGTCAGCCAATTTGACTGGAACTCAGATTGCATGGAGGGGATGATGCACAATAAGCCTGGAATACGAGGTTGGAGCCAGATTACAGAGGAATTTAAATACCAAATTGATGAATTAAGATTTTATCCTGGAGGCAACAGAGAGTATTTCCAGATGATGATAGCCAAGATGAGAGGACTAGAAATCATGCCATTTGCAAACCAGTTAAGAGAATTGGGTATCCATAGCCTGGAAAATGGTGAGACTTAGAGGCATATGACAGCTATCTTCAAGTTTTTGAAGAATGTCATTTAGAAGAGGAATAAACCTTCTTCTGTTAGGCCCCAAAGGGTAGAGGGTGCAAAAAAGGCAAATTTCAACTTGATGCTGGGGGACAATTTCCTCACCATGAGTGTTGACCCAAAAGCGAATAAGCTGCCTTCGGAGGCAGTGGTCACCCCCTTCTTGGAGGACTTCAAGTAGAGGCTCAAAGACCACAACAGATTTTGTAATGAGAATTCTTTTGGGGGAAACATTGGACTAGTTGATTGCTGAATCCTTTCCAAGTTGGAAGTTCTCTGATTTGTGACAGCTGATTCAGGATTTGGAAGAAGGACTCAGAGGCAACTTGGGAAATAAGATCTTTCCATTCATTCTACCAGCGTCAAAATTTTTCCATGAGATGATGAAAATTCAATGATGAAAGAATAATGAAAATATATAGTTGTAATGAAATAGTTATAGTTATAATGAAATAGATATAGTTATAATGAAAAACAAGAAGGTAAAAGTCCTCTTCATCGAAGGCATTAGCTCATCAGTGTTCATAATCCCTACTAGGCCTGGGGAGAGCCCTTTGTTATTTTGTGTTTCCAATGATCAGTTGGGATCTCCTGCACTCATGCAGCTTACTGTCTAACAGTGGACAAAGGGCATGTTTGAGAGAAAATAGTAGGTCAAGTACAGTTTAGCAGAGTGCAGGAAAAAATCAATATAGGATGGTTGAGAGATGTGGCATTGTAAATATCAGGGAAGGGTGTATGGAAGAAAGGAGTCATGTTGTAGATTTTTGTTAACCTTAAATGTGTCTCATTCTCCAGGGGCAACACCAGTCACACGGGCCAAGACTTTATATCTAAGCTTTGCATTGCCGCAAAAAAAGAGAAATAGGACAAATATTTATTAAAGTACCGTGTGTAGAGCACTCTTTTTGCAGAGGCGGTGAACTCCAGGTATGGAACACTGAAAGCACTGTCACACTCAGTTGATGTGTTGATTAGTTTTGCTAAACTGATTTTTTCTCTTTCTTTTTAAGTCCTTCATTGGGAAGGATGGCTTTCTGAGGTAGGTGATGTTTGAAAATGAGGATAATGTAAAAACAAACAAAAAAAAGTCAATAAAATTCAATGTTCTCTGAAAGATATATGGTAATGAGGGTTCTGTTGGAGTAGGAGTACATAAATTCATTCAGACAGAGGAAGAGAAGTTGTAAGAAAAGAAAGGCTTGAAATGAGTCTGTGAAAGTGGAATTCTTACTGGGGAACAATAAGCAGGTTGAATAGAGTGGGGAGTCATTAGGGTGGCAAAGAAACTCACTTTACCAAATCAGCTCAGAACCTCCTCTGAAACTGAATCTGAGGGCAAACTCAGCCAGTCTGAGACTACAGACAGTGTTTCACACCCATGGTCTCCAACATTTATGACTGAGTGTGAGACAGCATGGCAGAATAGATAAAACAATGGTCTCAAAGTCAAGAAGCCCTGAGGACCAGCCCTATCTCTGACACACACTGGTAGTATGACCCTGGGCAAGTCACTTAGCATCTTAGTGCCCTAGATAATTCTCCAAGGTAAAGATGAGTGACTCCTCAACCTCAGGAGAGTGGGTTTCCATTTTGGGAGTTTCCTATACCAAAGAAATAGGTCAGGACCAAAAAAAGTCAAAAAAAAAAAAAGGAAGGTACTAAGTATGCAAAGATCAAAAAATGAGATGATGAAGTAATTTCTGCATGTAAGAAGCCACCATTTACTATGGTATGGTCAAGGAAAACTATTGAGACTAGTAGCGCGTATGTGTGTTGTGGGGGCTGTTAAGAAGGGGAATGAAGGCGCAGTTAGGTGGCGAAGTGGATAGAGCACCGGCCCTGGAGTCAGGAGGACCTGAGTTCAAATCTGCCCTCAGACATTTGACACTTACTAGCTGTGTGACCCTGGGCAAGTCACTTAACTCCAGTGCCTAGCTGGGTGGGGGCGAAGAAGGGGAATGAAAAGAGGAGCTGATGATACATAGCACTTTTAGGTTAGCAAAGTACTTATGTACAGATTCCTACTTGAACTTCACAAAGACCCATCTAGCAGATGTAGGATTATTATCTTTTTTTTTTTTAACTTATGAGGAAAATCAGATTCAGAGACATTAAGTGACTCACCCAGGATCAAACAGCTTGTAAACATCAGAGGCAAAATTTGAATTGAGATATCTTCCAGTGCGATATTCTACTTACAAAGATGCACTGCTTTGCCATGAAGGGAAGACTACATGGAGAGAGTGGTACCTGGGCCAAGCCTTGAAGGAAGAGAAAGTCGTTTTATCAAGAAAAAGAGGAAGTTACTGATAAGTAGCCTGATTAGGGCATTCATCGCCTCAAGATATGGAAGGCAGCCAAGGAAGACCTCTAGAGGATTGGGGTTGATGATAGTTTTCCTGTAGGCCCCACAAGGGGCCCCCAAGCCGATAAGTTCACAATTCTAGTTCAGTGTCTGAGGCAATAAGATTGGCTACAATTTGGCTGAGGTAGCCTGGGATGGGTAGGTTGTGTGCTTTGTGGATCCTCTCGATGCCATCAAAGAATTTTAAAACCTTCCAATATATCAGTCACAGTTTCCTGTGAATCCACCGTCTATGTGAATCCACAACCCATGGGAATCCATGCTTGGTTCTTGCCAGGATAACTAGAGTCGGCAGAACTGGGCGAGATGGAAAAGGGAAGCTATTTAGGCTGGCAGAAGAACCCTTGAAGAATGTCCCCCAGGCAGACTGGCTTTGAACCAATTTCTCCTAGAGGTTGCCAGGAGACTTGTCACCCTTGCACCACCTGGGTTCTAAGAGCCCAAGGAAGCATCATTCCAAATTCTAGGTCTCTTGGGCAACAGTCAATGACAGAAAAATTCCAGGTCGGTGCAGGGGAAAAAGCGCTGGCTTTGGAGCCATAGAATTGTTAGAGAATCTCAGAAGCCAACAAACTTAATTCTCCCACTTTACAGGTAAGGAAACTGAGCCCCAGCAAGTTTAATTGACTTGCCCAGGATAACACAGGCAATAAGTGTCAGAGACAAAAGACCTGGGTCTGAATCTCAGCTCTCCTCTTTATTGCCTGTGTCTCCTTGGGCAAGTCAATCCACTTCTCTGAGCCTGTTTCCTCAATATAATTAGTAATAACAACAACAACAATAATAATAACAGATTCATACCGCACTTTTAGGTTGTTTCTTGCTATAATGCAGTACAAAGGAGTATTTGCTTTCCTTTCCTTCCTCATTCCTCAACAGGTATAGGAAGCATCCCTGGGTAATTGAACGTCCTTGCCCAGTTGGCCCCAGAGGGATGAATGGGGAAAAATGAAGGTATTTTGCAAATGTTCTTAGCATCCAACAATCGTAGGTTTAAGGGTAGAGTGGACCATAGAGGCCACCAGGTCAAAATCTCATTTTAGAGATGAGGAACGTGAAAACCAGGGAGATACAGTTACTTGTCCAGTGTTGCAGAGTCAGTAGGTGACTAAAGCAGGATTCAAACTCAAGACTTCCTGATTACAAGGTAAGCCACCTAACCATTACGGTACCTAGTTAGCATTGATGCTCAGGAGCTAGGAGAAAAAACACATTGGACTATTTTTTTTTTAACTTAATCTAGTCTCAATGACAGAAACATGATCAATGTTGAGAAGGGTATGTTTACATTCTTGACTACTGGATAAACTCATGAATGAATGAGTGATGTACTGAATGAATAAATGAATGAAAAAACATTTATCAAGCCCTTAATACCTGCTAAGCACTTTGCTAAGTGCTAGGGCTGCAGATACAATAAATGAGACAATAATTAAGGAAGGCAACACATAACAATGAGTTCAGCTCTAGGTCAAATGAAAAACCTGAACTATTCTAAGCATTCATTACCGAGATAGATGGAAAGGCTTAGGAGTCTTTACAATTTACCAGTGGGGCAGATACTCCACATCCTTTTTCCATATGTTTTCACTGACTGTTGCCCATTTTTCACCTCTGGCACCTGGCTCCTTTGGCTTCCTTCAAGCCTCAGTTAAAGCTGAACCTTCTACAAAAAGCCTTCCCTGGTCTCCCTTAATGTTAGTGCCTTCCCTCTTACCTCTGAGATTATCTCCAGTTTTACATATACACATATAAATGTGTGTATGTGTGTCTGTATGTATGTGTATGTGTGTATCGTATGGACATAATTTTAGTGTGTGTTGTTGTTATGGGGGAGGGGTCCTATCTCATTAGACTGGGAGCTCCTTGAGGGAAGGGACTCATTGGCCTTTGTTTGTATCCCCAGCACTTAGCGTGGTGCTTGGTACATAGAAAGGTTGTCATAAATACTTGCTGACCTGATAACAGTGCCTAGGGATCAGGCGGGCATAGTGGTAAGGCAGATGGGAAAGAAAGGAGGTCTTTAGAAGCAGCGGCAGGAAAGATGGTAAAGTCTGGTAGAGATATATCTAACTAGAATGTTTGTAATTGGTAACTCCAAGGTCATCCAAGTGGGTCAAATAACCATGCTGCTAGTCCTACACAACAGGCCTCAGACAGGTCCGGTCAGCCGTGAGTCACTGGGAGAAGGGCAAAGGTAACCAGAGTGGAAGGGAGTGAATACAAAGTACAGACATCCTTCCTGGACTCAAATTTGAGCTGTAATGCCACCAGGACCAGGAACACTGAAATACCTTCCTCTGCTCTACAAAGTTGGACCAAATATAGGGAAAAAAAGAGATTTCTTTCCTGGAAAAAAAAAGTTATCTGCGGTAACTGCGGCTTTGTAAGAAAATTTGCAGATAAGCTCCATGACTGGAGAAAAGGATGCGAAGTGCTGCCCAACACTGATGGCTGGGCGGTACCAAAAAGGAAGAGCAGGGAGTAGCATTACGTGCCATCTGCTGGCAGCTGAGGGCAGCTACAGGAGAAGAACTAATCTGATAAGAGCTAAAAGAAACTGCACATGCTGAGAGGGGGCCCTGGGTAGGGAGGAGCTGAGAGTCCTTGCAGGAGGGTGACATGCACATTTTCCATTGGCTCTGCTAAGAGTGCTGTTGGGTTTTTTTCCACTTATTAATTCATTTCAGCAAGATCTCTGACAGTCTCTCACAAGATGGAAAAAAGTGGTGTGGATGAGGGCAGGAACAAATCCCAGAATCCCAAATTTAAGAGTTGGCAGTGACCTTAGGGGCCATTTGGGTCCAATACACCCAAGAAAGGAACCCCTCTGCCAATAACATACCAGTTGATGGTCCTCAAGTCTCTGTTTAAAGATCTCCAAAGACGGGGAACCAATCCTCTCTCCAGGCATCTCTCTTAGGTGGGTTTGTATCTCATTGGGGGAGTTCTGTAAAGGAATACCATAGGACCAATAGTTCTATACCCAGGCTAAACAGTCTTTTTAAGTTAATGACTTAGAAAAATGCATAGATGGCCTTCTTGTCACATTTTGTGGATTGTGTAAAATCGGGACAGATAGCTGAACACATCTCTGTCACTTATTACTAGTATGATCATGGGCAAGATACTTAACCTCACCGGGACTCAGTTTCCTCATATGTAAAATGTGAAGGTTGGACTAAATATCCTCTGAGGTCCCTTTTAGCACTAAATCTATGGATCTATTGACTTCAACTCCATTGCCTATGAGATTTTTTTCTTCATTTTAGAATGATAATTAATTTTGGACATAGGCAATGGAGTTGAAGTGGTCTGTTTAAGGAGTCCTTGAACATTTCCTCCATCATAGGGCCCACTGGACCCTCTCCTGAAGATGCTACAATCCCATTTGACAAAACAATTGCCCATTTTGAATTTCCCATTGAATGAATATCTCTTGTCGGCTGGAGAACTTTTTTGGAGGTAACTCATTAGCCCTTATATTATTTTATCACAGTTACAGGAACCCAATCCTATTTCCGTTTGGTTACTATTGCTGGCAAAGGCAAGTCAAGAAAAGCCATTTGTTGGGTCAATCTGAATGTGAAGAAATGCATGATTTTTTTTTTTTTTGTATGGGATGTGGTATTTGGGAAGGTTTCCAGGCAGTGCAGAGTATGGAAGTAACAGATTCTTCTTGAAACTTCTCTAAGTATTTTCATTATCAAAAGACAAGAGTGATACTTTTAGATGGAACTGTGCCCATTGGCCTTGAGAAAACATAATGCTTTCCAAAGACCTTACTGGCACACAGGGCAATGAATTTGGATTTATATTCTGTTGAAAAGGTGCATAGCATTTGTCCTGTTCTTTGCTATCCAATTTTCCTCTGTGCCCCTACCTGACAGTAAGATCTTGTTCAGGGGCCACACTGAGAGTGGAAAAACAGCGGCTCAATAAAGAGCCAGAGATCCGAGCAGGGGATTCCAAGATCTGTTTCTTATTGTGTATTAAAGATGATTCTCTGGGAATTGTTGAATAATTCCATGGCATGCCATCCATCACTTTTATGGTGGTCAAGGGAGATGTCAGTAGCATCTGCATGGAGTCTTTTCTCGGATAATGTTAGTATCAAGCAAAGGCGAGGTGGGAGTATGTGCTTCATAAAAAGCAAACCCTGCTTAAGAAAGCCCTTCCAACGAGCAGGTCATTTACCTTACCAGCTTCCCTCCTGGAATAAACTTGGTATCTTTATAGCTCGGGAACCCAATGCAATGAGGATTGTTTAAAAAAGAACTCCCTTGGACCAAACAGGACTATTTTCTTTTAAAACTGGATATATTTTCAATGGCAAAGCCTGTTGGGTCTCAGACTAACAGTAAATTGTCCACAGCTGTTCTAAGTTGGTTTATCTTCCAGCAAGATTTGAACTGCTGACCAGATCGTAGACACAAACTTTTGTTGAAATTTGGTGTTTAAACTAACTGTACTCTCTGTTTATCTCTTTTGTGTTTGTTGCAGCTGGAGAGGTGAGGGGAGGCTTGTGGTCAGAACCTGGATAGGAAACCTGAACTTTGTGGTTCTTTTGATAAATCTTTGTTGCACATTCTCTCTCTCTCTCTCTCTCTCTCTCTCTCTCTCTCTCT
>NW_020954595.1:3475069-3483617 GCF_900497805.2 Vombatus ursinus | reverse complement strand
TCTCTCTCTCTCTCTCTCTCTCTCTCTCTCTCTCTCTTCACTCAGACCTCAGCTTCCCCACCTGTAAATCAATTCAATCAGCTCACCTTGAAAACCTTGTCTGAGCCTGGGTGATTGCTTATGATTGCTTATTTTCCCATCTTCTGCTTGATTATTTTTGAGCTAGCCTGTTTACTAAATATGGTGGTCATAGACAAGTCTTATCTCCCCATTCTAGGACAAGTTATCATATGAAGTCCCATTATATATGTTAAACCCTAACCCCCATTTTCAACAAATATGCAAAACTGCGTAAGGAATGTTAGGATAGAAATAGTGCTGGCTCTGAATATAGAGTACCTGGATTCAAATTCTGCCTCTGATACTTACTCTCTATGTAAACTTGGAAAAGTTACAATTTTCCTGGGCCTCAGTTTCCTCATCTTAAAATTAGGGCATGAGACTGAATAGCCTCCTGGTTCCTTCTAGCTCTGTGTATATGATGCAAAGTTTTCCTACAAAATCAAGAGAACAGAAAACATTAGGGGAAAAAAAGATACTCTGTGAGGCAAAGATCTAAAATTAGGCTAGTCGATTATATTCGTGGACTCTCTTTACAGAAGACTTTTTTACATATGTTTGGAGGGCCAGGGAAGAAGGCTGGACATTCTACTTCTCCCTGTTTCTCACTTGACTATAGTTAAGCCAACCTACAAGGAGGACCACCCCTGGTCTCCAGCTGTTCTGGACCCAATAGTGGAGGATGCTTAGCATGAGGATCAAGCTATTACACACAGATCAATGTTTCTTGGGTTAAAACCCAATGTAAACACATGTTCCTTGGGGCGGGAGAGATGAAACAAAGCTGACAAGATGAAAGGAGAGGTTTCTATTCTACATTATTAGCTGAAAGAGAAAGCTAGAAAGACCAGGCCACTCCTCCCCTTGACTGATTGGGTATCAGGCAGTGATAAGGACAAGCCTAAGTCTGATATATGGAAATCATCCTCCGGCAGGACCTTGTCATTTGGCTTCAGGACTAGCATGTTCAGTCCTGTGTGGTGCGGTCTCCTTCAGTTCAGTCTCTCATTCTTTGTCTTTCTCTCTGTCTCTCTGTCTCTGTTTCTGTTTCTCTCTGTCTTTCTGCCTCTGTCTCTCTATCTCTGTGTGTCTCTTTCTCTGTCTGTCTTCTGTCTCTCTCTGACTCTTTCCAATCAATCTAGCCCACTTCTACCCAATTTATTATCTTCAAAGATTTCCTTAAATTTTCTTTGCTCCACAGACTTCCCTTGCTTATGTGAATGGCATCCTTAGACTAGCGTTTAAGGCTCTTCCCAAGCAAATCCCAATTATTTTTGCTGTTGTTGTTTTCAGCCTAGTGTCTGACTACTTCTCTCTGGGGGCCATCTTTAGAGCCAGTCCTGGGGTGTTCACTGTCAATCAAATCAATTTGGGCGTTCTCGTCTTTGGCTTTTTTGCTCATGCCTCGTCTCCTCGACAAAATTCTCCTTTTGCCTTACTCCTCCACAATGAGACTTTTCTTACTACCCCAGGGCACTGTGAGTGTATGTTAGAAGAAGTCAGAGGACTATAGTTTGAGTGGCCTCCCAGAAAATCACTTCACATTCCTCACCTGAAAAAAATGGGAATAATAATACCTGAGCTAGCAAATTCACATTGTGACTGTGAATTAGGGCTCTATGAATGGAGACTAGCATTAGCTCACAGAATATTTGTTGTAGAAGGGGCTTCACCGTATGTGCATAGAGCATATACTTTGGCCCACCAAGGGGGTGGGAAAATGGTGATGGGCCCAGTGTCAAGGAGGATTGGCTCCATGAAGATGTGGACTAGTGGGTGTTAGAGACATGCAGTCAGTAAATGTTAAAGGTGTGTCTGAGCTCTCTGGTGCTCGGTCTTTTCATACATCCAGAATGGAGGGAGTCTTTGAGACTCTCTTGGACTTTCCTGGGGTGGATAGTAGGTATGTGTGTGTGGGGGGGGGAATCCCCTCTCCTAAAAGCTATGGAGTCTGGTTTATGCACTGACCTCTATAAGCCTGAGAAGGACCTCGAGTCCCTGACAGCCTCTTTTTCCTTGGGCTTCTTTCCCTAAGTCTACATGACTGAATACCAATTGCAAGACATAGATTTTTCAGGAGTGGCTACTTTAGGAGTTTGGGAGTTCCTGGGTTCCTTATCCAGAAGTGACTGTTAGTGGGCACAAGTACATGCTTCTGAGAAGAAAAGATGGCAACCAACAGAAAAATAAGCCCAAGTATGGGCCCAGTTTGATAGAAGACATTGGTGCTGTTTGAAGGTAAAGAGTCAGAGTGAAGGGGAATTGTCATTTACAGAAGACTTTTACATTTGCTTGGAGGGCCAAGGAAGAAGGCTGGACATTCTACTTCTCCCTGTCTCTCACTTGACTATAGTTGGCCAACCTACAACGAGGACCACCCCTGGTCCTCCCACAAAATGCTTCTGAACCACTTAGAGAATAATAGAAGTTATGGGTTATTGTCATATTATAAATCTTTGTTATCCTGAGAGAAGTCTTTTGTGTCTTAAGCATCCATTCGTGAGTGTGTAGGAAATACATAGCTGTCCTATGCCTGATCTAAGATGTGCGTTGGATACATTTTCCATACCTTTTGTATAGATCCTAGACATGAGCCAAATCTTGGCCTTCTTTTTGTGATTTTCTTCTGTGCTCTGAAGTGGGAACATAAAAAGCCAAAAACAATGAGAAAAAGCGTGATTCCTCCACCAAGGAGTGAACTCATTCTACATGAGCCTAGAGCTGGGGCTCCTGAGTCCAGCTCTGGCATTTTGTAACACATATAGGACAATTAAAGCCCCCAAAGGGGAGTCCCGCAGCTGGGAAGTAGCTGAGTGAGAATTCATTCAAACCCAGACCTCCAAACTCTGCCATGGTCTGGGAATTATACCTAGTCTTCTCTCACTTTTGAATCCATAGCGCTGGTTACAGTGATACTTCATATAGCAATTATGCACACAACAGTCAATTCTAAAAGTTGGAGGGGACTTCAGTGACCTTGTAGAACAAACCACACCCCAAGGGAAGCCCTCATGTGTCTGACCGAACAACTATCCAGCCTCTGCTTGAAGACCTCTGAGGAAGGAGACCTAGCACTTCTCAGGCAGCCCATTCCACTAGAAAAACCACATACCAGTTCAGTTCACCATCTTTTCTTCTTTATTTTTATGACATAGCAAAGGTTCATTCCCAGAAAACTGGCCAAGGGGAAATGGTTTTTGTTTATTTTTAATTCCCTATGTCTCAGGAGATGTGTGTCCTGGAGAAAGCATTCGCAGCAAAGAAATCATAAGCGGATATTCTAGATTGGTTTATGCCTATCCTTTCTATTAGATTATAATCTTTCTGAGGTGTATATTTCTTCCTAATTAGATGAGAGACAGTGCATTGTATTGCATTTTGGATGTCACATTTTAGGAAACACTTTATAATGCTCCAGAATAACTATAGGAGGGCAACTAAAATAGTGACGGAGTCTTGCCTCTGATACATATTGACTAGGTGACCCAAGGCAAGGTATTTAACTCTAAGTCTAGACAACTTTCTAAGACTAAGGTGTAGAGAAGGTGCTGATTTTCATTGGTAGAGGACATTTCTTCACCAAAGAGTCTCCTATACCTATGAAATCAAAGTCCCAATACCTGTTCCCATCACTCTCCCTGAAAAGATAAGCTAGGGATTTATTTCCAGTTCATTTGCCCAATTGGACCTTGTATTGAGTACCTGCAATCATTATAATTTCATCTGCCAAAACTCATCAGGAGATGTTTCCTAGAGCACACTAAGAGGCTGAAAGAGTGAGGTGCTGAGGATCACAGAATTTCCAGGTTGAAAGGAATGTCCGTGTTCCATAAGCCTCCTCCTTTGTAAAGTGGGGACCTTAATATGTGAACTAATTACCCTACAATGTGGCTATGAGATTGGCTCATTCTTGAGGGGTTTTGTTCTGACTTTGCTTGAAGGTGTCCAATGAGGACAGACCCGCTATATCTTGAGACCGCACATTCAGTTTTGGGATAGTTCTTATTGTTAGGAAGGATTTCCCAGGGTCCAGCAAAATCTCCCCTTCACACTGTCCACCCAATACTCCTGGCTCATCCCTCTGGGGCCAAACAGAATTAGTCTTATCCTTCTGCCATATGATAGCCTTTTGAGTCCTTGAAGACAACCATCATGTCCTTCCAAGTTTTCTTTAAATGAAACATTTCCATTCCACTCAACTGGTATCTCCATTCTAAGATCTGAGACTCCTTCACCATCATAGTGATACCTGTAAGAGGTTGATGGGAGCTCCATGTCTTCTGAATAGAGTTCTAGGGTTTAGGCACACTCAGTAGTCTAAACAATTTAGAACCGATTCGGTATAGACAATGCTCATTTTTTTTTTTGACAAATCAGTGTTTGCTGGAAAAATCCAGTGTGGGGTCATTTATTTGTTCACCCAGGTGTAGTTCTACCCCAACCACACATAGACACACAAGTACCCTTCCTGCCTCACTTTTCTTGCTTTCAGTTCTTTCTGCTTCTAAGGGCCTAACAGTAGTAAGGAAGAAAGGGCCACATATCCTAATGGAGAGTTTCCTATTCAGTGTGTGATTGTAGGGCTAATTTGGTTGACCTCATAATCCCGCCAAAGCTCCACACTCCTCCTTACTGAGGTCCACCATGGATTCCTCAGATGCCTCCAGGCTTATTGCCATTCATTTAGCGCACATGTGGCTCAGCATCCACATAAGTCGATAGATATATACATGTCTCAGCTTTGTATAAACATACTCCCAACACTGGGTTGCTTCCATCCAGACCTCCGCCATAAATCCAGACCTCCAGAGATACCTCCTAATGACTTAACCATTAGACACAGTAAGAGATTCCAAGGGGACTCGATGAGGATATAATAATGGGCCAGTGTCAGGCAGGATTTATGATTATTATTCATATGACTCAACCATATGCTCTGGCTACTGCAATCAACTTGCTGGCTGTGCTCTGACATCTGTGGTGATAATGAGAAAAGTTGCATTACACCACAGGAGAAAAAAAAAAAACATCAAAACTCCCACCCAATAACCAGTGGGTTGCCAGGAGAAACACTCACCTTCCTAGTGAAGTCAAGAGATCGTTTGAAAAAATACTTGATGTGTCTCAGAAAACAAGTCTTACCGACCTGCAGATCTGGCTGCCAGCTGTTCTAACAGTGTTAGAGAAGACGGCACATCGAGCTGCATCCCTAGAACATCTGTATTTATCACCACGGGCAAATACCAAGGAAGATGGTATCACCACACTGCAATCTGGAGGCCAGCCTGGGTCTCTTAAATTATTTCAGCAAAATGTATAGGTTTGGGGACATGCAGACTGGTTTCCTGACCTTCATTGACCTTTCTCTGAGTGGTGTCGGGGGGGAGGGGCTTTGGGTGTCTCGGTTGATGACCCATAAGCACAGCCCCTGAGGGTCCACTCAACAGCCCTTTCACCAGCTCCAAGGATCAGAGCTCTCAGTTTCTGGGAAACTGATGAAGGAATGAAAGATTAATACCATCTCTCTTCTCTTGGAGAGGTGGCAGGTGAAGGGTCAAGCACGAGTAAGGGCAGTTTCAATGCTGCTTAAGTATGGAAACACACAAGTTATTGGCATGCACTTGTAAAGGGGGCTACCTATTGCTAAACTGAAGTTGGGATAGGCGGAGTCAGTGGCACCTATGAGTTCATATGGGAGCCCAGTATCTCAGACAGGAATAGAGGATAACCCTAACCGTACATATCACAAGATTTTGAGTATGTAAGTGTGTAGGGATTGAAGGGGGCTCAAGGAATGAGTCTTTCTCTTAACCCTAAAAGCCCTGACCAGAGAGTAAGAGGACCCAGATTCAAATCCAATCTTTAAGTACTATGGAATCTTGAGTAGTTCTCTTCCCTGAGCCTCAGTTTTATAATTTATAAAATGAATGGATTAGACTACATGGTCTCTGGGACCCCTCCTTGCTCTCAAACTATGATGTGTGTGTGTATATATATATATGTATGTATTAAGAAACCACATAATTTCCTTGGCCTGAGGGAAATCCCATACTGGGAATTCCCTCCAACGACTCAGATCATCCCCCATCCATGACTTAATAGAGAAGTCATAGGGAACAAAGAAAATAATTTGATCTTGGTCACTCAGTACTATCAGTTTTGAAACCAGGTCTTCCTGACTCTAAGCCCTGCAATCTCTCCATTACAGCACTGGCCCATTACACTCAAGGCAAATCTCCACTTGTGGACTTCAAAAGCATGGCTTCTTGGACGTGGCACCATAAGCAAGAGAGCAGAAGGAGGAGCCCACAGAAGGGCTCATTCTCTGCAGGGTACTTAGAATTTGGTCTGAGAAGAACCACTATACGTTTACATGGCATTGTAAGTGTGGCAAAGTAATTTGTAAGTGTGACAGCTTACATGCTGCCTCATTCGATCCTCCCAGCAACCTTGTGAGATGGATGCTATCGTTATTCTCATATTACAGAGGAGGCAACTGAGGCTAACAGCAGTTGAGTGACTTTCCCTTTTGTGGTGAGAGTCATATAGCTAATAAGTATCCGAAGCAATATGTTATTACGAATCTTCCTGATGAATTTAGTGTTTTAGCCACTACATCACCTACTTGCACCCTTCCTAAACAATGCCCCCACATGGTCATGATCATTAACATCTGCTTGAGCACCCCATCTCCCCCTCCTCTCCCATTCAGTTAAGAATTTTGTAGTCTTCATATATGGTTACCTTATCACTGAGGATAACATAATTAAGTACCGCCTGTTCTGGGACTGGATTTCTTCCTATCCCCATGAAACAGACCTGATATGTTCTTACTCTAACTAAAGTCTCCCACTGTAACCTTCTTGTAATTGGAAAGTTTGCCTCATCTAGAAAGAAGGCCTCCACATCTGCACCCGAGTCTGCTTGGGGCTTGCATAAACAGCGGCTCTCAGGGTCTACATGAGGGCGTCTGAAGCCCTTGACATTTTCCATCTATCTTCCTCGTTTTTAATTACTTCTTGCCTACAGGGTGACCTAATCTACAAAACTCCTGTCTAAGGGCCAGCTCTGTTCTCTGCTTTGGTCCATTGTAGTTTTCATCCCATCCTCTCATTTCTGCCTTGCCTCCCCACTGCCCCCACATTTCAAAGTACTTTCTTTAATGAGTCCATCAATTCAAAGTCTACATTCTTAAATTCCAAGTCACAATCAACTTTTAAGAAGATGTTTGCTCAGTGCTGATAGACATGCTCGTTCATTGGAATGGACCTTCTTCATGTGGGAGTTTTTAGAGCTTTGTTATAGCATCATATGACCATAGGCTCAGGGCTGGAAGGGACCTCAGAGGCCAACAAGTCCAACTCTCTCATATGTAGATGAGGAAACTGAGGGCCAGGGAGGCTAGGGTTGCCCAAGGTCACATGTCTGATAAGTGGCAGAGGATGAATTTGAACCCAGGACCTCTGCCTCCTGAGCTTGTCCAAAAGAATAAGATCATTTGTTAGTACTTGAAGGCCAGTGGGGTTGGATGCGATGTTGATTTAGAGGAAGGCCTTCTCCACAGCTATAACCATAATAGGATAATGTGGAATTTGTCCCAGGACCTCGGTGGTAGGGCAGCTGAGTGGCACAATGGACAGAGCACCTGGCCTAGAGTCAGGAAGACCTGAGTTCAAATCTTTCCTCAGACATTTACTAGTTGTGTGACCCTGGAGAAATGATTTAACCCTCTTTGACTCAGTTTCTTCATCTATAAACATAAGCTAGAGAAAGAAATAGCAAACCACTCCAGTATCTTTGTCAAGAAAATCCCAAATGGCTTCATGGAGAGTCAAACATGACTGAACAAAACCAATTTGGTAGAGATTGTGCTCCTTTAGTGGGTAAAAATTAACTTTCACAACTTACTAGTGAGGTTTGGTTACAAAGCGTTAACGATGCATAGAGGCAATGGCGTTGGATAGGATGACCTCAGGTAGGAATGCCTCCATTAGCATCTTCCTTTGCAGAAGAGGAAACTGAAGCATAATGGAAATAGTCATCCTACCTGTGTGACCTGAGCATGACTTAACTTCCCTAAGCCTCCTTTTCCTTACTTATAAAATGAAGGGTTTTCTTAAGTGGTTTCTTAGGTCAACTTCAACTCCCTGAGCCTCTGACCTTGGGCCTCCCTGGGCCTGTTTCCTCACCTATAAAATTAGAGCATTGCATTAAGTGGCAGTGCCGAAGAGGCAGGAACTCTGTGGTCCCTTTCTACTCTAGATTACCAGCCCTAGGGTGCTCCTCTCATACCTGAGGCCACAAGGGTAAGAAGTAATGAATTTGGGACTCCAAACAAGACCTTATGCAAAAGAAAGAAAGAAAGAAAGAAAGAAAGAAAGAAAGAAAGAAAGAAAGAAAGAAAGAAAGAAAGAAAGAAAGAAAAGAAGGAAGTAAGGAAGAAAGAAAGAAAGAAAAGAAGGAAGGAAGAAAAAAAGAAAGAAAGAAA
>NW_020954595.1:3408607-3474969 GCF_900497805.2 Vombatus ursinus | reverse complement strand
AAGAAAGAAAGAAAGAAAGAAAGAAAGAGACAGAAAGAAAGAAAGAAGGAAAGAAGGAAAGAAAGAAAGATGAATCCTCCTCCCTTTCCCATTCCATTCTGGTGCCACTCAGAGATTCCTGGGAGTCACAGAGAATAACTGTCACATGCAGTCATGCTAACACAGGTATCCGGGGGAAAGGCCTGGGCCTCTGAGGTCATTGATGTTGAGAAGTGAGGAATGAGGAATCTACCCATATCAATATAGGTCCATACCTCTTCTACTATTTTGCCTTTTGCAAGCTGCCTTGGACCTGGTGATGTTAAATAACTTATCCAGGGTCACACAGCCAATATTTGGGGGAGGCAGCAGCTTGCTTTGAGGGTAATTTTCTATCTATGACTCCAGGCTACCTCTGAGCACCCAACAAAAGAAAATTGATGCTTCTGAACTGCCCATTTCTGCTCCAATGTTGAATCTGCCTATATGATGTTGCTTTTCTTACCATAGAACACAACTTTCAGAATGGTGGTGATGGGCATAGAACGTGCTTTAGATTTACACTCAACAGATGATTGAGCTAGAATTGCTTCTCAGGCACTCACTAGCTGGTGATCCACAAGTTGTTCAAGGCAAGTTGTTCAAGGTCTCTGAGCTTCAGTTCCTTCACCTGTAAAGTGGGGTTACTCATGTCTGGTAATGTTTACACACAAGCCACCATGATGATTCGTTTAGTGAGAAAAATCAATGAAAAGTGCTTTGACATCCTTAATTCATGGGAGAAACGTCACTTCACAATCTGACTTGAGCTTATCATTCCAAAGCAATTGCACATTACCCCCCCCCAAGAACACTCAGCTCTGACAAACTGTCCCCACCTGCAAAATACCCTCCCAGTTCTATCCCTTTGCATATGTCCTTTTTCCCCTTGGGCTCTGCCTCCTGGGATCCATAGGGGCAGATAGGGAGACCAGTGTGTAGAACATAAAGTCAGAAAGACCTGAGTTTGAATCCTGTCTCAGATACTCACTAGCTCTCTGACCTGGGCAAATCAAGGAATCTCTCTCAGCATCAGTTTTAAGTTTGAAATGAGTGGATTGAAGCCGATGGTCTCTAAGGTCTCTTCTTGAAGCTGTCCTGATCTGTCTAGTTGTTAGGACACCACCACCCCCCCACCAAGAAATTACTCCAGAGTTATTTTACATGTGTCTGTGTACGTGTCATTGTTCTCAAGAGAACAGAAGCTAGCTGAGGTCAAGGCTTTGTTGATATTGTCTTTCCACAGCGCTTGCTTGGTATTCGGCCAGTTACAGTGAACTGTTCTCATTCACCTACAGGGTTTGGCCACAGATTTTTATTTTTCTCCTGTAGCATCCAGCTACACATACGCCTTAGCAAACATCACTAAGAATTACCCAGGATGGAACTCATCAGAAAAAGAATGTCTTACAGTTAATTAAGAATGGAATCACCCTTAGTGGTTCAGCTGATGAGGGCTGGGGGAACAGATGGTCAATACTTCTCAGTCCATCAGGGTCTGGTAATTACCACCCTATGAGACAGTGCTCCTTCTGGGCACATGTGCCCTTTATTCTTGGGTCATTTCTGAGGCTAGCCATGAAACAAAACCTGCTAAGAAGAGATTCCCTTTTTTCTAGTTCATGACAAATCTCCTTTTACTAGAAACAGAAAACTGTCATTTTAATACATCACTGTTATTCTCACCTCTATACACACCATCACCCCGCCTCTGCCGTGAGTTACCAAACCTTGTTGTTTCTGCCTCCACATCTTTTACATCTGACCCTTCTGTCCATCACTCAGAGATCCCTCTTGCTCAGGTCCTCCTCCCCTCTTGCCTAGACAGCTGTGACAGCCTCTCACTTACCCCTTCTACTGTGCTAATCCACCCTCCAAACAACTGCAATGATTTACCTTAAGCACAGATCTTAGCATATCACTTCTCCTCTCAATGGACTCTAGTGCAGGGGTGGCCTTGAGGCTACATGTGACCCTCTAGGTTCTCAAGGGTGGCTCTATTGGGTCTTATTGTTTAAGAAAGCAAAAACAAACTCCTTCTTACAGCTTGTAAAAACCTTCCCAACTTGGCCCAACTCCCTTTCTGGGACATTATACCCTCCCTACACTTTTGTGATCCCTCAAACTAGCCTTATTTCTATTCTTCCTATGTGACCTTCCATTTCCCACCTCCATGACTTTACTTAGACTATCATCCATGCTGGAAATTCACTCCTTTCTCACCTCTATTTCATCTTCCAAAAGGAGTCCATTTGCCACCTTCTACAAGGAACTTCTCCTGATTTTCTCAACACTCTTATATTTAACTGCTTTATACTTATACAGGCACCTAGGTAGCATAGTGTATAGGGCACCAGGCCTGGAATCAGGAAGATCTGAGTTCAAATCCAGCCTCAGACCTACTGTGTGACCCTGGACAAGTCACTTACTTCTATTTGCCTTAATCCACTGAAGAAGGAAATGGCAAACCACTCCAATGTCTTTGCCAAGAAAACCCCACAGACAGTATTGTTGTACTATGGTCCACGGGGTAATGAAGAGTTAGATACAACTGAATAGTAACAAAAATATTTATTTGTGTCTATTACCTTCTGATCTATTTTATATGTGTTTTTAGATGTACTTGTTTCTGTCCCATTAGAGTGCAATCTCCTTACAGGTAGGAACCATGTCATATTTGCCTTGAATCCCCACTGCCTAGTGTAGCATGTGACATGAACGGTGTGGAAAAATGCTTTCTGGACTGGATTAGATTCTGAAAATCTACCTAATGAGATTCATCAGGTAGTTCTTGAATTGGTCTCAAATTTAAATCCTACCAAAGTATACTTGAACTTCTGTGAATCATCCATCTGAAAGAAGCATTTGCATGGCTTGCCTCATCGAACGTTAGGGCTAGGGAGAAGCAGAGAGGCAATCATAGTAATGATTATGCTAAGTAATAACATTCATAGCTTAGTGTCTATGTGGCTTTCAGAGTTGCAAAGTAGTTCTTACACAGTATTTTAGTTGTCACTCCAACAGCTCAGAGATATTGCTCCCTGGGAGACCCCCTGCTTCCTTTTGGCTTTGCATACTTGAAATCTAGGTGAGTAATTTGCATACAGTAGGTATTTGATTAATCTTTGTTGAATTAAATGGGTAAACTGAGGCTGAGGAAGGCTAAGTATCTTGCACAAGGTCCTACAGTTAATGTGGAATTTGAACTCAGTCAGTTCCTTCTGACTACAAGGAACTACCCCTTCTTTAAACGAGGAAACTGCAGCCCAAAGAGGGTCAGGATTTAACCCAGGTCCCACAGAGAATCAGTGGCAGAGAGAGAAATAAAACATGGGTCTTCCTTTTTAATCCAGTCTTCTTCACACCTAGACCAGTGGGGCTTGTTCAGTCCCGAACGGTGAAGACTAAAAGGGGTGTATACGGCTTAAAAAGCCATAAAGGGCTCACAAAATGAAGTAGCATTTCTATGTGATAACACGATCCAAGAGACAATAATCATAGAGGGGAAAACCCCATTCCAAATGACTATAGACTGCCTAAAACACTTGGGGATTAATCTACCAAAGCACATAAAATATTTATGTAGATTCAGTAAAAAAAAAAGTTCCTATAGCAGCAATAATAATAATAATAATAATAACAATAATTTGTGTAACACTGTGTGTCAGGCACTGTGCTAAAGGCCTTAGAATTATTATCTTATTCTATCCTCATAACAACCCTGGGAGATAAATGATATGATTATCCTCATTGTACAGATGAGGAAACTGAGACAAACACAGATTAAGTGATTTGCCCAAGGTCATAAAGTTAGTAAATTGACTGAGATTGAATTTGAACTGAGGTCTTCCTGACTCCAGTTCCAGTCTGGGCCATGCCAATGGGGAATATATATATATATATTATATATATATATATATATATAATATATATAATATATATGTATACACATATATACATATATACATATATACACATACACACACACATATATACATATAGATATATACACATATACATATATGCACACATATGCACACACATATATAGATATAGATATATAGATATAGATATATAGTATGTATCTGTGTAGATATATAGTATGTATCTGTGTAGATATATATATGTGTGTGTGTGTGTATATATATATGTGTGTGTGTGTATATATATATATAAATACTGCCAGAGTTAACATACAATGTTAATGCAAAGTCAATCAAACTAGCAAAGGAGTACTTTACCAAACTAGATAAAATAACAAAAATCAATGTGAAGAAACAAAAGATTTAGAATGGCAAATGAAATAATGACAATATGGAGGGATAAAGAGAGAATAGCCCTCTCAATCTCCAACTGTATCATGAAGTGGTAGCCATCCAAACCATTTGCATCTGCTAAAATATGAAGAAGGAGATTAGGGGAAATGACTAGGTAAGGGAGAATCAGAAACAGTGCAACTCAGTAACCCGTTATTCACTAAGCCCAGGACAGTACGTAGGAGAGTACTCCCTATTTGATAAGAACTGACTGGAAAACTGGAAAGTAATCTGGCAGAAATTAGTCTGTGGTCAACATCTTACACCATATAACATAATAAAATCAAAATAGATATGTAGTCCTAATATAGGCAGCCAGGTGGTAAAGTGGTGAGGAACTGTAGCCAGAAAGACCTGAGTTTAAATTCTGTCTCAGATCCTCTCTAGCTGTGTGACACTGGACAAGTCACTTGGCCTCCCCATGTCTCAGTTTTCTTGTCTTTTAATATGAGGGTAATAACAGCACCTGCCTTGCAAGGTTGCTGTGAGATTCAAACAAGATAATATTTGTAAAGCATTTAGCACAGTGCTTGGCACATTAATAGGGGCTTTATAAATACTTATTCCTTCCCCCTTCCCTTCACTAGATATGACTATGGATATGGGTATATCTACCCACATACATACATGCATACATATATGTTGTTATTAAGTCATTTCAGTCATGTCTGACTCTTCATGATCCTATTTGGAATTTTCTTGGCAAAGATAATGGGGCCATTTGCCATTTCTTTCTCTGGCTCATTTTACAGATGAGACACTGAGGCAAACAAGGTTAAATGACTTGTCCAGGGTCACACAGCTTGTAAGTGCCTGAGGATGGATTTAAACTCATGAAGATGAGTCTTCCTGATTCCAAACCCAGTTCTGTAGCCACTGCGCCACATAACTACTACCTTGTGTGTGTATATGTATATATGTGTGTATGTACATACACATACATACATATACATACATACAACCTAAATAAAGTCATTCTCCAAAAGATAGGTAGTCAAAGAATATGAACGAAGAGTTCTCAAAAGAATTGCAATCTATTAACAAACATGTAGAAGAATGACCCAATTCCCAAATAGTAAAAGAAATTAAAGTGAAAACAACCCTGAGATTTTACCTCAAACTCAAGAAATAGACAAAGATGAAAAAAAATAAGAATGGTCAGTGTTTGGAGGGGTTGTAAGAAGATAGACATACTAGTGTATTTTGGGTGGATCTGCAAATTAGTAAAAACCATTTTGGAAAGCAGTCTGGAATTCTGCAAATAAAGTAACTAAAACAAACATACCCTTAACTCAGAGATTCTATTGTTAGATAGATACACCAAAGAAGTTACCGAAAAAGAAGAGGCTTCACATACCCCCAAATCCTCAGAACAGATTTTTTTTTATGAGAGAAAAAGAACTTAAAATAAAGTAATGCCCATCTGTTGGGGAATGGACAAATACATTTTGGTGCATGGATATGATGGCATATCATTATGTCATATGCTGTATGAAATTAGCTTGATGACCACAGAAAAGCATGAAAAGATTTACATAAACTGGTGGAGAGAAAATAGAGCCAGGAAAACAATATAGTCAATTACTACTGCAAATGGAAATGGAAAGAACAAAATAACAGAAAACAATTGAAAAAGAACGCTACAAAAAAAATTACCAAAAAAAAAAGAGGTGAAGACACCATCTCCCATTATTGATTGGGTGAGGGATGCACTAATGTGGAACTTTGTATATGTTATATCTGTTTGGAATGTATTGATCAATTTTGTTGATCTTTTTATCTTCTTTCTTTTTTTTCTCTTTAAAATATTATGCATGATAGCTATCTAGGGGAGGAGAGGAAAACTGTGAGAAAATTCAGTAATAGAGAAAGCAAAAGATATCTGTAAAAATTATTTTAAAAAAGAAAAATGTCAAAATGGGGATGTTTAAAGTTTATAGGATCAGTATAGTGGCGTAGATAAGTGAAGTAATTTGCCGAGAATCTGAAAGCTGGTTAGGTATCTGAGGAAGAATGGAACCTGCCTCCATGACTCAGTTTAAAGAAAAATAGAAGACAGATCAATGAGCAGGGCACAGGCTGTTCTAACAGTCTAGAAAAAAACAACAACAACAACAACAAATTCTCCTCAAAATATAAAGTCTGAAAATCAAATAAGAGATTGCATACATTGCAAACAAGCAAAACTAGGGGATTAAAAAAACAGACCTTTAGCCTATTCGATTTGAAAAGAAAAAGAAAAACTAAATGACTACTATTGAAAATGCAAAAGGAGAATGTGTGAGAAATGTAGAAGAAATAAAAGAAACTACTAGAAAATATTTTGGTCAACTATATGTCAATAAAACTGAAAACTTAATGATAAATGCATTAATATTTTCAAAATTAAAACATTCCCATGTTAACAGAAAAAATAGAAATTTTAAATAACAGAACCTTCGAAAAATAATTGAAAAACCCACAAATAAGCTCACAAAGGATAAAACCTCAGGACTAGATGGATAAGAAGAGAATTCCATCAAACATTCAAAGAACAAGTATGTTAATATTACATCAATCATTTGAAAAATTAGAAAGAAAAGATATCCTACAAATTCCTTTCATGATGAAAATATCATGTTAGTACCTAAGCCAGAGAAAGTCAAAACAGAGATTGGAAACTTTAGACCAATATCTCTAACATACATTGACAGAAAAAAAAGAAAAAACTAAAATGAAATACCAGCAGAGACTTGAGGCATGTATTAAAAAATATCTTATACTATGGCGAGGTTGGATTTATACTAAGAACACACAGTTGGTTAATACATTAGTACTAATATATTATGTACATTATGACTAATTATGACTAATGTACATTAGTACATTATGACTAATATAATCATAACCAACCATATAAATAAGAAGAACAACAAAATAATATGGTCAGAAAAAATACAGTACCTATTTCTGTTTTTTTAAAGTACAAATTGACCTTTCTTTAACATGCTAATTAGTATGTATGGAAAACCAAGAGCCAACATTATTTGTAATGCAGACAGATTAGAAGTCTTTTAAATAAAATTACAGATAAAGAAATTGTCTATTATCATCATTATTAGAAGTGATGGTTTATTGAAACAGTCAACTAAAAATTAATGTCACTTCAGCAAAGCTACAGACTATAAATTATATCCATATAAATCATCATCATTTCTATAAATTATCAGCTAAATCCAGCAAGAAGACAAAGAAAGAGAATTGTTGTTTTTTAAAAAGAGAAAGTTAATTTTAAATAAGTACAGAATACATAAAACACTTGGCAGTTTACCTGTCAAGATGCACAAATAAATTAATATGAATATATTTACAAAGAGTATTTTATGGAAATAACGTAGGCTTCAACAATTAGAGCAAAATTAATTGTATAGGGGTAAATCAAAGTAATATAATGACAAATAAATTAATTTACTTATTCAGTGCCCTACAACTCAATCTTCTAGGGCTTAAATTATTAAGCTAGGAAAAAAATAATAAAATTCATCTGGAAAAACTAAAGGTCAAGAATTCCAAGGGAATTAATGTCAAAAAGAAGGGGAGGAAGGGGGACTAGCAGGGCCACACATTCAACTGCAGCAGAAACAGAAATCATAGAATGATTGGTACTCATTAACATTTAAAGAGGTTCATCGGTAGAACAGGTCAGGTACATCACATATAGAAACAAATAGACTGGTATCTTAGTGTTTCAAACATCCAAAGTCACTTAAGAATGGGTTCTATTTGACAAAAACTGCTAAGAAAATCTGAAAGTAGTCTAGGGCACATTAGGTTTAGACTAATACCTTACAAGCCAAAGCAAGGTTAGTTCCAAATGGAAACATGACAAATAAAAAGTAACAACAAAAATAAAAGGAAAAAGAAAGCCATTGCCATTCAGCTGTATGGATTGGAGGGAATTTTTGACTGACGAGGAATTCAAGAGGATGACAGAAGATAAAACTGATAATTTTGACTTCATAATTGAAATTTTTGAACAAGCAAAACCATTGAAGCTAAATTTCCAAGGAAAACAGGTAACTGGGAAAACAATCTTTGTAGCCAGTTTATCTTTAAAAGTTCTCATTTCTCTAATATAAGGAACTGATTAAAATTTATAAGAATATAGATACCAGTAAAAGGATAATGAAGAGGAATTTTTAAAAAGAAGAAATCAAATCTATCAACAACTATTTAAAGCGCTTTATATCATTAATAATTACAAATTACGGCAAATCTGAAGTTTTACCATAGAGTTGACAAATATAACAAAAAAAGGAGTTACAAGCTGTGGTAAAATAGGCATATTAATATCCTGCTGGTGAAGTTAAGAATTGGTACAGCTAATTCTGGAAAGCATGTTGAAATTTAGTCCAAAATGCTACTGAAATGTGTAAAATCTTTGCTCCAAGAAAACCTTCTACTAAGCCTATACCCCACAAGAGATCAAAGAAAAAAGGAAAAAGAACTCATCTCTCTCTCTCTCTCTCTCTCTCTCCCCCCCCCCCCCCCCCCTCCCTCCCTCTCTCTCTGTCTCTCTCTCTCTCTCTGTCTCTCTCTCTCTGTCTAATATGTCTGCCTTTCTTCTTGTGTTAGCAAAGAACTGGAAATTAATGAAGTTTTATTCAGGTAGGAAATGGTTGAACAAATTAAGGTATGTGGATTTGATATAAAGAGCAGCTAAATTGTGTAATGGATAGAGTGCTGGCCCTGGAGTCAGTAAGACTCATCTTCATGAATTCAAATCTGGCCTCAAACACTTACTGGCTATGTGACCTTGGGCAAGTCATATAACCGTGCTTGTCTCAGTTTCCTCATCTGTAAAATGAGCTGCATAAGGAAATGGCCAACAATAGCAGTGTCTTTGCCTAGAAAATCCCAAATGGGGTTGTGGAGAGTCGTCTACAGCTGAAGATGACTGAAGAACAACAAAAATGTGATGGAACATTATTATGCTATGAGGGAGGATGAGAAGGATATCTTAAGAGAAACTAATAAGAAGAGAAAATAAAGTGAACAGAAACAGAACAGTCCCTACCAGAATGACAACATTTATTCTAAAGGCATCTATGCCCTCTTGTAGCCTGCTTCCATCCTCACAAACGCCACGTTGTTCCTCCTGTCTCTTCCTGATCCCTCTGAAGGTGGGCACTTTGGGGCTCTCTTTCTGTACTTTCTTCTGCCCTCTTATATTTGATCTTCATTGAATCCAGCACCTTGTAGGCTTTGTTCCTTGGTCTTTCTGTGCGTTTGACTAGGAGGTTATCCACGTCAGGGCTTCCTCGGTTTTCCCTTTCTATCGTTTCTTTTACTAGGACTTGTTGCTATTTTGAAGTGATGAGGCAACGCTGAGCTGAGTCACAAGAATTAACTGAAATCATCTGCCCAAACCACCTGCCGCTGGGCCTTCTCCCACACAAACCATTTTAGGCCTATCAATCAGTCAACAAGCCTTCATTAAGGACATACGGTACTATGAGCTGGGCAGTATACTAGCCACCATAGAACTGGGAGGAGAGACAAACAGAAGCTTACGCTGTTCTTGGGGTAGACAATATGTTCACAAATAAAAACACAATACAAGCATATATGTATGTAAGCAGGAATATAAAACACATACACACCTGTGTAAACAGGCATTAAAATAACATTCATGTATACATGCAGACATAGCATATGTGTATTTTGATATGTTGGTATATTGTATCTACAGTATGCATACAGATATCTGTTGTGTGCATGTGCCTATATCCCTACATGTATTACGTACATTTGTAATACATGCACACAAAGAGATAAATGTGTGTATGTATGTGCATGTATGGGTATGTATGGTATATACATGGTATTTATATACATGCACACATGCACATACATACACGTATGAAGGAGGTTCTGTTTTGTTATGAGATTAGTCTTACACCCGCGCCTTCTCTGATCGTTTATTCCTTCTTGTGTAACTGACACTTTGCAGCCAAGTGCCACCTTCCTGGATGTTGTTTCTTTTACACAAATTCCCTTTCCCTCCCAGGTTTGTGACAACTGTGACTGACATCTCTGCCCTCCTTAAAGTAACTGATGGAAAGGTTGAGCAGACAGGGCTAGGGATTGGCTCTGCAGAGCTCCGTCAAAGACCTCCCTCTAAGCTGACATGAAGCCTTAATAAGATATCCTTGGGCTAATTCCTTTAACTAGTCCCCAGTTCAATTTAGTACACTGCCAGAGGCAGCTAGGTAGTACAGAGCATAGAACATTTGGCCTCTAGTCAGGAAGACCCCAGTTCATAATCCAGTCTCAGCTACTAGCTGTGTGGCTTTGGGCAAGTCACTTAACCTCTGTTTGCCCCAGTTTCTTTGACTGTTAAATGGGGATAGTAATAGCACCTAGCTCCCAGGGTTATTGTGAGGATCAAAGGAGATGATAATTGTAAAGGGCTTAGCCCTGTTGCCTGGCACACAGTAGACACTATAGAAATGTTTATTCCCTTGCCCACCCTTCCCTTCAGGGCAGGGCCTATTTCATTTTTGTTTTTCTATCTCTGGTGCCTAGCATCGTGCCTGGCTCTAGTACATGTAGGTGTTTTCTAAATGCTTGTTAATGAATGGATGGATGGATTGTTTGATGTAGGGAAGTGGAAAGAATATGTTTTGAAGTCAGAACGCTCAGATTTAAATCCAGCTCTGAAAGATGTCATCTACAATATGGCCATAGGCCAATTAACTGAACCTCTCGCAGCTTCAATATCCTCCTATCAGAAACGAAAATAGTCAGATTTCCCACTACAAATTCAGAGCTATTGTGAAGAAAGGACTTTGTACATCAGATCAGACCAGAGCGATGTGAGGTACCAGTAATCCTGTGGAAAAGAAGAAAATGAGGGTTTCTTTGACCTGAATTTTGGATGAAACCACATTGTTTCTTAGTGATAACAAGTTCCTGTTGTTAACAGTCCCAATCTATCTCTTGAATAAGATCAGGCAAGACCATTATCATACATTATGCACATGCCATTCTTTTTCTAAAAAACCCAAACCAAACCAGAATTGTATCTGTTCCTCCTGAATTCTCCAGGTTCTTTGAGTGCTAGTAGCTCATCAATCAGAACAATCATCATTGTCTGTAACTTAGGAGAACATTACAGACCCGTGCTGGCCCAATAAGTCTCCTGGTCCTGGGTTCGTGTTGTCATATTCAGTTTCAATCTTGGGGGAGACACTTCTCTAAAGAAAAATGTCATGTTCTTTTTCTCAAACTCCCTAGCATTGAATCTTTAATCTAGAGTCCCAGAGAGAACTCAGTAAAGCTTCGGATTCATTGGATCAAATTTTCCACAAAAGGGGCAGATGGGGTTCAATGTGCCTAAGATGGAGGACCACTACTTTCTCTACACAAAAGACTCTCAGAAGCACAAATTGAAAGACAAACATCAAGAGATGGTTAGGATGGTGTCACGTGACTAAAGGAAGATAAGATATTAGATGTTTTCTGCAGTCCTCCCTCTCTCTTTCTCACTAATAATAATAATAATGATAATACATTTTTATGGCAGAGGTAAAATAAATCCCACTATCTCCCCAATCCCCCCAAACTAAAAGCTCTATACACTAACAGCTTTATGAATGGTAGTGGAGAACTCTAACCCTTAGGTCTCGGTGGACATCTCTCCCCCAGCAGCCTTCATGCTCCTAATGGGCCCATAAGACAACCAGCTTGCTAATGTATGGGATGGACTTATCCATCATATCATATTATTTCCCAGTACGCCTCAATGTCAGGGCTCAAAGACCTCCAATCTATACTATATAAATCTTAACTGTATCTAGTTCTTTTTGTGTTGCCTCTACTTTAAGACTGTGAGCTCCTTGTGGGCAGGAACTGGTTTTTTCCCCCCTTTCTTTTTATGTCGTGCTTAGCACAGTGCTTGGCACATAATAAGTACTTACTAAATGCTTATTTACTGACTGATTAACACAGTAAAAGAAGTTGGATCTTATGTTCTAGTTCAGTCACTGAAATCAATGGAGATCAATGGAAAAACAGTGAGTTTGAAGTTAAATCCCTGGTTCTGAAGCTCCAATCTGTCATTTATTGCCTGTGGTAGAGTGGAAAACAACAGGGCTGAAAACACAAAGGAGTGGGTTCAAACTGGGGCACAGGTAACCTCCTTTCCTGGTCTGGGCCCCAGGTTCCTCCCACGTTGGGATGCAGAACTAGATGACCCTTGAGATGGGGCTGACTGAGACCTTCTACCTGATCCAAGGGATTAGCCTGCCTTGTTACTGAATTCTGACCCTCTTCTATTACAAAATGGATGCTCTGTAATTGGAGCTCAGGACCCCCGTGAGCATGTTTTCAGTCCCCTGAAAACTGCAGCTCACGAGCCCTCATAAAGCTCAGTACATCTCTTTCTGCCCACTGGAAATATGTCTATCGGATTGCATACTGGAATTACAATCATGAAGATGAGTTCAAATTCCACTTCAGACACTTATATACATATATATATATATATATATATATATATCCACACATATATATACATACACACACACATATATACACACAGACACACACATATATACACACATATATAATATATACATCTATATGTGTGTATATGTATATACATTTTTGTATGTATGTGTGTATATGTGTGTGTATGTGTGTGCATATATACTATATATATATATATACTATATATATGTGTGTGTATATATATATTCCTGGGGAAATCATTTGACCACTTGGAGCCTATTACTTCATCTGCAAAATGGGTTCACCTACCTCACAGGGTTGTCATGAGGAGCAAAAGAAATAGTGTCCATGAAGGAGGGTGCAAATTCGACTCTAGTTATTATTACACAGCTTTGCGTCCCTTTCTCTGGCAGTAAATAGTTCTGAAATAGAATTCTTTCCTACATTTGCTACTTTATATTTTTTCCCGTGAGTTGCTAATTTAGCAATCAGTCCCACAAATTTTACATAGTCAGGTCCACTAAGAAGCTAAGGAACTCAAAAAAGATTGCAGGATCAAATCTTGAAAAATTCCTACTGATGCAGGGTTATAAACACAAATTTGAGCACACAGGAGAATAAATGAAAATTGGAACAGGTTTAATAAATAATGAACCACATTCTCTTTAGGGATTAAGTTGTGGTGGGAAGATTCTGGGAAGACATGGCCCCAGGATGTTAAGGGACTGTAGAAATTAAACTTGTAAACATCTTATTTACACCCAAATATTCCTAACTTCCATGTGGCTATGTGCAAATTACTTGAAGATACCACTTGAAGCTTCTGATATGAATCAGATACTGATAATTAAACTGTGAAAAAAGTCTTACAAGTAAATGGTAACATAAAAATAGTAAGTATTTCAGTTTCCCAGGGGGCAATGTAGCATTGTCAGATACAGGCTGGCTTTGGACTCAGAAGAGCTGGGTGAAGATCCTGCCTGCATAAGCTGACTTATGTCACTTTCCTTTTCTGTTCCCCAGTTTCTTCCTATGTAAAATGAGGGCGTTGATCTAAATCTTACCCTGAAGCCCATGGACCCAGGGGGTGCTTGGATAGATTGGGGAGGGGGATGTCTATAATATTGGGATGGCAAATAAGATCAAGAGATAATCAGGTTTTTCACTTGTAGCAATATCTTTGTGAGACTTACTAAGCATATGTCTTTACAATATCTGCCTAGAATATTTTTGGCTTTATTTTATTATTAATTAATATTTCTTTTTATCTGTCTTACAATTGTGAATCAAAATAAATGCCCCCTGGTGGACAGTTTGCAAGTGAGTTCTCCACTGTTCTCCTACGGACATGTTAACTGGAAGGAGTCAGGATGGGGGCTGCTTTCTGTCTCCGGGGGATTAAGCCAAAGCCTAGTTTTACCATATCTAAAAGACTTCTTAAATGCTGCTAATGCTTTTAAATGTTAAATATTTGTTATTGGAGAAATCCTCATTTTTTTCTATCTTTTCCTATAAAATTCCTAAATAAGAATTTAATGATATATTTAAAATTTTTAATTTTAAGAAGAGAATCATAGTTTCCATTCTTTCTAATTCCTTGCTCTCCCCCCAGCAGCTATTTTATATCATCATATCTCTCCACTTCCACCCCTCCCCCCACTGGACACAGCTCTATATATGTATGTTTGTGTGTGTGTGTGTGTGTGTGTGTGTATGTGTATGTGCAACAAAAAATAGGCTAACTTAAACACATTGCTGTATCTTTAAGCTGATATTTTAAAATTATACATTTTCAAGTTTAAATTTATTTAAATGAATAATTAACTACATTCTTCAAAAATATTAAAGCAACATTTGGAGATTCACAAGATGAATGTGATGCCACTTAGAATTATACAGTAAGAATGAATTAGAATAAATGCTTGTCAGTTGATTGGTGGCCAGGACAGTCAAAATGAAAGTTTAATTCTTTTAAAAAAAACTATAAAAATAACTATAAAGGATATATGAAGAAAGACGTTATCTTCATCCAAAGAAAGAACTGATAAATAGAAATATATATATATATATAATAATTTTACATATATATGTGTGTGTGTGTGTGCACATATGTATACACACACACACAACTATTTTTGTCTATTGGTACCCATCTCTATAGTGGGGGGAGTGAAGAAAAAAAAAGGAAACATATATATTATATATATAATATATATATAATATATATTATATATAATAAATATATATAATATATATGTGCAATTTTGTTGTATATTTGAAAGGAATAGCAAGTTGTGCAAAGTAGATTTGTAGTTTCATGTGCAATCATCTCTTTTTTTGTACTATGTTATGGAAGTGCTTGTTTTATTCTATAACTTAAAAATAAAATAAAATTTTAAAAACACACAGCTAATTTTATTTGTTAAAACTAAGCTCCTTAACCATTCCAGGAACATTATAAGTTTCTGTAGACCTTAAATATCTCTTATTAATTCCAAATTCCCAAATGATTCCATCTCCTGAAAATAAGATATAACATGAAAAGTCATTCCTATGACGAGGGACCACTGAATTTTTTGCATGAAATGAGCATGTTTTGAAATTTCTTCTGGAGGAGGAAGGTGTGAACATTAGATGCCCAGTTCGAGATCTACTATCCCGTAGGAGAAAGTTATAGTTCCCTAGATATTTTCTCCCAAATGTCCATACTTTCCCCACCCATTCCTGGAACTCTTTGGCATTTGGGGTAAATGTATCTTTAAATCAATGGTAATATCTGGAAATAAGTGAGCTGTGAAGGATATTCTGTGATTCGAACACTCTAACTTTCCATCAGTTGAGCTGTTTGCTTTTCATTAAACTTTTCCCTACCAATATGATTCTTTCAATGAATGAATAGATTTTGTCACTTTTCAAAATAAGAGCCCACCGACAGATCCTCCATATTTTTCCCCCGAGCTATTTCACGAACAACTTTACCAAATAAAAGTATGCCTGTCTCTTAAGCTTTCCAAAACACAGCTTGTAGTTAATTGCTAAATTCATGTGCAGTAGAGTTCCCAGGAATTTCCTTCACTTACATAAGTTTACCATGGAAAGGCTATATGGTGGATTTCGAGTGTGGAGCAAGAGAGAGGCGGGCAGAGTGGGAGCAGAGAGAGAGCAAGGGGGAGGAGGGAGAAGGCAGCAGAAAGACAAAGACAAAGTGCCCCAAATGTAGAGAAAGAATCAAAGAAACAGATTCAGAAAAAGAAATACAGAAACAGAGAAAGAGAATCAAAGACCGTGTGAGGCAAGAGGGGAGACAAACATTAAAAACCAGATAAACAGACTGTTAGAAAGACGGGCTAAGAAACAGGGAGAGAGCAACAGAAAGAAAGCAGAATGAAGATCTTCAGGAATTTCTAGGGTCATTTAACAATTAGAGTCACCATGAACATACAACTGTATATTCTATTTTTCAGGCTGGGCCTGAAACTGATGGGATTGTTTGTCTTCAGGTGGGACAATCCATATGTCCCCAAACCTGCTTAAAGGATTTTTGAATGCAACGTGGTGGGGGTGGGGGTGGGGGTGCGGCTGCAGTTCTTGGATTATGTAAAGTAATGACACATCACCCCAGCGACATACTTTGACTTCTAGTCATGCCTCTTTGTCTGGACAGGGATGTCTTGGACCTTGACAGGAGAGGAAGTCGTACATTTTATCCAGAAAAAAGCTACTGCTTGCTTTCTCTCCTGTTTTGTGTAGATTAAGCCTCTGCTTCTATGTGTTTAGCCCCCCTGCTCTTCTCAAACAAACCAGAAGCTAGCACATTTTAGAGAAACTTAAAGAAGTTGGCGTTCTGCCTTTTTTCTATCTCTTCGCATAACAGGATTGACTCGGAAATGAAAAATGAAAGCCTTCTATCCTAAAAGGCCACTTCAGCGACGGAAGGCTGGCTTGGAAAAACAGAGAAAGGATTCCGTAAAACTGTTCTCCGGTGATGTAGCACTGGCAGGTTTCATTGGCCAAATTCAGGAAATCACACACACGTCAGGCGGCTCCATTTTCAGTGACGGTCCTGAGAGACACGCCTTGGCATTGACTGGCACAGCCACCAAAGGCCTGCACTGGCATTTTATGGGACGTTAATGATAGCTCTGCTGCCGGGACTTTGTAATTATTTAATCAAACCCAGACGGTGGAACCTAGAGGGACGTCGTGTATCATTCTAAAAGAGGAAAAAAGGCAAACTAGCCATGGTTTACCAACAATGGAGGAAGGCAACCCTTCAGACCAGCCTGAGCCTTTTACCAGGGATGGCCAACGGTTTCAGCAAGGCTGCTTCCTGCCTGCAGACTGCCTCATCCTGAAGCAGGCATGTAGTTAGGCCATAACTGGGCAACCTACTCCCTCCCACCTGCTTTGATGTGCTGGTGCCCGTGGAAGGGAAATCAATTACTTCTGTTTCCTTTCAGGGGCTGAAATCAATGCCCAGTTCTATCCAGGAAGCCGCTCTTTTGACAGACTATTTCTCCATGACACACATTTATAAATGGCGCATGCCTCTCACTTTATATTTATATTTCCAATCTGGAAGATTACAGACCTGTTGGGTTGGCTACCCCAGCTAAAATGTTGATAATGAACAGGAGTCGGTTCAGAAATAAATCCCGTAGCGTGGTCTGTTTGGTGCCAGGTTGCGGCGTACAGGCCCAGTAATGTTCCCCGAACTCTGCTCTCTAAATCAGCTTTCAATTCTGTCCAAGCCTGATGGAAAAAGAAAGGGGGGGAGGCTTTTAAAAAAAGTTTTCAAAAGCAGGGATTGTGTGTTGCTGTTAGAACAAATTGTTAAATTAAATTAGCGTTACATTTCATTCCTAGCCCCTAGGAGATTCAGGGACTTAGAGAAGGTGCTCTCTTGAATTTGGTCGTTAAGTGTAAACTTAAGCTTTCTGTTTTCCAGGCCAAAGAAAGGATGCCTGGCCTGGTGATGTCATAATGCCGTCCTTTTCAAAGAATATTAAGTTAAAGGAAAACACCGTTGGGTAAGCAGACTTCAATGAAATTTTGCGATGGAGAAATAAAAAGGTAACTCCTCAAAGTGTCTGTACTATTGCCAAGGAGAAATTATTTCAGTCTAGATGTGGAGATGTTGTCTTGACCAGGCAAAATAGATGAGACCCTGCCCAGTGTGTCAACCCGTTAGAAAGAGATACTGAGTTAGTTTTTCCTTGGAAATTTACCCACATTCTCGCTGTTCAAGGGATGGAAGGTTGAGACCAGGAGATCAGCTGCTAGCCTTCTTTTTTAAATCACATAGGTGCATGTTAAGAGAATCCTTCTGCCCCCACTCCCCACCTTCATCGAAATTCCATGAGATGTGAGTTTCAGAAAAGAAGTATGACAGATATTTAGCCTTATGCCTCAATTATTAGCTTGGTATTGGTTTCCTTTTTTTCTTCATTTTTTTTTTTTAAGAATCCAAGGCTTTGAAGTGGAAAATACCTCAACAACATAGTAAGATAGTCACATAATGGTTCCTCCCTCCTGAAAAAAAAACCCACGGGTTTTACAGATGTACCTTCAACTATGCTTTCTTTCTATATGTAAAGAAAACTGTGTCTTAAGAAAATGCACCAAGACAAAATTCATTTTCTTAAATACAACAATAATGTTTTTTCCCAAGGAAATAAAAGCCCAATTTAAAAAAAGGGGGGGGGGAATAACATTGCTTTTCTTTTTTTTCTAACGTTGCCTTTCTCATTTTCTTTTTCTCTTCATCAGGGTCTGTGTCTTTTTCTCCAGATTGGGCTGGCGGTGAACATGTGAAGGTTCGTGACTGTAAACAGTTTGGCCCCAGCTTTCTTCCCATGATGCAGAAATGCATTTTTTTTGTTTCTTCTTTAATGGGCTTTTTAACAGGATAATAATCTTCTTTTTGCCCTTATTTTATATACCTCCAGTAATGCTAAAATCGTTTATATAGAATCTATAATTAAAGAAAGATGTGGACTCATTTTACAGGTTGCAGTCAACACTCCAATTTTGTTTTATAAATGAATTAAAAGGAATTCCGGTGAGTGGGAGGGGTGGGGGGGGAAGAGGAGTTCTGTTTGTGGATAAGTGATCAAGCAAAGAGGGCCAGAAGATGCTCCTGAGCTTCTCAGATCCTCTGAAGATCCCTAGACAGTTCAATTGAGAATAACTTAGACTTTACCTTGGGTAGGCTCTGCTATCTGCCTTAGAGGATGTTCCCCAGTTTTCAAAGAGCTCATTTCCTCCTGATGGCCTAAGTAGGCTGAGGAAGGATCCATCTGTAGATTTATTACTTTTCAAGCACTCTTGTTCCAGCAAAATTGGCCTCCTTTCTCTTTCTTCTAAGTAATAGTCCATTTCTGTGCTTTTGTCCTGGCTCTTCCCCAATTCCTGGTAGACACTCTCTCCTCGAACCCACTTTTTTATCTTCATATCCTGGCTTTACTGGCTTCCATCAAGTCTAAATTTAAGTCATTTATAAACCTTCTGCAAGAAGGCTTTCCTGATCCCCCTTGATGCTGCTGCCTTCTGTGCACTGATTACTTCCAAAGTATCCTGTCTACATTTTGTTTGTACATAGTTCTCTTTTCATGTTGTTTTCCCCATTAGACTGTGACCTACTTGAGAATACAGATGATCTTTTGCCTTTCTTTGTATCTCTGGCGTTTAGCACGATGGCTAGCACATAATAGGTATCTAATTATTGCTTATTGACTGATTAAATACCGAAATTCCTTAAAAACTTAAGTGTTACCTCCTAGAAGAGTCTTGATTCTCCTATTTGCTAATGCAATTTGCCCCTCCCCAACAACAAATCAGTAAAAAGTTTTGGGGCTTCCTTTGTGTATATCATGTATTTAATTATAAGGTAAGACATGGTGTAATAGAAAACGCATTTGCTTTGAAATCAGAGGATTTTGGTTCCCATCCTGCCACATTACCTGGCGACCTTGGGTAAACCCCTTTAACTCTATGCGCCATAGTTTCCTCAACTATAAAATGAAGGAAATGGAATAAATGGTCTCAGAGGTCCTTTCCTGATCTAAACTTATTATTCTCTCAATGGACTTCCCAGGTCCACTGAACAAATCATTTTTCATCTTAGATTCAAGATTGTCAAATGAGGGGAGGAGAGAAGGATCAGGTTACAATTGAAACTCACTGTCATCTGAATTGGTCAAAGTAGAGAAGAATACACAGAGAGACACACACAGATGAGTACTGAAATATATTTTACTCACTAGAAAATAGTAGGGAAAGGAGGAATGAGAGAGAGAGAGAGAGAGAGAGAGAGAGAGAGAGAGAGAGAGAGAGAGAGAAGGTCAAGGGAGAAACTTATTTCAAGCCAAACAAATTCTTAAAGAGGGAATAGGAAAGAAGGCGTAGACAAAATACGAGATTAAGATGGAGGGAAATATGGGGCAGCTAGGTGGCACAGTGGATAGAGCACCAGCCCTGAAGTTGGGGGACCTGAGTTTAAATCCGGCCTCAGATCAAACACTTGACACTTACTAGCTATGTGACCCTGAGCAAGTCACTTAACCTCAATTGCCTAAAAAAAAAAAAGATGGAGGGAAATACATACTTAATAATCATAACTGTGAATGTGAAAAAGTTGAACTCATCCATAAAATAGAACAGGATAGCAGAACAGATTAGAAAATAAAATTTAACAATGTGTTCCTTATAAGAAAAATACTTGAAACAGGAAGATGGGCACAGAGTTAAAACAAAGCACTGGAGTGATCTATTATGCTTCAACACCAAATGACATAACATCTAAATATTTAAAGGAAAATTTAAATGAAGTAAAAGGAGAAATAGACAGTAAAACAGTAATAGTGAAAGGCCTTAATTCACTTCCGCTCAGATCTAGATAAATCAATCAAACAAACAAAAGGAAATAAAAAAAAGTTAGTTATGATAGATCTCTAGAGATTGTTGCATTGAAATTGAAAGGAATATACATCTTTCTCAGTTGTACACAGCACTGTCACAAAAATTGACCCTGTGTTAGAGCTTAAAAACCTCACAAATAAATGCAGAAAAGTAAAAGTATTAAATGCAGCTTTCATGGTACACAGTGCAATAAACATTGTATTTGATAAAAGGATGCTAGTGAAATAATTTTAATTATATACTTAACAACTTAATCCTAAAGAATGTGAGCCAAAGAAAATATCATAATCAAAAACTTCATTAAAGATAATGACAACGATGTCACAGCCATACTAAAATTTTGGGGAAAGGAAAAAGCTAAAGTTTCTTTTTAGGGAAAAATGTATATCTTTAATGGCTTTCATCAATGCATAGAAGGAAAACAGCAGGTCAACAAATTGGGCATGAAACTGAAAATAACTAGAAAACTAACAAAAAAATCCCACCAAAATATGTCCTGAAAATCAAAGAAGAGTTTCATAAAATTGAAAGAAAAAAGAAAAAAGAAATCTTTGCTTTTATAAATGAGCTGTTTTTTGAAAAGAAAAAACAAAATACAATAAAACAAATAAGCCATTAGATAATTTGATTAAAAAAATAAAATTAGCAATATTAAAAATGAATATCATGATTTCACAACAAAAAAAGGAATAAAGAAATTATTAGGAACTTTTCCATCCAGTTATATGGCAATAAAAATGACAATCTAAAGAAAATGGATGAATATTTATAAAAAAAGATAAAATGCTCAGATTAACAAAACGAGAAATAAAAGATGGAAATGGCTCAGTTTTAGAAAAAAGAATTAAATAAGCCATAAATAAAATACCAAAGATGTAAAAACAGTGCCAGCTAGATTTATAAGCAAGTTCTATCAAATATTTAAAGAATAATTCATTTAATATTGTGTAAACAGTTTGAAAAAAATAGAAAAAAGGATTCTGCTCAACTATTTCTATGACATAAATAGGTATTTGACACCTAAAACAGGGAGAAAAAAAAAACAGAGAAAGAAAACTAAAACAAATATTCCTACTGAATGTTAATGCAAAAAATAAATAAAATAGTAACAAAAACAAATATTAATGTATCTCAAAGATTTAGGGCTAGAAATGCAATTAGGATTAGAATAATCTTAGAGCATGGTAGATAGAACACTGGTTTTACAGTCAGGAAGACATGGATTCAAATCCAGTCTCAAACACTTATTAGCTATGTGACTCTTGGAAAGTCACTTAATTGCTATCTCCTTCAGTTTCTCCAACTGTAAAATGGGGATAATTATAACACCTACCTCAGAGGGATAAAATGAGATATTTGAAAAAATGCTTCCCACAGTGCCTGCCACATAGTAGATGCTTAATAAATATTTGTTTCCTTCCTTCCTTTTCCTTCCTTGTAACTAAGCTTGATTTATACTAAGATTTAAGGACTAGTTCCATATTAGAAGAAAAAAAAACTGTAAATTGAATTGACCACATTAATAATGAGAACTCCCATAGTTATGGTTATTTTAATAAATTCAGACAAAGCTTTTATTAAGATTTAACGTCCATTCTTGTTTTTTTTTAAGAACTAGAAAGCATAAGAATAACTTTGTTTAAATAACTTTGTTGTTATTGTTTAGTTATTCAGGCATGTACAACTCTTCATGACTCTACAGACAATAGTCCTCCAGGTCCTTCTATATTCCAGTACCTCTCAAAGTCTGTCAAGGTTCATGTTTGTTGTTTCCATGATACTATCTATCCATGTCTTCTTCTGCCTACCATTTTTCTTTTGCCTTCAGTCTTTCTCAGCATCAGGATCTTTTCCAAAGTGTCCCATCTTCTCATCATATGTCCAAAGTATTTAAGCTTCAGCTTCAGTATTTGACCTTCCAGTGAATAGCCTGAATTAGTTTCTTTAAATAACTACAGACAGCATAAAATACTTGGGACTCTACTTGTCAAGACATAAACAGGAACTATATGAACAAAATTACAAAACATTATTTACACAAATACACACCTAAATAATTGGAGAAATTTTAATTGTTCATGTGTGGGCCAAGCCAATATTATAAAAATGACAGTACTAACTAAGATATTTGACTAATGCAGTACCATGCCAATCTGACTCCAGGTCTGGTATTGTATGCGCTCTGCTATGTAGCTGATACTATGTAAGAAATAGAGATATTGATCAGTGGAACAGATTAAGTATGGAATATAGAGATGCGAATGCAAAACACTAGACAACTTTAGGGTAAGAACTCACTTTGTGATAAAAAAAATAGAAAAACTGGAAATCAGTCTGGCCAAAACTAAGTATAGACAATATCTCAAATTAAATACCAAGAAAAGCACCAGATGAGTATATGGCTTAAACATAAAGGGTGATATAAAAAATATCAAGAAGAAACTACCTTTAAGGTGTATGAATAGGAAAAGATTTCATGATGAAATAAGAGACGAAGGATCATACAAATTAAAATAGACCCTTTGGATTGTATGAAATTAAAAGACATTTTTTCCCAACAAAACCAGTGAAGCTAAACTCAGATAAAAACAGGAGATTGGTGGAAGGGAATCTTTTCAGTAAATTTCTCTGATAAAACTCTCATTTCTTTGATAGAGAATGGATTTAAATTTATCAGAACAAAAAAACATTCACCAAAAGATCAACAGCCAAAGGATATGAATAGGCACTTTTTAGAGGAAGAAATCTACAAAAAAATGCTCTAATGTATGACTATCAGTCAGTAAATAAACATTTATTAAACACTTACTATGTTCTTGGCACTGCGTTAAGTTCTACAGATATAAAGAAAGGTAAAAGCACAGTGCCTGCCCACAAGGTACTTACATTCTGATAGGGAGATAACATGTCAACAACTATGTCCACACAAGAAAAAGAAAGAGTAGAAGGAAGGTAATCCTGTAGAGAAGGCACTAGAGGTCTACAATGAAAAGAATGAGATTGGACTACACGGGCTCTGTGGTCCCCTCACGATCGTATACATGTACATGTTGCCCACACCTCCAATTTAACTTAAACTCCTTGAGGACAGGAACTACTTTGTTTTTGTCTCTGTCTCCAGTGCCTAGCATAGTACCTGGCACATAGTAGGCACTCACAAAGTGATTATTATCGAATATATGAATGTTGAAGGGTATATTAGGGTACATCTAGTACATTGTTAGATCACATATGGCCACTTTGAGATGTTAATACTCAGGCTTTTCAAACTTGTGAGTTAAAAAAAAATCCATCATGTTAATTCTGTCATGGCACACTGTAGTCCAAATACCTGGTCAGATGATTGTCTTTTTCCCCACTGTGTAGTAGGCTATTTTATGGTCTTCATTGAACACAGGATAACGGAATAAAAAATGGGCTGGGCATCCAAAGATCTTGTCTTTGTCATTTAGTAGTTGGAAGCAAGGCACCAACTCTCTTGGTTTCATTCTCATCATCTGAAATGTGAATAATATTCCTTGTCTTTCCTTCCTTCCAGGGTTAGAGTGAAAGTCACATGACATTATTCATTCATTCAACAAACACTTATTAAGTACTTGCTCTGTGCAAGGTACTGAGCCAAGTACTCAGCATGCAAAAACAAAACTGGTCCTGCTCTAAGAAAGCCTAAGTGGTATTGAATTTATATAGAAAATGGTAGAGTATAATTAACTTGGTAGCTAAATGATTTAATCAGTAGAGCTTGAGTCTTGGAGTGAAGAAGACTTGAGTTCAAATGCTGCCTCAGACACTATCTGCATGATCCTAGTCAAGTCACCCAACCTATCTGTGCCTCAGTTTGCTCACTTGTAAAGTGGGGATAACAACAATACCTACCTCCCAGGGTGGTTGTGAGGATCAAGGGAGTTAACATGTGTAATGTACTTTGCAAAACTTAAAGTGTTATAACAACGCCAGCTATTATTATTTGTGATGCAATCATGCTATGCTGGATATGATTAAGTGGTAACATATTAACAGTAAAAGCCAGTAGAAACATATGACCAATAAAGGAATATGCGTGGAAGAAGTGACATAAAGAATGCCATCGGAAAGATGTGTGTCCAGGGACAGGTAAAACTACCCATGCCAGAGTCTAAGGAATGCCAGGTGGGTGGCCAGAATGACCCTTCATGGCTATTCATCCAGGCTTTGGGATTTGAAGCCAAGGCTGCATTTCTTCACTTGCCACCCAAGGGTTTTTCTTCCACCACCCCTACACCTGGAATGTTGCCTCCTCTCATCTCCACTGATCAAAATCCATCCTTTCTGCCTTTGATCAGTCATGGAACTTCTGAGAAGCTTTAAGTTCTCTGGACTTATTTGGATGAGATGAGCTCTTAGGTTCATTCCTCAAATGATAGAACTTCAAAGTTGGAAAGAACATCAGGACCCACCTAGGATGAATCATATAAAAAGGATCCTGCCCAACACCCTCAGCGAGGTGCTCCTTGACCTCCTCTGCTCCGAGTACTCTAAGACAGGGAGGCAGTGGGGTGGGGCGGCTCCCCTGTGGAGGCACTTTGTAAAACTTAATCTACTGGAAAGAATGTTGTTTGATTCAAAAAGCTGAATCAAAACCTGCCTCTTAACACCTTTTCTCCATCACTCCTAGTTCTTCCCTCTGGGGTCAAATAGAGCAATTCTACTCTCTCCTCCACCTAGCCTCCCTCCACATACTTGAAGACACCTATTAGGCCTAATATTCTCTTCTCCAGGCTAAACACTCCTTAGTTCCCTCAAGTGTCCCTCTTCCACATAGAATCTAGGCTCCTGGTTTTCTTCTCTGGCTATTCTCCAGCTGGCCAATGAAGTAGAGCACTCAAAATGTAATTTGTTGAGTCATTTAGCCATGTCTGACTCTTTGTGACCTTGTAGACACAAATACTGTCCGTGAGATTTTCTTAGCAAAGATACTGGAGGGGTTTTGCATTTCCTTTTCCATTGGATTAGGGCAAACAGAGGTTAAATGACTTGCCTAGGATCAACATTGCTAGTGAATATCTGAGGTCAGATTTGAGCTCAAGTTTTCCTGACTCCAAGCCCATTGCTCTATTCACTGAGCCATCTGCCTGCCTCTTTAAAATGCCATACAAAATTCCAAATGCATCTGGGACAGAGGATGACAAGATTCTCACTCCTTAGTTTTGGAAGCTACTGCCTTAAGGGGCAATATGCTATATTAAAAACAGCACTGGTCTTGGAAACTGGGGTGATAGGAGTTCAAATCCTGCCTCCCAGACCCACTGACTGGGTGATCATGGACAAGTCATTTGATTTCCACGAACCTCAGTTTCCTGATCTGTGCAGTACTAGAAACAATACTCATGCCTCTCCAGGTTGTCTTGAAGATGAAAGGAACGAATAGAAGTAACGTATTTAAGCTCCAAAAATGTAGAAATTGCTTTTGTTTATCTTCATATCCCCAGGTCTAAGCACAGGGCCTCCTGCACAGTAAAGAATTAAGGTTGGCTGATTCATTCATCTGATATTTCTGATTTTTCCCAAACAGACATTAAAAAAAATAAGCTAAGTTGCCTGACCTAAGATCATAGGTCTAGTCTACATAGCTCTAGTCCATTTATCAGGTGGCTCCGGATGCTGGCAGTGCCTCCATTGATTTTCCATGTTTAACAGAGTTTCTGGAAGGGGGCTGTTAGTCAACTGATATCAGGTTCACTTCCCAAAGAGTCCCTAAAAATCTATTTAACATGCTAACTACTTATGTGGATGGAAAATCAGCCTGGAGTCTTGGGTGATTGCCAACTAAAAAAATAATGATGGACTCTTAGGATAAATATTTTAAAATCTTATGGATTAAAAACTCGATACTCCAGTTAAAGTGGATGAGTCATTAGCTTTCTGTTGTCCTTTATTATTTTCACCTCCCACCCCTGAAACATCCTTTTTCCCTCATTGTCACATGTTAAAATTCTTACCCTCCCCCAACAAGTTTTAACATCCTCCCTCTATGTTACTTTGAATTGGTTTTGTAGTTACTAGGTTCATAGAACCAAAGATCAGGGGTCTGCAAACTATGGCTTGAGAGCCAAACCCAGCCCCGTTTTGGTATAGCACAAGAGCTAAAAAAAACTTCTTACATTTTTAAACACAATCAAACTGTGCAGAAAAAATGTAAAAATCATTTTTAGGTCAGAGGCCATCCAAATCCAGTCAGTAGCAGGATTCAGGCTGTGGGGTCCTAATCCTGATGCTAAGAGTGGAAGAATGGTGATTGCTTAACTCAACTATTCTAAATCACCCCAATTCACTTAAAGTGAGTATCAGAATGCTGTGCCTCCATGGATTAACCAGGTAAGAATGCTTCTATATTGAGTCAATCAATCATAAGCTTTAGATTAAGTGCAGGAAAAAAAAGTCTTGGTTAATTTAGATGTTCTTGAAAGCCACTGAAGAATTCGTTCGATGCTGCAAAGGAAACCCAATTTGATTGCTTGAGGGACCTGACCATGGCCTATGGGCCCTGTATAAGACCAGTCCACTAGTTGGGACTCAGGAAATTCAACCGTCTGGTGGCAGAGAGGAGAGAGGGCCAAGCCTGTGAGAAGCAAATTGCTTTGAGGCACTGCGGGAGAAAAAGAATAACCCTGTTCTTACATGGTCTGACACTGTGTGGGCGCTCCCTCCAATGATAGAGATTACAGCCTGTCTGCACCAGCCCACCCAGTATGACTCTTGTCCATGAGTTCCCATGAGTCATTCCTAAAGAATGCACCCAATCCAACGAAGCCCTTCCTCCAGGTCTCATTGTCTGTTTGTAGGAGCACAGCAAGGACACCAGCCACTTGTTATCCCTCCTAATTAATGAGCAGCCAAATGAAATTATTGACCTATGGCATACTTCCATAACCTCAAGTTTGGTTAAATTCAAATCAGTTTGACAAGCAAATTAAGGGTGAGGTCTTGATCTCAGGGCTGAGGATACAAGAGTGAAAAAGGGGAAAAAAAAGCATTGCCCTCAAGGAGCTTATAGTCTACTCTAAATCCCATGCTACAGACCTCATCAATGCCTATCCACAAGCAACTTTCATTAAAGTGACTACTACCAAGAAACATTTATTGGTTGCAAGGCACTGGGCCAAGTGCTGGGGAAACAGACAAAAGGAACGAGTCCAAGCCCTCAAGAACATTACATTCTACCAGAGGAGACAATACACATACAAATAAGGATTTACAAAATAAATTCCTGTTAAATGTTTGGGGGAAAGGCTGGAGAAGATGGGAGGATGAGGGAAGGCTTCATGTACAACTTTGTGCTATAAAAGTTGTGATAGAAATAAGGTATTCTAAGAGGTGGAGTTAAATGTATTTCAGGCAGAGGGGCGTCTTGTGCCAAGGGATGGAGATGGCATATAAGTGCCATGTGTAAGATACAGTAAGAAGGTCACAAAGACTTCAACGCCACACGACATATGACAAGGACCTGCACTGACTCTCCAGTTTCAAGTTAAATGATATCGCTAAGTAGGCCCAACTTCATGGCTTCAGGTTGGAAAAGAACCTAGGTGAGCTTGGACAGAGATGCTTTGCATGTAGATCTCTCCACACCATTCACACAGAGGGTGGCTTGATGCTTTTCCACTCTGTCATGCACCAACACCAAATCAAAAAGGTTTTCTGAATTAGAGAAATAATATAGTACAACAGAAAGATCAATGAATTGAGAGTCAGGTCCCAGTTTTTTCATTTGCTCCAAGGGCATCCTTGGACAAGTCAATTAACCTGTCACAACAGGTTTCCTGTTTCCCATACGTAGGAGAAAAAAAAATTGCATTAGAACAGGACTTAAACTTTTTTTTTTTTGCATCATGGACCTCTTTCACAGTCTGGTGAAGCTTAAGGATCACTTCTCAGGATAATATTTTCTTGCCTACATTCATAAGTGAAGGAAATATAAAGTGTAGTTAGAAGTTAATGAAAATAAATTTGTAATTTTCCTATCCAAAGTGATAGATTCCCTGAAATATATCCAGGGACTGCAGGTGGTCTGTGGACCCCAGAATAAAAATCTCTGAAGTAGATGGAATTCAGTGGTCCCTTAAGCTCTAAATCTGCAATCCTGTGATTCTATGCTATCCGCCAAAAGATAGACATTTTTCTTTTCAATTGCCCTTGGCTCTTTCTCCTTGAGGCCAACAGGTCTAATTCAATTGAAAATCTCTAACACATTGCAAAGGGAAGGTGTTCTCTAGTTCTCAATGTCAGAGAACTGAGGATGAGGCTGTCCAGTCCCCTTAAAGACCGAAAAGCAGAAAACAGGAGCTTCAGAAGCACTGGGTGTTTTATTCTTACAGTGGCAGTCAAGTGTGGGGAATCCAACAGTGCTCCACGATCCATTGGTGAGAGGAAACAAAGACAAAGAGGCTGGTCCCTGAAATACTTTCCTCAGATGGTAACCAGGTGGAGGAAATAGGAGTTTGTTTTTTTGTTTTTTTGGTTTTTGGTTTTTGGTTTTGTTTGTTTGTTTTTTTGTTTTGTTTTTGTTTTTGTTTTTAAGAGTATAGTTTAGGAAGCATATTGGCATGATATTGTTTCGGGATAATAAAATGCTAAATTGCTGGGTAAATAGGACCCTGCTGTGGAAGGGGTCCTCTTGAAGTGATACTTCCATATGAAATTAGCTTGCCGCTCTATTAGGCTAATATGATACTGTGCTAATACAGAGAAGGAATCAGCTCTGATATGCATATTAGTGTTTGATTGGGTGAATACCATGAATTGCCAAAGGCTACGCTGAATGAGCCCGGATCTGCTAAGACAATGGTAATTTATTATTTTAATACATTGTCCCAGGTTCTGTGCATGGAATGTTACTGTTATAACCTCCCATGGCAGACCTTCATGCTGTTGTCTTAAATTATATGCATTCTACATGTCTCCCTCTTCTCCAATTTGACATTAAGCATGCATTCTAACAAGCTCAGTTTACTCAGATTCTCCAGAAGGGATTATCTTCCTTTTTGCCAGCTGGAACAGAAGACAGCCCATGTGGCAGATTCCTATTTGTGCTTTATCCAGATGTTCTCCTTTAAACGATATCCCTATGTTGATAGTACAGCAGGCCAGTTCCAGTCCCTCATCTGTGGCAAGACTCAAATCTTGTTCTTTGTAAAGACCCACCATTTGCTGCACCTTTAAAGATGAAAGAGCAAAGGTAATTTTCAGCGGAAGCATCCCATCTACTGGATTCTCTCCCTTTGTCAATTGCAGATGTGAATATTCACCCAAGCCATCAAAATCCATCACAGGGTGGCTCTATCCGTAGTAGAAGGACATTGTTCTGAGATCTGTCATTCTTCATGTTAAGTGGATTCTTACATGTTCGCACTTGTGCTTACTTTTGAGGAAATTTATGTGTGGTCCTAAGAGCATGTTGAGACAGGGAGATCACTCACTCAGTGTGAGGAGAGAAGGCTTGAGACTGGAGCTAGGCTTATTTTGGAGAAATCCATTGGTGAACCTTGGAAGATCCAGCCAGCTGTTTGGATGGGAAAAGATTTCTGAGGATAGGATCTTAAAAATGCTTATAGCCTCATTCAAGACTGTAATGGGACTGTCACGGAATCTCCAGCCTGGAAGTAACCCTAGACATCACCTATTCCAATTTCTTCCTGAACAAGAATTTATACAACGTGCCCTCAGAGTAACTATTCAGCCTTCACTTGATATTTGCCAGGGTATAAGAACTCTTTATCTCTCAAGACAGCCCATTTCACATTTTCATGGTCCTGAGTATTAGAAAGAGAGGTGGAGTGGTATCATGAACAGAGAGCTATCCTTAGGGCATGGAGGACCTGAGTTCAAATTTCACCTCTAAAATATTTGACCTTTGACAAGTCACTTAACTTCTGACTGTTTTAGGTGACTGATCTAAGACTGTAAGTTGGCAAGAAGCTGCATTTATAGAGGGAGTTTCCTAATCTGGGAGGACCCTGTTTCAATGAAATCATAAGTCAAGTACATAAATGTTGGGAAAAATGTTTCCCCTGACATCAACCCTAAATACTTCCCTTAATAACTTCCTTCCATTGTTCTTAGTTCTGCTATCTGAAGCCAAATGGAACAAATTATTTTTTTTCCCTCTTCTATTTGAAAGTCTTTTAAATACTTGATGATGGCTATCATGACCCCTCATCTCAAGTCTTCTTTTCTTTAGATAAATGCCAAGATAAACGGAAATTCCACTGGTCCCCAAATAGGAAGGTCATCAAATCCTTTCCTATTCTATCCACCCTTCTCTGGTTATACTATAGCTTGTTCTTACCCTTTTTAAAATGTAGCTCCCAAACTGAACACAATAATCCAGAGGTTGGCTAATGATATCAAAAGCTAACCTTTATACAGGGATTTAAGGTTTGTGAAGCACTTTGCATTTATTATTTCTTTGAGTTTATAAGGTGAGCTGTATGATTATCCACTTTTAACAGATAAGGAAACTGAAACTTGGAAGAGTTAAATGATTTGCACAGGGTCACAGAACATATGAGGAAGGATTTGAACTCAGGCCTTCCTGACTCCAGTCTCTATCCACTGGGCCACTCAGCTTTCCAGGTCTAACAAACTCAGACAATAGTACAAGAAGCACCTCTTTAGTGCTCTAATATAGCTTGTTTGCTTTGTCATGTGGGGCAGCCATGATACATTGGTGCCCCATGTTGAACATACACTAACATCCTAAAATCTTTTCTTCTTAAAAAATACTGTTAGTGATCCAAGAATCTCCCATCTTGTGCTTGTGGAAGTGAGTTGTTTCATCCCAAGCGTAGGACACTGCACGTCACCCCATTCTAGTCCATCTTTCTAGAACCAGCCCAATCTGTAAACTCTTCAGATAATCGTGTGAATAAATCCATTATGATAATTCTCATAATGATTCCTATCATCTTCTATCAGTTAACATTGTAGCAAGTTCTCTGAAGAAAGGTTTGAGAAAAAGAAGCCATTCTGCTCCAACATTCTGAGTGGTTTTCCTCACCTTGCCTTCTGTAGTTAGATAGCACAGTGCATAGAATGCTGGGCTTGCAGTAAGGAAAATCTGAATTCAAATCCAGCCTCAGACATCTACTAGCTGTATGATTCTGGGCAAAATCCCTGAAACTGTGTTTGTCTCGGTTTCATCACCTGTGAGATAAGGACCATAATGCTTTCCAGGGTTGTTAGGAGGGTCGAACAATATTTGTCAAATGCTTAGTACAGTGCCTGGCACATAGTTGGATGATTGCTATCCTTTGTGTTAGAAGAGGACCAAAATGACATCATGATGTTGGGGGTCTAGGTACAGTGTGGCTGACTGGCTGATCAGATCAATATGAGCTCCAAAGGTTCTACCACAGGTTGGGCACAAATAGTCCACATGAACACTTAGAGTGGAGATGGCTCTAAATTTGCACATTTCACATTTCTTTTGAGTTGCTGCAATTCTGCTCTGCTCCTAGAGCATAGCTCCTTCTTTGCTGCAGGCACACCATGCTGGGCAGTCCTGTGCCAGTGTCTCCCATGTCTCTGCCAACAGAGAAAATGAATCAAAATAGTAGTGTCCCAGAATGAGGGAAGGTCTGGTGAGGAAGGCACTTCAGGGGCATCTAGTCTGACCCATCCCTGGTCAAGTATTGCCTCTTCAACTTCTGTAAAGACGGTCTTCCATTTCTATTCAAAAATGGCCAAGAATGGGAGGCCCACCACTCCACAAGGCAGCTCATTCCATCCTCGGGATACTCAAATTGTTAGGATTTTTTTATCTGACATATTATTTATTCTTTTTGCAATTTCAGCCCCATGCTTTCAATTCTCCTGTCTAGGAGATTTCCCCACCCCCCGACATATATCACCAAAAATAAATGAAACATATGGTATAAGGATAGTGCCCATCATATATACCCAGAGATAACGTCAACCTCTGCAAGGCTGACAGCTTCAGGTAGCAGTGATCAGAGCAGACGATATGCCTTTTCATAATGATAACTTACACTAGGATGATGTGCTTTACTTCTAAGTCTGTCAAAGGCCTAGCTATTATACCATTTGAGCCATATAACAACCACCTATGCAAAATCAAATATAGGTTATTATCCCTATTTTGTAAATTGGAAAACTCAGAGGTGAATTGACTTTGCCCAAGGTCTGTGGCTGGGGAGTAAGAGAGCTTGTTCTAAGACCCAGGTCTCTTCTGTTATACAGAATGGATGACCTTCAATTTTCCCTCTTAACTAGTACTCACAGAACTTGGAGCCAATATCTTGTGGCCTTTAATATTCAGAGGTTTAGCCCCAAACCGCCATTTTTAATTTCTGAGTTCCAGGTTAGATTTTCCTCCAGCAGTCTGTCTAAAGTTATTGTTTGTGCTAATTCAGCTCAGCTATTTACTGATTTTTATTATTAATTCTTTATTTGGCAGAAAAGCCTGAACGCTGGAACAAGGGGCAGAAAAATCTGTGTTCAACTTCTGCTGATACTTTAGGGCTGCAAGTTCTCTTCACCTCCCTGTTCCTCAATTCTCTCCACTGTAAAGGGGGGAAATAACACTCATAGTAGCTACTTCCTAATATTGTGAGGTTCATGCCCCTTGAGAACCCTCATGAACCATAAAAAATGTCAGGTATTATGCAGATAGAAATTCCCCTCTATGCCCAGAGTATTTGGATTTCAATAAATATCTTAGTGAGGATGCTTTTCTCAATGATTTTAGCCATTTCATATGCAGAAGGGTGAAACAACGTGAGCGCTCAGAGCAACTTACCATTTGAATCAAACCCAGCCCATCTTCTGGCAATCCACCTATGGGAAAATCCAAAGTTAGATGTGGTGGAAGTGAACAGCAGCCTAAGAAGATTACCATAACTACACAACCCCCAGGCACCAATACCATCAGTCAGCAAGCAGATCAGCAAGAACCCAATGGCGTCCCAACTTCATGTTAATTTAAATTACTCCGAAGGAAGATGTCCTAGTTAAATACAGGCTGGGCAACCACTTGGGAGTTAGTTAATACTTAGACTATTTAGTCATTCGTAACAATGCAATTAAGGGTGAATCATGGCTCGGCAATCCAAACAAAATCAAATTAACGAGCGAGCGGCAATTCCTTTGGTCTGGGACGTTAATTCATAACCTCCCACCATGAAGTTCTGGGCTCCAACTGCAGTGGACTCACTGTCCTGATTGTTTCTGATTTTAGCCAGAGTTCAGGTTATAGCTATATGCTACAATGGGACAGAGATGTGAAAATGTCCATTGAGAACTCAGAGACGAGAAGAGCTTAGGATGTCAAGATGTGAGTCAAGAATATATACAATAACCTCAAAAGAAAAAGCCAAGAAGCAAGAAGTTTGTTTTTTTTTTCTCAGAACAAAACATCTTTAGATTCTCTTGCTTGAATATGCTGTTGACTACCATACTTGTCTTTCTTTAGTATCTTTTTTCTTTGGAGATCTATGAGTTTAAGCAAAAAGGCATGGAGTCATAAGAACATACTTTTAGAGTTGGAACAGACCATAAGGCTTATTTCAAAAAGAGGTCCTAGGGTACATTAATTTATTTATTTTTTAATATTTTTGTAAGTTATTTTCAATACATCTAGTTTCCTTTCTAATCTTATGAATTTTTAATTTTATTTTAAAACATTCTTCTCTGAATGAGTCTAAAGGTTTCACCAGAATGCCAAAAGTGTCCAGGACACACAAAAAATAGATTATGAACTCCTCATCCAGTCCAACCACTCCATTATATAGGTGAGCAAAATGAATGCCATTGTGCTCATGTGATTATCTTAAGTTCCAAAATCTAATTCAGTTTTCTTGGTTCCCAGCATAGGGGTGGAATTTTACCCTTCCACAGTTAATGTAATGGCAAAATACCCAGATGTTTCAGCTGTATAAGGCAATTGAAACTATAAGTTGTATGAGAGTCAGTCATTAATCATTCTAGAATAAATTATAGCACCCTCTCCTATGGAAGAAAATCAATGGGACCAATATGGCAAACATTTTTACAGTTGGTTGAAAGAGCTGAACACTTTCTTGGCATTTATATAAAGTTATCCATCAGTCTGGCAGTGAGACAGTTAAGCAATGGAACAGTCTAGTAATATAAGTGTTCTAGTTTGGAGATAGCAGTCAAGTTCCTGAGAGAGGATTATTCTTGGCAGTGGAGGAAAGAGAGAGTTCCTCTATTCCTCTATCTCTCTTGCTTCCCACCACCACCACCCCACACCTACAGAGATACAGATATCGTTTATCCATATGAGATAAGCTAAACTGGACCAGGAGGAGAAAGCATTTACAGTCAGGAATATTAGTCCCCAAACAATGACAGCTCCAGAGAACATGGCCCTTCTTGGAAGAAAAGTGGCCAGCTATGGTTTCTACAAAGGCACTGAGCCATGAAGCCTAGTAGTGAGCTATGCCTGAGAAGCACTTCATGAAGACTTCCAGATTGGACAAAAATTCCAATAAAAAGGTATTGAGAGAGGCCCTTTGCCACATGGATTTGCCATGTGTGTGCCCTGCTATCCTTGAACTTGAAGTTTCTGCCCCCTCTCCTCCCATTGACTATATTTGTAGGAAAGTGTACCCTAGACTTTTTGGGTGGATTGTTTTGTTACTACTCTTTTAATAATGACATCCTAGGAAATACCTTTGCTAAAAAGTGATTTGTGTTTATCTGATTTTTACTGGAAGGTATACCAGCAGAGCTTATGAGTTACAATAAGATTAAAGGGTCACGTGATCAATAATTTAGAGCTGGAAGGAACTTGAAAGGCAATCCAGTCCAATTCCTGCATTTTACAGATGAAGAAAGTGAGGTCCAGATGTTAACCTTAAATTACTTGGCCAGGATCATGCAGCTAGTAAGGCACTATTAGTATTAACCTATTAATGTCACCTCTAGGACCCTGAGAGTCGGTAACCTGGCCTGCCGGTGTGAGGACTGATTCAGAGAGAAGTCTGTGAGGTGCTATACTAATCCAAGGATTTTCAAGAAAGGGTAGCAGGTCAAACATTGTATTCCCATTTTTCAGATAAGAATGTTTACAGAAGGAATTAGTGACCATTCCAGAAAACTAAGCGTGATGGTTTGAATGTTTCCCATCTGATTTGGATACTACCTTTGTTCTAGGGTAACCTTTGACATCTGAGTCACCATTCGTGATTGAATTCTCTGGGCACGCCCCTCAGAGCCTTGTTGAGACATCAAATCTTATAGTCTGTAGTTAAAGGAATGTGCCACTTACTAGCATCATTAGGTAGTCTAGATCCCCAAGGTCCTAGCCAGGCACTGGTGGTTAAAATCATAGAGATGAGTCTTAAGGAAGCTAATTTACTTTTTCTAGCAAAATTCCTGGATAAAATAGCAATGTCAACATGAATAGGTTGTTCATCTATAGAAAGATCATCAAATGAAATGCAAATATAAAACAAGAATATAAAGAAATGTAAAACCTAGGCATTTTATAGGCTACCTCTGCTGACACATAACAAAGTGCCTGGTATATAGAAGGCACTTGATAAATTCTTGTTGATTTGAAGTCACTTAGCTTGCCTGGGCCTTCATTCCTTTACCAGTAAAACGGATGTTAGACTAGACAGTATGTAAGGTCCCTTCCAGCTTGAAATTGATGATGTGCAACCATCAGACATCCTTAGGGAAACACACACAGCCCATACTCTAGGGGATACCTCCCCAGAATAACCAGTATAGCAGGAAGGCACATCCATACATGGGAGGGGAAAATTGCACAGAGCCCATGTCATCATCATCATCATCCTGGTCAGTAAGGGGAATTCAACTGGATCCTTCCAAGCTTCTCCTGTTATTTCATAACTTACTGTGTGCAGTATAATGCAATGTGTGTATGGTAGTGGTGAGAAATGTAAGTATACATTGGTTCTCTGGCCAAGTCACCTCGATAATTAATCTAGAGAAAACACAAAAATGTGTACACGTAACGCCAAAGCCTCCTGTCAATTCCTTCTACATGAAACCTGCTTTTCTTAACTCTCTCATCTCTATGAACCCTGATATACACATATATCTACATACATATACATACATACACACATGTATGTATATATGCATGTATGAATGTATGTATAATGCGATATATAGTGTGTGTGATATATACATACATGTATGTATGTGTAGTGTGTATGTATACACACATATACTGCTTAGGTTTTTCATTTCTTTACATTCCTACTTTATATTTGCATTTCATTTGATGGCGTTTCTATAGATGATAAATTTATTCATGTTGACGTTGCTTTTTTATCCAGAAATTTTGTTAGAAAAAGTAAATTAGTTTCATTAAAGAGCTATCTCTGTCATTGCTACATGCATATTACATGTATAGACAAATACCTATACATAAAATCACTGGTATAAGAGATGCATATTTATTTCTCGTCATATATACCTTCTATATGACTATATTGTAATTATATGTATGCATGTATGTGTATATATATGTATATATTATATTAAATGCATACATTTCATGTGTGTATATACAGGTGAACAGACAGATTTTCCCCCTGGAGCAAAAGTTATTTCGTTTTTGCTTCTTTTCATTAATTTTTCCCCCAAAGCCTTGCACAGTTTCTATTTCATCATCAGTATTTAATAAAGGCTGTGGTCATTCCATTCCTAAATATAGAAGTTCACCTGAATATTAACTTCTCTCTAAAAACTACCCAAACTGTTGCAAAGTTTGAAAATCGTGAGTGTGGCAGAAAGGCTGACTCTCTGTCTTTCTCACTTCTCTCACTACATGCCACCCTATTACACTCATAATAGTGGCCACTCTGGCTGAGAGCTGTACAACTCAGAACTGTCTCTTTCCACAGCATTAACTTAATTCCCAGGTCCCACCTTCCTCTACAATCCTTGGCCATGGCACTGATACCTTTGATAATCAGACTCTTCCAAAGGTGAAAATACTCACTGCACGTGCCTGTCAGGAGGCATCCTCTCATTGCTTGAGATAAACATTATCCAAGGTAAGCAGGAAGTCACTTGTCTAAGTGATGTTTGATCTCACAAAGATAGGGGGAGACATTTCCCTTTATTCTCCACCTGATTCAAATGGTAAGGTAAGAACCTGTCAATCTTGCAGCCTCCCACCCCCATTGCATCCCTGTGTCCACAATGGTTTTTGCCTAATAAGGGACCACAACTTAATATACAAAGGAAGCACTACATTTCAATACCATGCTTTGCTAGATGGCAGAGCTCAGAGTGATACACCCCTCTGTGGCATGTGGTTCACTGATTCCATTTCCATCTACAACCCAAGGCAATACAATACCATAAGAACTATTTACCAGTGGAGTTTCTGCATGAAAACACATGTGATGCAAAGATTCCCTTAATACTGCTTTTCTCATGACAGAAGCTGTATTTCAAGCAGTTTTAAGGCCCAACCCTTTTGTGAGCAGTTTTAAACTGGATCTGAATATATAAATTCATTCATTGGCCAACTCTTTGAAAGCCCTCACTAACTGTAAGGAAATCTGTTACGTGCTGGGGAAAGATTCAAAGTTTAGGCCAAAATCATCCCTTCCCTCAAGGTGTTTACAATCTAGGCAGGTAGTAAGATGTAAACATCTGGCAAACAGCTAAATGAATATTAGTTTCTACGTATTCTCAAATGCCTTTATTCTACCTTGTCTTGTATTTAAATGTCTTATATTTATTTGGTATTTACTGCTTTGTGTTTATTCTGCATACACTTATTGTGTATATACTTATATATGTCTGTGTTTTTTTTCCAATCTGGTAGAAGGTAAACACTTAGATGACAGATAACCAGGGATATTTTATTTTTCACTTTGTAACCCAGGAACTACAATGATTTGCATATATCAGACAGCTCATAAATACCTATAATTGCTTCTCTGTTCTTAAAGGGGAGAGGAATAAGCATTTATATAACACCTGCCACGTGCCAGATGCTGTGCTAAGCGCTTTACCAACATTAGCTTACTCGGTCCTCATGATGACACTGCGAAGTAGGTACCGTTATTATTTCATTTTGCAGTTAAAGAAACTGAGGCAAACAAAAACACAGCTAGTAAATATCTGAGGCCATATTTGAACTCAGGTCTTCCTGACTCCAGGCCCAGCACTCTATTCATTGCTATCCAGCTACCTATTCCTAGGCAAACATGATATGGCCTCCAGGTTCTAACCACTGCCCACAAGCAGAATTTGTTGTTTGGGAAGTTGCTTTCTAAGACTAGCCTTATCACAGAGGGCTTTTCTTTCTTTATTTTTGTTCATTAAAAAGTGATGAATCTTCTTTCCTTACCATTCTCCTCCCAACTGACAAAGAAAGAAAAGCAAAATGCCTGTAAAATATTTGCATGATCAAGCAAAACAAATTTTATAAAACAATGGTGTTATTGTGGTGTAAGTAGTTAATCTTGTTTTGTGTACTTGACTCTTCATCAGTTCATACAAATCTTCTAGGAAACCACTCATTTCTTCACTTTTTATGACTTAGCAGTCTTTGATCACATTCATTCCCTGGCTGAAGGGCACACCTCAGTTAACAGTTTATTGCCACCATTTATTACCCAAAAGAGGTGATCAAATTATGTTTTGCATATGAGACTGTTTCCTTTTTCTTCAATCTCTGTGGGCCCAGCAGTGGCATCACTGGGTCAAAGAGTATGCCTACTTTAGTAACTTTTAGGGAGTACTTCCAAAGTGCTTTCCAAAACAGCTGGGCCATTTCACAGTTCCAACAACAGTGTGTTGATGTATCTGTTTACTCATAATCCATCTTACATTTGTGATTTACTCTTTTTTTTTGTCAAGCTAAGGTGTGAGGTAGAACCCTGGATTTGTTCTAACTTGCATTTATTTTAAATGTTTGTGATTCATAACTTTTTTTTCTTATTGCTGTTGATAGCTTGAGTGTCTTTCTCTGAAAACTCTGTTCATGTCCTTTGGTCTTGTGAGGGGACTTTTAGACAACACTCTCATTTTGGACTTTTTTCCACTTTGTCCTCAACGAGAAGTTGTTAAGTAGCTGCTGTGACTACAGGAAAATCAGGAGACTGGAGCTTATAGATGCTATACTAAGAATAAGGAAGACCTGAGTTCAAATCCCACTTCTAACCCATATTACCTGGGTGAATCTGGGAAATTTATATCTATTCAAAAATGTTTTAGTAAGTGCCTACCATGTATCATAATAGACAGCATGGCTCAGTAAATCGAGAACCATATTTGAATCCAGGAAGACTTTTGTTCTTACTGGAACCAAGAGGTCCTCCTTCTAATCCGTGTGGGCTGTAGGAGACATAGAAATAATTAAACATTTAGTGTTCTTAGTCAAATCTGGAAGACTTGAAGTTGCAGATATCATGACCAGCCTTAGTAAAAGGACATTGCTAACTGAGGAATCCGCTACACCAAAGCCTATGCATCTAGTCCAGACACTGTGCTAGGAGCTGAATATGCAAAGACAAAGCCAAACAATCCCCTTTTCTCCAGGACCTGACACTGTATTGGAGAACACAATATAATCATACATATATATATATATATATGTATGTATGTATGTATGTATATATATATATATATATACACAATATATATTTATACACAATATAAATGAGTGTGGCAGAGGAGACATGGCAATGGGATTAAGGGGGGATCCCAGCTTGCCTAAAATGATGGCCGTGGGTGCAGGGGGATATGGACTTTTGAGACCATATAGCATTTTAAGGAGGAAATGCCGTCTCTGTCATGGCTTATCCCAACATAATCCTGAAGGCTGGTAACCTCCCCTCTGATCCCCTGCACTTAACCAGCTGCTGCTCTTACTGCAACTTGTTTTCTTTTTGTTTGCATTGGGGCACCTTATCTCTGCCACTTCAGCCTATGTGAAGATTTCCCAGCCATCCTTCAGCAAACAGAACTTGTCACCATCAAGTTTCCAGGATGTGATATTTCCCTCTAATTACCTTCATTCCTCCAAACGGCCTGCGTACTTTCCCACTGACAGAACTGAGTGTTTTTTTTTTTTTTGTAAGCCTGAAGTGAGATGATTCAAGTGTTAAGGATTCCTGTCTCCCCTTCAGCCCACAAGCCAAGTGGTTCGGCGGCCATGGAAGCTGAGAAATCAGAGAAATCAAATAAACAAAGGTAGGGATCATTTCAGTGCACTTACCTGGTGGTTCCCTTCAGCAGAAAAGCTGGCTGAATGAACGGAGACTAGGCTGGGTTCAGGCCCTAAAATGGTATGGCTAAACTCTGAATTGTAGAAGGAAGTGGGTCAGGTTGAATCTGCACTCATTTTTTCTTATTTACTTAGTCTGAACTTGATAGTCAGTGTGACTTAGTGGACAGAATGAGACATCTCCAGTAATCTCTCTCTCTCTTTCTCTCTCTCTCTCTCTCTCTCTCTCTCTCTCTGTCTCTCTCTCTCTGTCTCTCTCTCTCTCTCTCTCACATACATATATGCACACATGCACACATACACGCACATGCACAGTCACACACACACATCATGCAGGGACAGTCAAATCTCAATTACCCATAAGTCAGTGTGACAGAATGTGGAATACATTCAAGCTTAGAGCTTTGAAGGTCATGCTACCCTCCCATTAGAACATTCAACAGTTTTGCAAAATGGGACTCTGGGCACTGCTGCAGGGCTGTAGGGCAGGAGATGCCTGCCATCCTACCCGCATAAATGCTTATGTGACTTTCTCAGGGAAATCAGACTAACACAGATAACACTCAACCAGCTTCTAGGGAGTTGAATAAATTGCAAAGCAGCCTGAACTCCCATTTTCATTCATACTGACTCTGACCCAGGCCCTAATCATTAAACGGTGATCAAAATAATCAAGTACATAGTGTGAATTATCAAAAAATTTCAGAATGTCAGAGTTTTAAATGATCCTAGAAATCATCTGGCATTTCTTTTGTAGATAAGGCAAGAGACCTGGAACACGGGCAGGACTTCTCCAAGGTCACACAATCGTTAAATGGCAGATGTAGGAAATTGTGCTCAGGTGTTCTGGTTCCAAGGCCAATGTCCTGCTCAGTATACCACACTGGCTCCCCAAGTGGGTGAGTCTGAATGAATAATACTTTACTGTATTTTCCTCAGAAAAAAATCCCAGATCTATTAAAAAAAAATTAAAAGCATAGGAAAGCAAAGAATGAACCCTAGCACTTGCTCCCAATCACCATTAGCTTCGAGTAGAATGCAAGGAGAAGGCCAGAAGGTTCCAAGTGAAACCTAAACACTCTAATCGAGGAATGAAGGCCTCGGAAAGTCCCAGTCTAAGTCAGAAATAGCTATGTACAAGAAGCAAATGTACCAAATTTGATTTTAGGAACTGACCACTGGGTGAAGACAGTGATGGGGCAAGCATGCCACAAGCATAGTGAATGCCCATCTTTCATGATCATAGCTGACCTACTGTTTGCATTTCTGCTTGGTTCCCTGTCTAAAAACAACAGCAATGATCATTGGGAGGATCAGACCCATGATTTTGTTGGTATGAGGAACTCCCAATGAAGAAACTTGCTCTGCCAGCACAAGTTGGCACCCTCCCTGCTATATCGAGGGACAGAAGTCTTGGAGAAGAAAGGCAACCAAGCATCCTCGTTCTGGAGTCACGATTCAGGTTCCGTTGCTTTTATCCATGTGACTTTGGACCTCTGTTCAACTCTCTGGGCCTCAGTTTCCTCATCTATAAATGAGAATTTCGCCTAGGTAATTTCTAATATACTATAAATTCTGAATTTTGTTCTATATAGCTCAAGCTAAAAATGATAGGAAGAATGAAAGGAGTGGAAATAACACTCAAAGTAGGCTACATTGTCATTAATACGGGGCACTAAGCAGATACTTGGCATGAACAGAATGACAATGTTCCACTCATCCCTCCGAAAGAGATCTCTTCTTTTCAGGTGTCAATGTTGCTTTAAAAGTAACCAACTACCATTTGTTGCAAACACTAGCCTCTGTCTTTTACCCTTTTATTAAAAATATTGTGGGGTTATCCTGGGAGAGAGGAACAGGTTCCCAAATGCACTAGAGAAAATTGGCTTTTTATAGGTTCCCCAATCCACCTTCTCTTAGGAGGGGCCTTGAACAGTATGTGAGCGCAGTACTTGGTAGGGAAGAGGCTACAGAAAAACATCATGAGATCTTTGAATTAGAAGAGACCTCTGAGAATATCTAATCCAACATGTCATTTTACAGATGAGGGGACTATGCCCTGGGGAATATTCACTGATCTGCCCAAGTTCACGGAGGAAGGAAATGATGAAATATAATTTGAACTCAGGTCATCTGACTCCAAATAAAGTGCTCCTTCAACTGGACTCACACTGCCTCTCAAAGGCAAATAGTCTTGAAATAGGAGACAAGGTAGAGGAAGACCAGTATGACAACACAGAGAGTGCCGGATTTGGAGACAGATGATGTGGGTTCAAATCTGCCTCTTTGATTTGCTACCTGCATGACCTTAGACTAATCAGGTAACCTCTATGAGTGTATGTTTCCTCTTCTATGAAATGATGTGTTTGGAGCAGATGGTCTCAGAGGACCCTTCCATCTCTAAATCTAGGATCCCATGAACTTGGCTCCTGACACATGATTTGTTTATGTCCCAGCCCTACTTCCTACCTTTTAAGAATGGAGGCCAAAACACATTCTGGCGTTTCAATGATTGTAATACACACGGGCTCAACTTTCTTCTCCATGTTGGCCACAGAAGAAGTCCCAGACAACTTTCTTTAGGACTTTCCAATTCCAGTTTAATTTGCAGTTTGCTAATGAGTGAGGCCCACCATGACCTTGCTCTTAAACAATTTCCTTCCTATGGCCAGCTGCAGGCTGGATCAGGATGAAAGCCTCTTGCAGGTGCATTAATCTGGAGAGACAGTAAGGGCAGTTTCTCCAGCCTGTCTTGAGCGGCTGATGAACAGACAGATGCTGCTAACACAGAGAAGCTACCTCCTGCTGGCCCCCCGGGATCTGGGCTGGCTCCAGAAGAGCAGGGACACTGGATTCATGTTGAAGCATTGTAATGTTCAATTATTGTGATCTGCTTTGGAGGTAGGTGGCTTTATTTGAACCAACTTCAAAACTTTGGTCCTTTTTTCCAACTGCCTATTTTATTCGGTGCTTTGTGCCCATGGCCTTTCCGTTAGAGGAGTTATTGCTTAATAACAAGGCATCTCTTTTGGCCTACATCAGAAAAATAACCTCTATATATGAGTGTAGGGGTAGGATGGGGAAACATAAAAGGGAGGGATTGTAAACTTTCGATGTTCTTAGTGTAGAAAACTCTTGGTTTGAGGACTCTCTTGATCGATACAGCTCTGCTAGGTTCTGATACATAGTTTTAGAAGTTTACGTAGGGTATTGAAAGTTGAAGTGACTTGCTTGGAGTCACCTTGCCAGTAAGTTTCCAGAGATGGGGTTCTGAATCCAGGCCTTCCTAACTGGGAAATCAACCTTCTCTCAGTGCCTCAAGCAATGCTTTAAGACTGGGGGAATTATCCACACCAAGAGAATTCTACATAGATGGGTCTAGGTCAAAATAATGATAACAACATAATCAACAAAAATAAATAATTACAAAGATTTCTTTAAAAATGTTTTCTATTTTTTTTCTCTCAATGTTTGATACGTAGAGAATTTGTGATGAGGAAACTCCTGCTGGCTCAGATAAGCCCCTACTTTACTGCTTCCCATCTTCAAGAGCAGCTTGGGGCGCTGAGAAGTTAAGTGACTTGCCTGGAGTTTCAGAGCCAGTACATATCAGAGGATGGACTTAATATTAAATGTCAATGTCACCTCTGCGGGATTAAGAATTAAAAGTTTTCAAGTTCTCAGTTGTCTCTGGGTGAATGGATTCCACTCGACTGTGCTTTGTGGTTACAATATTTTGGGGGGTTGATTTGTTTTCCATTGGCGAGTGAGGTTCAGAGCAATGCGTAAAAGCACTAGTAATGCCAAAAAAGAGTGCCCCTGAAACATTTTAATGCACAAGGAGAACAGAAGGGAGCACAGATAAGCAAGGCAGTTCTGAAAGTGGCCTGTTCAATTTGTCATGTACTTTTTAAAAAAGAGCTATAAAATAAAGACTCATGGTTTCATACATAATTCTCTTTTTGTGTCCTGCTCTGTATATGGAAATACTATTTTTTGGGTGTATGAGTTCAGAATTTTAAAAAAAGATAAGCATTTTTAAAGGAAAAAAAATAGCTCCAAGGCATAAATTAAAAGTGGTGCTCCAAGTTTGAAGCTCAGAAATCCCCTGGCCACGCCTGGTTTAGACACTGAGATATCTCCTGTGCTCCATCTCCTCTCACAGTGTGGCCCTGCCGATGAGATCTGGTTGGGGTGAACCAAAGTTTAACACCTTACGCCTTGGCTCCAAAACCCATAGAACCTCAGAGTTCACAGAGCACAGGAAGCCAGGATGGAGCCCCGCTTTTATCTGTCTTAGTTCCTGGATTCCCAGACTCCTGTGCTAGCTTTTGGATCTGATCCTACCTCGGCCTTTGGTTTTTCTAAAGTTTGGGGCTGACCGTAGCTCTCCTACTTAATTGCCTCCAGTGGCTCCCTCTTACCTCTAGGATCAAATGGAAAATTCCCCTCTTGTCATGTCCCATCTCTGTGCCTTTGCATTGGCTGTCCCCTGTGACTGGAATGTTCTGCTTTCTCACCACCATCTCTTGGATGCTCTGGTTTCCTTCAATATACAATTCAAGTGCCTCCCTATTCAGAAGGTCGCTCCTGGTGCCATCAGCTGTTATCACCCTCCCTCTCAGGTGGCCTTGATTCTGCTTCATACAGGTTTCATATGTACCTACCCATAAGTTTGTATATGAGGTGTGTCTAAATGGTACCTTCTTCATTAGTATGTAAGTTTACAGAGGACAGGGATCATTTTACTTTTGTCTTGGTAGCCCCAGTTCCTAGCTCAGTGCCCATCACATGCTAGACAATTCAAAAATGTTTGATGAATTGATTGACGTGTTGTTGCCAATTACTTTTATATCTGGCTTTTAGGGGTTCCACAATGAAGGCCAATGCCTTTGCCCATGGATTCACTACAGATTGTCTCTCCAAGCCTTTGTATTCCCCCCCACCCCACCTCCTTCCTCTTACCCAGCCCTTGGCACTGGGTCCCAAAATTTCTCAGCTGCCAACTACAAAAGGCCTTGCTTTCTGGCCTCAGTCCTGAGACAGGGACAGATGCAAGTCAGGCTTCCTGGCGCCGGGGCCCATTTCCCAAGGAATGGCAGTCACTCCATCTCTGATGTATTCTCCCATCATCTAGAAATCCCAGACCCTCCAGGACAAGGTCACTACTCTTTTAAAAAATAAAGTGTTTATTTTGCAGGGGTTCTTAACTTAAGGGTTCCTGTTTATTTTTAATTGATGTATTTTAATGGCATATTTATTTCCAAATATGTTCCTTTTCACTCATCCTTCCAGAAAACTTTCCTTTCATGTAAAGATAAAAAGATAGATCAGCAAAACTAACCAACACAGTGACCATATCTGTCAGCAAACACAGGACTCTACACTTATAGTCCCCCACTTGTCCAGTGAAGGAAGGAAGATGTATTTTCTCATGTCTTCTCTCTTGACTCCCCCAAAGCAGTTGAAGGAATGACTCCTTCCTAGCCAAAATTGAAAACATGCAGATTTACTAGCCTACTGCTCCTTCTAAAGGTACATTATTTTGGCCACAGTTATATCAGAAAGTGTTGGCAGATTTGGGAGCGTTATTATTTTAGGCTTTACTAGTAAATTTTTGTATGAGCCAAAAGAATGAGATGATGAACAGCCAGCATCCACCTGTGCTATCCAAGTAATAACCAAGAGATCTGGTGGAAAGTTGCGGTATGGAGACTCCCCACCTCCATGCCCCTATCCCGTGGTGGAGTTACAGGAGAAGGTAGTCAGCCATGGATGGCTTGTGATCTACACTGTCAAGAGTAGCCACAGCTATAAGATCACAACGTTCCCCCAGAATTTTTCTGTTTTTTTTTAAATTTTTAAAATTATTTTATTTATTTTTAGTTTTCAACATTCACTTCCACAAGATTTTGAGTTCCAAATTTTCTCCCCATCTCATCCCTCCCCCCACCCCAAGATGGCATGCATTCTGAATTCTGTTCCCCTGGATTTTAAAGGTGTTATTGGAGGAAATGTTAATAGAAGGCATTACCTATTTGGAGCCATTTTCATTTTCCTTTCTAGCTCAAAGCTTCAGCACCTTTATATTGGAATATTGCAAGTCTCCTAAATGGACTCTGATCTTGAGTCTCTCCCTTCTCCAACCTGTCCTGCACCAAGCTGCCAAAATCATCTTCAGAAAGGATAAGTCTGATCTTATTCCTCACCTGATCTTACTACTTTGGAACTTCCCTGACTGACTTCTCCACTAGTACCCTGGAAGTTTATTATTGAAATAACCACATCATCCTGTTGGATCCCATCAACCTTGGATCTCTACCTTGTCACTACTCTCTGTGTCTCTGGATGAAGGATGAGGCCATGAATGCTATTTAAGGACATGGCACAATTCAAGACATCTCTCTCACTTGGCTGTCTTACTTTGGGACTTAGCTGACTACCTTCTCCATCATGTCCCCATGTCACTTCCCAGTTTTTAGCTTTTTTTTATATTTTGTCTTTCCCCATTGATTGCAAGCTCCTTGAGGACAGGGGCTATCTTTTTCGCATTTGTATCCACAGAACTTAGCACAGTACCTGGTACATAGTAGGTGCTTAATAAATGTTAATTGACTAGTAACGTCATGAGCTTCCTGAAAAATCTTTGGGGATTCCTATTGTTTTTCAGAAAAAACCCAAACTCCTCAGTGTGGCATTCGAAACTTTTCACAGTCTGACTCCAGCCAGCCTTTCCAGGTTTGTTGCACATTACTGCCTTTCACATGTTCTACCCTTCATACACACAGGCCTACTTGCTGTATCACAAACTTGTCATTCAATGGCCCACTTTCATGTCTTTGCTTAGATGTTCTCCCACGGACTCTCAGAGCTTCATTCAAGACCAAACTCATGCACCATTTCCTACTGAAAATCTTTCCTTATCTCCTTGGGTAAAGCTCCTTCCTTCCTCAAACGACCATGCTCACATCTCTTTGTTTTACATATACTATCTAAGCTTCAAGACAAGATGGACTTTTCTTCTCTTGTTTTTTTTTCTTTTGTAGCCCTCAATGCTTAGGACAATGCTTGGTACATAGTAGGTCATTAGTAAATGTTTCCATTTATTTCTCTACTTGTCCCCTTGCTTTGTGAAGTCTTCCTAACCATTTTCTTTTGTACTCTGAATCTTACAGGTTCCTCTTTTTTCCCCCAAAACAACAAGTCTTTCCCCCCAGTGCCTGGCATGGTACCCTCTTCTTCTTCTTTTTTTTGTGAGATAATTGAGGTTAAGTGACTTGCCCAGAGTCACACAGCTAGTAAGTGTTATGTGTCTGAGGTCAGATTTGAACTCAGGTCCTCTTGACTCCAGGGCTGGTGCTCTATCCACTGTGCCAGCTAGCTGCCCCTGGTACCCTCTTCTTGATAGAAAATAAGCTTATTTCCCAGGCTTTGATGTTCCCAGCAGAAACAACAGACAGCACCTCTTTCCACATGCCATGACCCATCCAGGTTGGTCATGCATTTCTCCTTAGGAACCATACTCAGAAAACACATTTCAACATCATTCTAAACTGTTGAATCTCTGGAAAATTCACTGGAGAAAATGCTCAGGGAAATAGAAAAAGAAGAAAAGACCTACGCAATAGCAGGGTGAAGCAAAGGAATGAGGAGCCATCCATGACCTGGGGCCTCAAATCTGCTTGTCCAGGCAAACACCTACATTATGGAATGTTCCCCTAAACTCTCATCACAACTTTTGGGATGTTCTACACCTGGGGAGATTGGCTGGAAAGCTCATCAAGAAATTACTCTCTTGATAATGACCAAAGCCAAAATTTACTAAGAGTCTCCTGAGGTTTTTGACATGTCTTAGCACTAGCCAGGATTCAAGTGAAATACACTTTGCAAATTAAAAGTCATTTTCAAAAATCCTGCTCAACCAAGGCCTTCATTTCCAATTGTGTGAGCTTCTTCCTTCTATGCTCAGGTGCTTAATCCTCATGACAATTTCTCCCCTTTCCTTTTTCGCCCTGAGGTAATATATTTGGACCTAGGGGTGAATTCTTTGAAGAGAAATGGTGATTCTTACCTGTTCCTTAAATGGGAATTTTCAAGGCTGAAGTTCAATTCAATTTGAAATTCAATTGAATTTCATTAAAAATTGTATTCTTCCTGAGTCAAACCCCTCAAAAATAATTAATTAATAATCAACATAATGATGTCTTTACTGTTCTTCACTTTTTCAACAGGGGCATGACATGAAGGTGTGGCTCCTTGGAGAATATAGTTCAGGTAATGTTTGTTCTCTTCTCACTTTTATATAAAAGATACCCTGGATGTTTACATAGGCCATGCTTGCTAAGCTTTTATAGAGAAAAGAAAGTAGACATAGATGTCAGTCACTATTGAATTCAATTCCTTGTGAAGTGTAGCCCTTGACATTGCCAATCACCCTTTTCTCTTTGATATTCTCTTTTCTCTGTTTTCATGACATTGTTCTCTTCTGTCTGACCTCTCCTCAGTCTTCTCCACTGGATTTTCATCCATATCGTGCCCACTAACCATGGTGGGGGGGTCCCCCAAGTTTCTGTCCTGAGCCCTCTTCTCTTTTCCCTCCAGTGATCATAAGTTCACATGGATTCAACTGCCATCTTTGTGCAGATGATGTTCAGATGTATCTGTCCAGCCCTGACCTCTCCCCTGATTTTCAGTTTCATATCTCCAACTGCCTATTGGCCATGTAGATCTAGATGTCACATAGACATCTTAAGCTCAACGTGTATGAAAATCTTCCATAAACTAGCCCTTTCCTATCTCACTAGTCTTCATATCTGTCTATCTACCTACCTATCTATTTATCTATCTTTGTATCTATCCATCTATCTACCAAGCACCCCACCTCATACTCAGAGATCCAGTAACACTGACCTTCTTACTGCTCCTCAAACACAAAACTCCATCACCCAACTCCAGGCATTTTACGGGCTGTCCCTCCTGCTTGGAATGCTGTCACTCCTTATCTCCACTTCTTGACTTTCCTAGCTTCCTTCAATCTCAGCTAAGGTCTTTTCCTGCTCTCTTTGATGCTACTGTCTTCCCTCTGTTGATTATCTCCAATTATTTATTTTGTCTATAGCTGACTGACTAGAGAGAGGTAGATTGGGCATCAATAGAATGTATGTCCTGTTTTTCCAGGTTAATTTCACAGTAGAACCACTTGGAACTCTATGCTCCAGACAAATTGCCTAACATGCTCTTTCCCAGAGACTTCTACCCCCTACCTCTATGATTTTGCAAAAGCTGCCCCCATACCTATATGTTCTTTCTTCTCATTTCTTCCTTAAAGGAATCCTTATGTGACTTCAGATTATAACTCAAGTGCCACCTCTAATGCAAGGCCTTTCTTGATATCACTAGTAATTAGTGCTAAATTATTTTGTAATTTCTTTATGTAGGTTGAGCATTCTTAACCAGGTATCTGTGAACTTGTATATCGGTATGTGTATTCAATAGACAGACAGATAGATAGAGATAGAGAGAGAAACATGATAAATAAATGAATAGATGATAAAGATGATAGTAGACAGATAGAAAGAATTGTTTATTTCTATAATTGGTTTCCTTTGTAATACTATGATTTTTTAAAAATTTTATACATTGAAAACATTATTTTGGGAATGAGTCTATAGGCTTCACCAGATTGCCCAAGAAGTCCATGTTGCGCGCGCGCACACACACACACACACACACACACGATCCAGTAGCTTATCTAAATTTATCTGTGTACTTCCCCCCTTTCCATACATACACATCCCACAACCACCATCACCACCAGTAGAATGAAAGCTCTTAGTGGGCTATTTCTTGTCTGATTCTCCATGCTTACCACCATGCCCAGTACAAAATAAGTGCTTAATACTTGCTTCATGAACTGATAGACAAATGACACAGTGGAAAGAGGACTGCATTTGGATTCTAGAGAATCAGGAGCTAAATCCCAGGCTTTCTACTTACTCCCTATATGACCCTGGAAAGTCACTGATATTTGTGGATTCCTCTAGAAAACAAGGGGGCTGGCCATTTAAGTCTCCTCTAGCTTTGAACCTGTGACCCAATATTGTACAATGAACTAATTGAACCAAATCATAACTGGCTTACATAGAAGAAATGAGACAAAAGGCCCTCAGAAGGAAGGGAGGATCAGGAAAGACTTAACATGGAAGGTCTTGAGCTGTGTCTTGAACAAACAGAAGGATTATCTGAGTAGTGTGTGTGCCTTAGGGGCCTGAGAGATTGCCAGTGCAAAAACACCATCACCATAACTGATTCTAGAATCACAGCTCACAAGACCCCAATAGGACTCTAAAAATCAACTACCTCATGCAGTGAATTTGTTGAAAAGACATTTGACATGCATGCCCTATATAGAAGTATTGAAACTCAGAATATCATTCTTTCATTGCTAGGGATATGAAAATCCCTTAAATTCAGCTGCCAAATACAGATGACTTTGTCTTTCCTGCTAGTGAGAGGAGATTGAACCAAACAGAATCTCGTGAGGTGGTGAGTGCCCCGTCACTAGAGGTCTCTAAGCAGAAGCTGGATGCTTGTATTTTCAGAGCTCTATCCAAGGTAATGCATAAGTCTGGTAACTCCGGGATAGACTAGAGGCGCTCAGAGCTTCCTTCCAGCTCTCGAGAGTCTGATTTTAAGATTCTCCACTTGTAAATGAGGAAATGGAGGCCCAGGGAGGGGAAATAACTCGCCTACATCAAACACCCAATGAATGGTAGGTTTTCAGACTTGAGGCCAGCGTTCTTTGTGTTTCTCCATGCCAATATGCTTCCATTTAACAACTTCTCCATATGCCCTATGTGTGGTGATTCACGTTCCATATATTGATGACTCCTCTTTAATTCTAGCTTACTTTTCTTCTTCTTCAAAAATCCAATCATTCTCTTCTTGTAACACGTTTAGCCCTGAAACTTTTCTTCCTGCGAAGTTATGGTTAAATTATCTCATCTGAGTTTTCCTGGTTGTTGTTAAGTTTTATTTTTTTAAGAGAAAAAGAAAGAGAGAAACAGACACACACCACCAAATAACCAGATGTTGTCTTCTCCTATTTCAGTTCCTAACATACAATAAGTTGCAGGTTTCTTGCAGCTCCTCGGGCTAAATTGCAAACAAGAATTAGCACATCACCAGCCTAACTGCTTCTTCCCAGAATGTCTGTTTAAAGTTAAAATGAACAATGGACTCAGATATCAAAGGGATATTGCTTCCAAATTATCCAATCAACTCTGAGGACAGCTGGAGAGAACAGTGGACCAAAGTTTTTCAATCAATGGGTAACGCTTGGGAAGTTTAATTGTTGTCGGTCACAGTTTGTTTCAGGGTAAATGACTCTTCACAGAATCACAGAATGCCATAGTTGGAAGGGACTGCTCAGGCCATCTTGGTCCAAACAGTACCTGGTCTAAGAATTTCCTCTATTCCAAGGAGCCAGTGAGCCTCTCTTTGAAGAACTCAAATGAAGGGAACTCATTACCTACCACAGCAAACCATTCCCCTTTTGGACAGCTCTAATTTTAAAGGTTCCCCACACACATTAAATATAAAATTGCCTTTTAGTGACAGCCATTCATCGGTCTTACTTCTCTCCTCTCCCAAGAAGCATAGCAAGTCTAATCCCTTTGATAGCTACCATACCCTCTCTAATTCTTCTTTGCTTCTGGGTAAAAATCCTCAGTTCCTTCAACTGATTATAGGATCTAAACTTAAGACTTTTTTCCATCCTAGTTGCTTTCCTAGACATTCTCTAGTTCATAAATGTCCTTACTCAAATGTGGCCCTCAGAAGTTAAGAAATTATTCTAGGAGTGTTCTGATCATGGCAAAACCAAGTAAGATGGTTCTATCCTCTATTTCCAGACAATATGCCTTGCCAGGAGATAGTGTGATGCAAGTAAATCAGCCCTAAATTCAGATTCAGAGGACCAGGGTTCAAATCTTGGTTCTGCAACTTATTTCCTAAATGACCTTAGACCAGTCACTTCAGCTCTGTACTCCTCATTTTCCTCATGTGTTAAACAATGAGGTTAGTCTTGATAACTTCTAAAATCATTCCAGGTCTATAGATTTGATTCTCTCATCTTAAAGCAGTCTAACATTGCATTGTTAGTCACTCATTCAGTCATGTCAGACTCTTTGTTATGATATGGACCATAGCATGCCAGGTCCTTCTATCCTCCACTATCTCCTGAAGCCTGTCCAGGCTCACATTCATTACTTCCATGAAACTATCTATCCATCTCATCTTCTTCCATCCCCTTTTCCTTTTGCCTTCAGTCTTTCCCAATACAACAGTCTTTTCCAGTGACTCCTGGTTTCTCATCGTGACCAAAATGTTTAAGCTTCAGCTTCAGTATTTGTCCTTCCAATGAATAGTCTGAATTAATTTCTTTGATTATTGACTGATTTGTTGCCCTCACCGTCCAATGAGCCCTCAAAACTCCAGCATCACAATTCAAAAGTATCAATTCAACAGCACTTATCTTTCCTTATAATCCAACTCTCTCAGTCATACATTACTACTGGGAAAAAAAAACAAAACAAACAAACAAAAAAAAAAACATAGCTTTGATTGTGTGGACCTTTGCTGGCAAGGTAATGTCTCTACTTTCAGTATGATGTCCAGATTTGCCAGAGTTGTTTTTTTTTTGTTTTTGTTTTTGTTGTTTCTGTTTGTTTGTTTCTTTGTGGTAAGGCAATTGAGGTTAAGTGACTTGCCCAGAGTCACACAGCTAGCGAGTGTTATGTGTCTGAGGCCGGATTTGAACTCAGGTCCTCCTGACTCTAGGGCTGGTGTTTTATCCACTGCACCACCTAGGTGCCCCTCAGATATTTCCTTCCAAGGAGTAGATGTCTTCTAATTCTATGGCTGCAGTCACTGTCTGCAGTGATCTTTGAGTTCAAGAATATAAAATCAACACTGCTTCCATTTCTCTCCTTCTATTAGGAGGAAGTGATGGGGTCAGTTGCCATGATCTTTGGGTGTTGTTTGTTTGTTTTTTTTTAATGTTAAGCTTTAAGGTAGATTTTATACTGTCCTGTTTCATGCTCATCAAGATGCTTCTTAATTCTTAATTTTCTGATGTCAGAGTGGTACCATTTGCATATCTGAGATCTGGTATTTCTCCTAGAAACTTTAACTCCAGCTTTTGATTCATCTAGTCTGGCATTTCACATGTTGTACTCTGCATATAAGTTAAATAAATAAGGTGACAAAATAGAGCCTTACTGTACTCCTTTTCCCAATCTAACCAATCAGTTGTTCCATAGTCAGGTCTAAATGCCACTTTTTGACTTACATAAAGGTTCCTCAGGAGACAAGTAAAATGATCTGGTACTCCCATCTCTTTGAAGATTGCCATATTTTGTTGAGATCCACACAGTCAAAGGTTTTGGTGTAGTCAATGAAGGAGAAGTAGTTGTTTCTATGGAGTTCCCTTGCTTTCTTCATAATCCAGCAAAGGTTGGCAATTTCCTCTCTAGTTCCTTTGCCTCTTTGAAAACTATCCTGTTCTGGTAATTCTCAATTCATGTATCACTGAAGTCTAGTTTGCACATTCTTAAGCATAACCTTGCTAGTATGTGAAATGAGTCAAATTGTTAAGTGATTTGAACACTCTTTAGCATTTTCCTTCTTTAGGATTGGGACATAAACTGATTTTTTTTCCCCCAATTTGGTGACCACTATTGAATTTTCAAAATTTGCTGGCATATTCAGTGTAGCACATTAACAGCATTATCCTTAAGGACTTTAAATAACTCAATTGGAATTCCAATACCTTGACTATCCTTATTGTTACCAATACTTTCTAAGGCTCACTTGACTTCACTGTCCTGAATGTGTGGCTCTGGATCAGTAGCCACACCATCACGTTTATCAGTGATGTTAAGATCTTTCTTGTACATTTTTTTTAAAGAAGGTCACTTCTTAATATCTTCTACTTCTGTTAAGTTCCTACCATTTCTGCCTTTTATAATGTTCATTTTTGCATGAAACATTCCCTTGAGGTCTCTAATTTTCTTGAAGAGATTGCTTGTCTTTCCCACTCTATCATTTTTCTTTTATTTCTTTGCATTGCTCATTTAAGAAAACTTTCTTATCTCTCCTTGCTATTCTCTGGAATTCTGCATTCAGTCAAGTATATTTTTTTTTCCTTTTCTCTTTTACCTTTTGCTTTCCCTCTTTCTTAAGCTTTTTGTAAACTCTCATCAGACAGCCACTTAGCTTTCTTATTCTTATTTTTCTTTGGGATTTTTTGTTACTGTTCTTTTATTTTTGTTTTTTCTGTGACTGCCTTCTGTATAATACCACAAACCTCTCTGTGTAGCCCCTTGTGTAGTCTACCTACCACATCTAATGCCTTAAATCTATTCATCACTCCACTTCATATTCACAAAGGATGTTAGGTCAAACCTATATGTTTGATGTCTGTCCCTACTTTCTTCAATTCAAGTGTAAATTGTGTAATAGAAACTCATGACCTGAGCCACAACAAGCTCTAGGTGTTGTTTTGCTGACTGTATAGAGCGTTTCCACCTTTGGTTGTGAAATATACAATCTGTCTGATTTTGTTGTTGACTATCTGGCGATGTCCCTGTGTACAGTCACCTTTTGGCTTGTTGAAAAGGAATGTTCGCTATAACCATTGAGTTATCTTGACAAAAATCCATTAGTCTTTACCCTGCTTAAGCATGTACTCCAAGGCCAAACTTACCTGTTGTTCCAATTATCTTTTAATGTCCTACTTTATCATTTTAATTTCTTATGATGAATGGGACATCTTCCTTCTTTCCTTTCTCTGTCTCTCTCTGTCTCTCTGTCACTGTCTCTCTGTTTCTCTCTGTCTCTCTCTCACTGTTATTTCTAGAAGATGTTGTAAGTTATAGGAGCAGCTTTGGCCTCTTTGGCATTGGTGGTTGGAGCATAGACTTGTATTACTGTGTTGTTGAATGTTTTACCTCAGATTTGAACAGATAACATTCAGTCATTTTTGAGATTATGCCCCAGTATTGCTTTTCCTATCCTTTTATTGACCATGAGGTCTACTTCATTCTCCTAAGGGTTTCTTGTCCGCAGTAGTGATCACCAGAATTAAATTCACCCGTTCCCATCAATTTCAGTTCACTGACACTCAAATTGTCAATATTTGAACTTCCCGTCTCCTGTTTGATAACACCCAGCTTGCCTTCGTTCATAGATTTTACATTTCAGGTTCCTATGCAGTATGGATCTTTACAGCATTGATCCTTCCTTTTATCACCAGCATGTCCGCAGCTGAGCTTCCTTTTGGCTTTGGCCCAGCCACTTCATTCTTTTTGGAGTTACTTGTAGCTGTCTTCAGTTTTTCCCCAGTAATAGGTTGAATACCTTCAGAAGTGAGAGGCTCAGCTTCCAATGTCATCTCTTTTATCATTTTAATAAAGTCCTTGAGGTTTCTTGGCAAAGACACTGGAGTAGTTTTCCATTTCCTTCTCCAGGGGATCACCTTTTGTCTGAACTCTCTACTATGACCTGTCTGTCTTGGATAACCCTGCATACCATACCTCATAGTTTCACTAAGTTATACAAGCCCCTATGCCACAACAAGATTGTGATCCAGGAGGGGATTGTTGCATTAGATTTTTTTTTCATTATCGTACCATAGTTACCGTACACAAACTTAAAATTTTTTTCAATGCAATAAAACCTCAAATCTTATACAGAAGGATGGCTAAATACAAGTTTTCCCCCAATAATTATTTCTTAAGTTGAGTTTTTCAAACTGTGTATGACTGTCCATTCATGTCTGTTGAATTTCATGTGACTATTGATAGCTTTGATTTATTCTTCTGAAAACTGCCCGTTCACATCTTTTACCCATTTGTGAATGGGGGAATTGCTCTTATTTTTATAAATTTGACTCGGTTTCCTATATATTTGAGAAATGATACTTTTATCAGAGGAACTTTCTGTAAGTGATTTTTTTCAGTTTAATTTTTGGCTTCATTGGTTTTATATGTGGAAAAGCTTTTTAATTTCATGTAATCAAATTATACATTTTATTTCTTGTGATCTTCTCTATCTCTTATTTGGTCATAAACTGTTTCCTTATTTATGGGACTTAGTATATTCATGTCTTATCTCTCATTTATTTTTTAATATCAATTCAGTTAGGAAATAATATCTACCATCTATCATTTTAGAGAAACCCTCATTCTGACTCAGCTTTTCCTTTTAGCAAGATAATGCTAAAGACTGAACTACATAAATAAAAGAGAATGGAATCCAGCATGCAATGGCTGCTCATGTCAGCCATCTCCTGGAATTTTTACGTCAAGAAAATAAAGGGACAGAATTTTTGAGATTGGTCTCAGGTGTCAACTATTACTGAGAAACAAGTTGGTCGTCTGCTCTTGTCAGGGAGACCATGGCTTTGTGTGGTACTAGGTAATCTGAAGCAGGTCACCATCAAGGGCTAACTGGATGGCCAGCTACTCACTACACCAATTAACCCCTAAGACATTCCAAACTAAAACCAGCATATGTGTGGCTATAGCTACTACTGTTTTCCCAGCCTTTCTGGGTTCCCATAAAGGGCATTGAGCTGTCATCCCTCCCTTATTTGTTGTTAGCAACACACCAACCTTTTAGATGATTTCATGGGAATTTGTCAAGCAGCACTATGGGAGATCATGAAACATGAATGGAAGGTTCATAGAAACAAGAGGAAAAGGAATAGTTTCAATAGTCACAAGGATTCTTGAAGATTGTACCTATCACCAATGAACTTGTTATTAATTTACTTCTAGACCTTTTGCCCTAAATCTGGCTGACCAAAGCAATTAGGTTATTTGATTTTTAATAAATATAAGAGGCAAATTTTTTTTTTTGAGAATTAGCCATGGATAGTTTGACAACTGTAGAGGAGAGAGGAATTTTCCAGGCATTGCTTGGGCTACTGCAGCATGTTTGTCTAATGAGTAGGGTGATATCCAAAATAATTGGTTCCTAATTGAGAATTGACCAATCCCCTTCCCCAAGTGTTCCCTTTTGGCAGTAATATCCACAAATCCCACTGGATAGTCGATATAAATTTCGGATTTCAAAAGCACTTGCAGTAGGTGAAATGGGAAAAAAGGAAGAGAAAGAACATCTTCCAAAGGCAACAAGAGCACAGAGAATTCCAGAGAAAAGGAAGTGTGGAAAGACAGATTGCTATAAGACACAGAGACAATCTCTTTCTTACTGGGTTTTGATGAGGTAGATGATATTTTTCCTGCTGTGCCTAACTGGTCAATGTGAGGCAATATAATGCTTCTAAGAATTGACAATCTCATCCACGCAGGCGCTTCCTCTAGCAATGCAAGTAACAACCAATTACTTTCTTCCCAGCCTATTAATTTCTACCACAGTTCTTATAGCTAATATACTGGGGACCATCCTCCATATTCCTGGATATTGACTGGATATTGATGGAACACTGGTACTATCCATCATTCATTCTTCTCTCAAGCTATATGACCAGACCAGATATTTTTCTGGCCATATTCTGGCCACTTTCTTTGCAAGTTTTTATATAGGCTATTCAATTTCACTTTCTGAGGTCAGAAAGTGAGGTTAAGATTTCCATTTCATGTTCTAATAATTTGGATTTACAGTTCTATTGGTGATCATTTACTTTAAAATCTTAATTTTGCTTGAACATGATTATATCTAGTACATTCTGATCATTAATTACTCTGCTAGCTATGAATTCACCTTGCTACTATTTTATTTTAGTAATTTGATTCCCCTTTCATTTAAAAAACAGGATAACTAAAAGTCTATCAATGATATTGCTTGTTTCAAAGAATAAGTCACCTACTGCATGAAGTCTGTCCTCATCCCGTTGGTTCTTCTTATTCACTTCTTCTTGACATTTTTTTCTTTGCTTTTGTCTACATGTGTACATGAATGCACTTTTTGTTATTTACTTATTTGCATGCATATTGAAAACTCCCAGGATTCCTGTAGGTTAGAGATACTTTTCTTTGTGTCTTTATATCCTAAGTGCTTTGTACAGGTTAAGTGCTTAATATACAGTAATTGAATTGGATTGCAAATCAGATTGCCAAAAATCTCCAAATTGTACTAATAATCAGTCCCACCAACAATGAATTAGAAACACATGAACCCTGAATTTTTGACAAGTTTGCAATTCTAACGGTATTTTGTAACTTTATTCAAAAGTGAGAATATAAGGCATAACATCTTTTGTGTGCTTATTTAAAATTTGTAAACAAACTATGATTAAATAGGCCCTGTGAAAATGAACTCTCTTTGTACTTTGATCATTGTTTCATCAGAGACTGTGCATTGTTCTTGCAGGTATGTATCCTTTTCTTAAATATGCTGGAAATTAAGTCTTTACTGATATATCTTCTCAATATATTTCCTTTCATTTTAGAAGTATTAGTATTTTTGTTAAAAATTGGTCTGGTCACGAATAATGTCTTCCATTTCTTTGATTAATATAAATTTACTTCCTCTCCAATGTGGAGATACACACACACATCATATATATATATATATATGTATATATATATATAATTTCTATTTAAATATAAAATGTATCTTATTTATATTGGTGTGATATGAAGGATAGCTCCAAACATGTTTTCCCATATGATTCTCTAATTTTCTCAACAGTTTTTTTTCCTGAATACTGAAAACTTTTTTAAGCATGGATTTCTCCAACATTCACTTCCTACATAATATGGGTTCTATTTTTGGATTCTCTCTTCTGGTTTATTGATCAAGTACTCTATTTTTCAGCAACAGACTATTTTCTTTTATCTTTTAAAAATAATTATTGTTTAATGGCACATTTTAAAGTCAAGCAGATTTACTTCATGATAATATTGCCATGCTGCTTTTTAGGTTTTTAACTAATTTTTTAAAATACCATTTTGGTATTTAGATTGTTAGTTTATCAAGGCTATGAATTTGTTCTGTAAATTTTTAGCTGTTGTTGTCCAGTCATTTTCAGTTATGTCCAACTCTTCTTGACCCCATTCGGGGTTTTCTCAGCAAAGATACTAGACTGGCTTGCCATTTCCTTCTCTGAGGAACTGAGGCAAACAGAATTAAGTGACTTGCCCAGGTTCACACATCTAGTAAGTGCCTGAGTACAGATTTGAATTCAGGAAGATGAGTCTACCTATCACCCAGCTATACCTCTTCTAGATCTATACTCCTCCAATTTATTAAAGAAAGAAAAAAATGCCCATATTTTCAAAATAGTTTTACATCTTTTTCTGAGTGACAAAGAATAAGATATTAAAGAGGTACCAATCAGTTAGCAAGTGGCTAAGCATATAGTAGTTTAAACCATAGTGTAAAGGATGGCTTCAAAGAAACCTGGGAAGATATTTTTTGATGATGGAAAGCAAGGTAAGCAGGGTCAAGATACAAATTTGTATAGTGTCAAGAACACTGTGGAGAAAAACAAATTTGAAAGACTTGGGTACTCTGATAAATAGAATGACCAAAAATGATTCCAGAGACCTAGTGATGAACTATTCTACCTACCTTCTAACATAGTAGTGATGGATTATGGGCGCAGAGTGCCATGTACATTTTTGGACACGGTCAATGTAGGAATTTGTTTTCCTTTACTATGTGTATTAGTCAAAGGTGTTTTTTTCCCTTTATAAATGGAGGTGGTGGGAAGGAGAGAAAATAAATGCTTGTCAATTGAAAAATTAACAAAGGAAACAGTCTATAAAACAGGAGTTAATCTTTCATTAAAAGTTTGGCAGATTTTCTTGTAAATCCATCTGGGCCTGGGGACATTGTGCAGTGCAGCTTTTTAATGGGCTTTCTGATTTATCATTCTGACATAGGACTATTTAACCTTTCCACATCTTAATTTGCTGATTTTGTTACTTTATATTTCTGTAGCTGGCTATCCATTTCCCTTCAACTTTCTAATTTTTAAAGTGAAGAACTGTATAGAGTAACTGATGATCATTTTCCCGATGTAGACATTGCTCTTACAGTGAGCTTTCCTTTCTATTAATTGTTAATTGTTATGCTGTGGATCTGTACTCTTTAAAAAAATCTGATTTATTAATTATTGACTCATTTAACTATTTTCCAAAAAATAGCTCCTTAATATTTTCATTTTTTCTAAATATTAATTATTTCAATCTCTGCTATAACTTTGACATTTTTCTTAGTTTATTTCTTTGTTTCTAATTTAAAAGTGCAATCTCTATGCGTTTGCATCAGAATCCCGCTTTCATTGCATCCCATATGTTTTGTTATGTGGCATCTAAATCATCACTATATTTTAAATAATACGTCAGTTGACAATCATTTAGCAAGTCCTTATTATAAGCAAGACACTGTACAAAGTACTGAGAATACAAAAAGAAAAGAAAAAACAAAGTTATCATTATAATGGTAGAGGAAATGTGCAAACAAGTATGCATTAATCTACTACATTTTTATAATATTATTTTCTCCAGTCATTATTTAATAAACTATTATTAGTTTTTACATGGCCCTATAATTTTCTATAAAAGCAGAGATTTGTAGAGGTTTTTGTTAATCTATGTTATAGCTCATTTCCTTTTAATTTGAGATTTAAATCCATTTACATTTGTAGTTGAAATTGTTAGGTTTTTTTTTTACTTTAATCATTCTGTTAGAAAGGAATGTAAAATTTCTTCATTCTATTATTTTTACATTTAATTAGAATTTATCAAAACTATAAAATGTATGTCTCATATTAAATTTAACTTGGAGTTCCCTCTTATAAAATGTAGGAATTTCACTTTGGGCTTACTCTGCCAATCCACTTCTTTTTTTTCCCCCTACAAATACATACATACATACATACATACATACATACATACATACATACATATGTATACATACACATATATATGCACATATACATATACACACATACACATATACACATACACATATGCATATATATATGCATACACACACACATATTTTTTTCCTTGTCTCTCTAAACCACCCTTCTAAAACATTTACAGATTCAGCTGATACAAGTATCCTATAGGTTCTGACACTTTCTCATCATTGGTTCATCTGGATTTGAGAAGTTTGAATTGATTAAATATTTATCTATTTTGGCTTAGAGACTTGGCCATTTTTCAATGACGTCCTTGAAGTGTGTATGTATTCTTGCAAACTTTTCAAGATCTTACTGATTCTCATATGTCCGTTCATTGCCTTCAATTGGAATGCTAAGTTTGAATAATTCAGGATTCATATATCATGCTTTTCTTTTCTTTAACATTTTCATTTAAAGTTTTGAGTTCCAAATTCTATCCATCCCTCAGTTCCTTCTTCCCCCCCCACTCCCTGAGACAGTAGGCAATCAGATATAGGTTATACATGTGCAATTAGGTAAAACATTTCCACACTTTTGTACAAGAAGACTCAAATAAAAGAAAAAAAAACAAGACAAAGAAAGTGAAAATAATTTGCTTCAGTCTATATTCAATCAATATCAGTTCTTTCTCTGGATGTGGATAGTATGCTTTATCATTATTCCTCTGGAATTGTCTTGGATCATTGTATTCTTGTATCTAAATCATTCACAGTTCTTTATAGAACAATATTGCTGTTACTGTGTACAATGTTTTCCTGGTAGTGTTCACTTCACCATGTACCAATTCATGTAAGTTTTTTTCCAGGTTTTTTTCTGAAATCATCCTGCTTGTCATTTCTTATAGTACAATGTAACGGAATAGTAATTCCGTTACAATCATATATTACAGATTGTTTAGCCACTCCACAATTGATGGGCATCCCCTCATTTTCCAATTCTTAGCCACAACAAAAAGAGCTGTTATAAATATTTTTGTACTAATTGGTCTTTTTCCTCTTTTTTGAATGTCTTTAGCATATAGACATAGCAGTGGTATTGCTGGATCAAAGGGTACATACAGTTTTATAGCCCTTTAGGCATAGTTCCAAATGGCTCTGCAGAATGGTTGGATAAATTCACAACTCCACCAATGGTGCATTAGTGTTCTTGCTTTCCCACATTCCCTTCAACATCTAAATCTTTTGTATGTGTGTGTGTGACATTAGCCACTCTGATAGGTGTAAGGCGGTACCTCAGCATTGTTTTAATTTGCATTTCTCTAGTCAAGTGATTTAGAGAACTTTTTTTATATGACTATAGATAGCTTTGATTTCTTTGTGTGAAAACTGCTTGTTAATATCATTTTACCATTTATCAATTGGGGAATGACTGCTACTTTTATAAAATTAACTCAATTCTCTATATATTTGAGAAATGAAGCCTTCATCAGAGATGCTTGTTGCAAAGTGTCTCCCAAGTTTTCTGCTTTCCTTATAATTTTGGCTGCATTGGTTTTGTCTGTGCATGAACCTTTTTAATTTTATATAATCAGATTATCTATTTTACATTTTGTAATGCTCTCTGGGTCTTTTTTGGTCCTAAATTCTTCCATTATCCATAAATCTGACAAAATAAACTGTGGCAGGGTCTCTTAATTTACTTATGATATCACCCTTTATGTGTAAAATAACGTACCCATTTTGACCTTCTCTTGGTATACAGTGCAAGATGTTGGTCTATACCTAGTTTCTGCCATTCTGTTTTCCAGTTTTCCCAGCAGTTTTTTTTTTTTTTACCAAATAAGGAGTTTTTGTTCCAAAAGCTTGGATCTTACGGTTTATCATATACTAGATTCCTATGGTCATTTATTATAATAATACTTGGTGGACTCCCAAGTATTTTATATAGCCTACAGTTATTTTAAATGGAATTTCTCTTTCCATCTCTTGCTCCTGGACTTGGTTGGTAATGTATAGAAATGCTGGTGATTTATGAATGTTTATTTTATATCTTGCAAATTTGCCAAAGTTGTCTTTTTTAGTTGATTTTCTAGTATTTTCTAAGTATAACATCATATCAATAGATCACGCTTCTTAATATTGTATGCAATGTAATTTGATTTCCTTTGTTGCTGCTTGACTTCCTTGAGACATTCACCATAGTCTTGATCAAAATTCTTTACGTATGTATTTCTGTCTTTTTTAGGGATTAAAATATTGCTCATATTATTTTAGTGTTAACTAAATGTTATAACATACTACAATAACATACAAATGCTAGAATAATATACAGTTAACTAATGATCATATGGATATGGTGACTCTTTCCGAGCGGTCCTATAAAATTCTGAATCAGCATTATTTTCAATTCTTTGGATATTTGAGTGATTTCTTTAAGCCATTTTTCTATTGCTCTTAGGCTTCTCCCATTCTGTTTTTCTGTTGCAGTAAACTGGTCAATATTAGTAATGCTTTCATATGTTCAATGATATTTTTCATATGACTCATTTAAAATTATATCTTTATAATTTTTTCTAGCATTTTTGAATTCTAGTTTCAGTTCCTCTTGCTGTTTTGAAAATAAAAATTATACTATAATTTTTATTTTGACTTGTGGTTTTCTTGCTAGTTTTTGTTCCTGCTTAATTTCCTTAAATGTATAATTCTTGCATTTAATGACAACTCTAAGGAAATTTAGAATTGGCCTTTTTTCCATTAGTATTGTTTCTTGTCTTTTAACTGTTTAAATGCATGTTTAATTGTACTGTCACTTTTCTTTATTTTGCTTATTCCCTGATGTGACTGAAGATTTTTCTTAGGTGGTTATCCTTTCGTTTGGTGTTTCCCTTTGTTTTTGTTGCTTTTGAGAAGTAGGTATGGATTCTAACCTGGCTCTTCCCCATTTAAGAAGGGAAAAACACAACTGCCTTTTAAAGACATAATACACACAATTTTGTGCTGTTGTCTTTATCCAAGATTTAGTTTGGCCTTGAGTAAAATTCTAAGTACTTCTGTTTGACAAAGCAGAGGCTATTATATGAGCAGCAGTCTTTTAAAAAGGTATTATAAAATATTGATTTCATCTTGCAAGATGAATAGAGATTTTGAGGGAAAAGCCTTCATTATGAATGCATAAATTTCTTTAAATGTTATTTATGTAGCCCATTTGTCAATTTGGCCTAAGCCCCTGACACAACGAACTAGGTTCACTGTGAGGGCTTCTCTCTAATAATAATCTCTATGTCTTGCTTTGCCATCATGTAAAGACTTCTCTCAGAATATATGAATTTGTTACATGGTTTTCTCTAAATGGGCTCTCAGTTTCCATGCAAGTATTGGTATCAATAATATACCTGATGTAGGACAGGCTTTATTTAATGGGACACAGAGTTGGCTCATATGAACTCCCTCAAAAACTCCCCCCCTTTTTTTCAGAGACTCTTCCAGTAGTAAAATGATATGATCCAAAGGATTAAAGACACCAGTAAAGTAATCAAGAGTTATTTCTCAGTACCCATGATACCTTACTGTACTGTTCTATCTTCCCTTTGGGAGCTATGCAGAAAATGTAACCTGCAAACCTCTGTCTCTGCATGCTGAGCAAGTATAGATTTCTCCATTTTCTCTCTTACCTTCTCTCATCAAATTTCCATCTCCCCTGCACCTCTATCATTAGTTCTTAGCTCCCCATGATCCCCAACCAAAGTTAATATCTATGTATGACACAGTTTCTCAATGTAAGGTGTCACACTTTAAGTCTTTGGGTCCTTCTTAGGAGTATGTGGAAAATATCGAAACCTTTTCTCTCTGTGAGTCAGTTTCCCTTTTTTTCTTTATCTGTAAGGCGTGTGTTTCTTTCTATGTAAAGCACTTTGTACACCTGAAAGTGGTGTATAAATGTTATCATTATTATTATCATCATCATCATCTGTGTCACTTTTTAAATGTTAGAGTCATGAAACCATTTTAAATATATAAACTAGAACATTTTGCGATATCATTGCAACAGCTCCAAAGTAATGGGGGTTGGGTGTGTGACAATGAAAACTCAGAAGGAAGAGAAAACACTCCTTGTTAGGAACAGAACAAAGGGACTCCAATGACGCTGACAGGAAGGTGGTTCTGGGTACCAGAAAGATATGTCAGTGGACTTCAAAGTCTTGAACAACTCCCCAGAAGTTGGAAAGACCTTGAGTATAGGCCCAGGGAAAGATTGTACCACCAGAGTTTGTTTTGGAAAAGCTTTTCCCCAGTCAGGGTATAGTGTAATATCTTTTTCTGCTATAACCACAAGAACAAAAATTTAGTGTTTATAATAATATATTATTATATGACAATCATTTCAGATTTACCACTACTAGTACAACAGCTATTACTACTCCTACTATAATTCCAGTAGTAGTAGTAGTAGTAGTAGTAGTAGTAGTAGTAGTAGTAGTAGTAGTAGT
>NW_020954595.1:3285725-3408597 GCF_900497805.2 Vombatus ursinus | reverse complement strand
GTAGTAGTAGTAGTAGTAGTAGTAGTAGTAGTAGTAGTAGTAGTAGTTTAAGAATCTCTTCTCTAATGGGAAGAACTGAGCCCTATGAGCATGTTGTTTTAGCATCTAACATTGAGGTAGGAGCATAAAGAGTACAGTTGAAATAATATGATTTTTTTACAGTAGTGTTGTCAATAAATTAACAAACATTTAGTAAATGCTTACTATGTGCCAGGCAATGGGTATACAAAGACAAAAAATGATATGACCAAGAGCTTCAGTTCTAAAAGGTTTTTTGTACCATTACTTGAAACCACAGATCTTAGTGCAAATGTCAGCTCTAAAATGCAAATTAAAACAACTCTGAGGCATCACCTTACACCTATCAGATGGAATAATATAACAGAAAAGGAAAATGATAAATGTTGAAGGGGATATGGAAAAAGTGGAATGCTAATTCACTGTTAGTATTGTTGTGAATTGATCCAACCATTCTGGAGAATAATTTGAAATTATGCCCAAAGGCCTATCAAACTCTGTAACAGCACTACTAGCTCTGTATCCCATAGAGATCAAAAAAGGGAAAAGGACTTATTTATGCAAAAATATTTATAGCAGCTCTTTTTGTAGTGGCTATGAACTGGAAATTGAGGGGATGCCCATCAATTGGGCAATGGTTGAACAAGTTGTGGTATACGATTGTAATGGAATATTATTGTACCATAAGAAATAACAAGCAGGATGATTTCAGAAAAACCTGGGAAAACCTACATGAACTGATGCAAAGTGAAGTGAGCAGAACCAGGAGAATATTGTGTATAGTAACAACAATATTGTACAATGATCAGCTGTGAATAACTTAGCTATTTTCAGTTCTGCAATGGTCCAAGACAATTCCAAAGGACTCATGGCAGAAAATGGTATCCACCTCCAGAGAAAGAACTGATGCTGCAGGAATACAGATTGAAACATCTATTTTTCACCTTATTGTTTTTATTTTTTTCCTTTGGTTGGTTCTTCTTTCATAACATAATATGTAGAAATATATAACATATATATCCTATATATTACATATATTATATATAACATGTAGATATACTATATATATTATACAGATATATAGATAACATATAGAAATATGATTTACATGATTACACATATATAACCTATATCAAATTGCTTACCATCTTAGGGAAGGGGAAGGTGAGGGAGAAAGGGAGAAAATTTGGAACTCAATTTTTAAAAATCAGTGTTTAAAATTGTTTTTATATGTAATTTGGAGAAATAAAATACTATTTCAAAACAAAGCCAAAACAAATGTCAGCTTGGCAACTCACTGGCCTCTACCTAACTTTGGGCAACTTACTTCACATTTCTGACTACCCCCCCCGTGCTTCATTTATAAAAAGTGAAGGTTAGACTAGAAGACCTACAAGTCCTTCCTTCTCCATGATCTTATGCTCCCAGTTGGTTTGAGAATGAAGAATACTGAAAATCCACTCTGTGGTAATATTGGCTATTTTTTTTAAAAGATGAGCTATCATATTCTAAAAGGAGTGTGAATCCCTTCCAAAATTTTACTCAGAATGATCTGGGGAGCTCTGGCAAAATCTTTCCAAACAAACTGTTTTTCAAACCCATTTTTTCCAGTGAATGTTTTCCAACACATGCCAGCCTTTCCTTGTTTATCATCAGTCATTGGAATGAAGCAAACTCAAATTTGTTTTCCAGCTCCCCCTGGGCCCTGCTTTTCAAAAGAAATGAGTTTTTAAACTTTTTTTTTTTAAATTTGGCACTCATCTCTAAGTTATCAAGAGAAACCCATCTGGCATGAGTTGCAGTAAGACGGGAAATGTCCACCCTCTCTAAAGGGGAAGGGAGATGCCCACCCTCCCCAAAGTTGAAGGGTTCTTCTTTCTACTCCAAGTCTGAGCAGGAAAGCTAGGGAGGACATCTATGGCATGAAGATAGAATTTCTATGTCAACATACAATTTTGTGCGTGTGAAGTTTTTCCATGAGTGGTCAGATGCTCCAGAAACACACACACACACACACATACACACACACACAATATGACAACTTTGCCAAAGGACTCTGTTTAGAATAGATTGTGTAATTTGGAACTTGCCACATAGTCAGTCAGCCTTTCTAAAACCCTCCACAAGAGATCATAAATAAAAATGCTTCCTAATGTCTTTAGGGGCTCAGAGATGGCCTAATTAGATTTGGAAAGCATCTGATTGATCTGATCAGCAATAGGTTTTCTCCCCCAAAATATCTGAGGACACTAACAGGTGGTACAATAGATGACTGAGTATTGGATTTAGAGACAGGAAGGCCTGAATTCTAATCCTGAATCAGGCACATCATTTATCCTCTCTCAGCCTCAGCTTCTTCATATGTAAGATGAGGATAATAATAGTGTCTACCTCTCAGGTTGCTATGAGAGTTAAATGAGATGATATTTATAAAGCACTTTGAAAATCTTAAACTATTTTTTAAATTAACTATTGTTATTATTATTATTATCATCATGACCTACCTTTACACTTGGGAATTTATAGCATTCAACATAGTGAACTATGCCTTTGGATATTTTTCTTTTCCAATGGAGAGATGTGATTTCCTCCTTGGAAGACACTCTGGATGCAGTAAGTGCTTCCATTGACATAGAAATGTAGCCACTTTGTTACCATTTAAAGAATGGAAGTCAATTTTAAGCTAAAAGAGAAACGGCAGTTTACTCATTTTAGGGGTACAACGTAATATGTAAGCTGAGAACAGCAACTGAATCCAGAAGATTGTAACCAAGTGAGGCTCAAATGTCATGGTCCTGGGCAGCAATGCCAAGCAGTGAGTCCAAGACCCATGAAGCACCACAGGTCAGGTGCCATACAAGATGAGAGGAGCAACTCCATGTGTCCACTGTGTCCGCAATGTGGACCAATGTGGACAAGACCCAGCATGACTAACCAAATATCACCAGAAGCCACTGGCGGCCCCTGCATGCTCAGGGGCATGAATTGCTCTTTGATACGTAAGACACATCTACATGAATTCCTCTCCATGCACACACCTATCTACATTGTCTCTGAATGCCTGCATATCGTACATGTGTCCTTTCACACATTTTCCCAACACATTCACACTCCTCCTGCTTATTATATGTGTATTTGTGAGACAATGTGCCACCACATCGTGGATGTAAGTTTTCTATTGCTAATTTTCTGGCTAAGCTATTTCTTTGAAAGTCTTTAATTTTAATTAGTTGTGGTGTCTGGATGATTGGTAAGAAGTAAACACATGGGTGAGGGCTTGTGAGCTATGGTTTTGAATAGATTTGGACCCATAGAGTAATTTGAACCCGAAACAGATTTGGTGGGGCATGTATGGAGTTGCGGATACCCCAGGTGCCACATTAGTTGGAGATAGATTTGGTTTAGGTAACTCAAATTCAGAAGAGAGAAGCACGGGATTAGGGGTGTTGGAATTGGGACCAGGACAGAGGTTTGGAAGATAGTTGATTCAAACCTACTCTGCTATCGAGACCTTCCAAAGCAACATCAACGTCTGAACAGGATTTGTCTTCCATGGGATATTGAGCTTGCCTAGCACAATTTCCAAGATAACTAACAGGTCCAAACCTATTGACTTTTGGTTTCAGGAAGAGTTGAAAATGGAATCCTGAGGAGCTGGGAAGAGCAGTGATTTCCAGGTTTTGTTCCAAGGACCCATGGCTGAGAGTTGGTGTGGGAAGGAGAGAATGGGAGGAGATGGTCACAGTTAATGCAACAGGTTCCTGAAGCCAGACACTCACCAGAATTGTTCATTTTGGTTTTTAGCTCCAACAAAACACACAGTGTGACTCAGGGTAAAAAATAAGTAAGGACACCTTTTGTAGATTGAATGGAACTCCACATATGTAATGTCATTCTATTTCATGAACATAGAAATGTAGCTATAATTAATGGAATACAACGTCATTTAAAAGCATAACTAGATTCATGGTCACTTGTTATTATGTATTTTCCCAATCCATGCATCCTACAGGCAAAACTCTTTTGACACAAAGCCCACAAAGTTTGTTGATATTAAAAAGTGGCTTTCATGGCAGAAAAAGTTGGAAACTCATGGTGTAGAGATTGGGCTTTGAAGTGCCCTTGCAAAGACGCAAGAAAAAGAATAACCCTGTGTCTCGGGAATATTGCCGGGCCTCCTTGTTGTCTAGCCCAGCAAAGTATAAGAAACTAGAGCCACTCCTATTGACGAGGAACTTCAGGATTTTTCGGTGGGGGTGGGGCAGTCTGATGAGTGATCAGTGGATAATAGTTCCCAGGGACTGGGGGGTGTCACTGGGAAACAGTATGGGAATCGCTCTCCTGATCCTGCCAGTGCCCATGCTTTTGGGAAAAATGTGCAGTCCTTGATAGATCAGGGAGCCTAGACCTGGGAGCTTCTTCTTCAAAGGTTGGGCATTTGACCCATCAAGAAGCATGTATGAATTGTGTACCCAGAACTGTGCTAGAGGCTAGAGACACAACAGGTCACCTACTCTATGAGTTGGTGGGACCAAAAGCATCAGTACCACGATACTCACAGTCCACCGTAATCTCTTCTAAAGGATTACAGCTGGTGGTCTAGATATTGACACACTATTCCAATTATCTCTAGCTTCCTTTAAGACTCACCCCAAATGTAGCCTTCTGCAGAAGACTGTGGAGCAGTTAGGTGGCTTAGTGGACAGAGGGCTGGGCATGGAGTCAGGAAGCCTCATCTTTCTGAGTTCAAATCCAGCCTCAGACAATCAGCTGTGTGATCCTGGGCAAGTCACTTAAGCCTATTTGCCCCAGTTTCCTTATCTGTAAAATGAGCTGGAGAAGGAACTGGCAAACCACTCCAGTATCTTTGCCAAGCAAACCCCTAATAGGATCACAAAGAATTGGGAACAAGTAAAAAATGTCTGAAGAAGAACAGAAAACCATTCCCAGGCCCCCTTGGCTGTTAAAATCTCCCCATTGAAAATAACTTGTAATTATTTTATATATATCCTGTATGTACCTATTTAGATATGTATCACCTTCTTCATTAGAAATGTAAGCTCCTTGAGGGGAGGTACAATTTTGGCCCTTCTTTGTGTCCCTAATGCTTATCTTTGTATTTCCAGTGCTTAGCAAAGTCATTGGCACATATTAAGAGCTTAATGAATGCTTTTTATCTGCTTGATTTTTAGGCACAACTACATCCCGTGAAAATTAAGGTCGCACACGTGAAGAAACAATTCAATTCAAAACATCTAGAGTTAATTAAGCATGGTCAGGCATGATACCAGGTGCTGGGGAAATGAAGACCAAAGCCCAAACAAACGGGGTCCCTGACTTCTAGGAGGTCTGGCCAGCAGGGAGAGGGGGAGGGGCAGACAACACAAGGGAGTACAAAATATAGACTGAGTAATTTGGGGGAAAGAAGCACTAATGACTGAGGAGGCCTCTTGTAGGAGATAAAATTTGAACTGAGCCTTAAAGAGACAAAGGGGTTGTATTTTTTTATTAATTTATTTTGATTGGTCAATAATCACTTCCATATGCTTTTGAGTTTAAAATATTTCTCCCCCTTCCTCCTCACCACCCTTCCCAAGACGGTGCATAATCTGATATATGCTATACATTTACATTCGTATTAATCATATTTTCACATTAGTGATTTTGTAAGTAAAAATTAAACCAATAGGAGGAACCATCAGAAAGAGGAAACAGAACTCAATAGAAGAGAAAAAAAATAGCAATTTAACTTCTATAGTTCTTTCTTTGGATGTGGATGACAAAGGGGTTTTAAAAAGAGGGAAGTGATGAGGAAATGCATCCAACCACCCGCCTCCATAAGATACCAACTCTGGTGTGGGTTGCAGGTGTTTAATTTAAGAGCCCCTCTCAGGGCCTTAGAATGCCCGTTTGATATTGCTTTTTTTTTTATGAACTGTTCTTTCAAAAAGGACATTGTAGCCACTTCATGTTTTGCTATGCTTGCAGTCACTTGGGAAAATCACTCTTCTTAATTCTCCAGTTTGTTACAAAGTTGTTTTGAAAGTATCTATGAGAGAAACTTTTTTGGCGGGGTGGAGGGAGAATAAGATGAGATTCTCAAGGCAGCAGGGATGTCCAGCTCCCTGAGTTTCTTTTTTTTTAATTTTTAACATTTTTATTTAAAGTTTTGAGTTCCAAATTCAATTCTTCCCTTCCTCTCTTCCTCCCTCCCTGAGATGGCAAGCAATCAGATGTAGGTTGTACGTGTGCAATTATATAAAACATTTCCGTTTTAGTCATTTGTACAAGAAGACCAGAATAAAAAAAATGAATGAAAGTGAAAAATAGCATATTTCAGTCTGCATTCAGTCAATATCAGTTCTTTCTCTGGAAGCAGATAGTATATTTCATCATTAGTCTTTGGGATTGTCTTGGATCATTGGAATGCTGAGAGTGGCTAAGTCATTCACAGTTCTTCATTGAACAATATTGCTATTACTGTGTACTACATTCTTCTGGTTCTATTCACTTCACTAGGCATCAGTTCATGTAAGTCTTTCCAGGTTTTTCTGAAATCATTTTACTTGTCATTTCTTATAGCACAATAATATTCCATTACAATCATATACCAGAGCTTGGTTAGACATTGCTCAATTGATGGGCATCCTTTTGGTTTCCAATTCTTAGCCACCACAAAAAAAGCTTCTGTAAATATTTTTGTGCAAAAGATTCTTTTCTTTTCTTTTCTTTTTTGGATGTCTTTGTGATACAGACCTAGCAGTGGAATTGCCGGCTCAAAGGGTATGCATAGTTTTATAGCTCTTTGGGCACAGTTCCAAATTGCTCTCCAGAATGGTTCAGTTCACAACTCCACAAACAGTTCATTAGCGTCCCAGTTTTCCCACATCCCCTTCAACAACCAACATTTTCCTTTTTCATCATTTAGCAACTCTGATAAATGTGAAGTGGTACCTCAGAGTTGTTTTAATTTGCATTTCTCTAATAAATAGTGATTTAGAGCATTTTTTTCATAGATAGCTTTGATTTCTTTGTCTGAAAACTGCCTGTTCATGTCCTTTGACCATTTATCAACTGGAGAATGACTTGAATTTTTGTAAAATTGACTCAGTTCTCTGTATATCTGAGAAATGAGGCCATTATCAGAGATATTCATTGCAATTTTCCCCCAGTTTTCTTCTTTCCTTTATGATTTTGATTGCATTGGTTTTGCTTGTGCACAGACTTTTTAATTTTACATAATCAAAATTATCTATTTTATATTTTGTAATGCTCTCTATATCTTCTTTGGTCCTAAATTCTTTCCTTATCCATAAATCTGACAGATAAACTATGCCAGGCTCTCTTAATTTACTTTATGGTATCACCTTTTATATGCAGATCATGTATCCATTTTGACCTTATCTTGGTATATGGTATGAGATCTTGATCTTTACCTAGTTTCTGCCATACTGTTTTCTCCAGCAGGTTTTTTTGTTTTTGTTTTTGTTTTGTTTTATTTTGTTTTGTTTTTGTCAAATAACGAGTTTTTGTTCCAAAAGTTTGGATCTTTGGCTTTATTATATATTAGATTACTATGGTCATTTACTAAAATTTAATTTGTACCTAATCTATTCCACTGATCCAATGCTCTATTTCTAAGCCAGTACCAGATTTTTTTGATAATTGCCACTTTATAACACAGTTTGAGATCTGGTGTGACTACACCACCTTCTTTAACATTTTATTTTGATTCCCTTCATATCCTTGAACTTTTGTTCTTCAGATGAATTTTATTATTTTTTCTAGCTCTATCAAATAATTTTTGATAATTTGATCGGTATGACACTGAGTAAATAGATTAATTTAGGTAGAACTGTTATTTTATTCTGTTGGCTCAGCCTACCCATGAGCAATTAATTATTTTTTCCAGTTGTTTAGATGTAATTATTTGTATGAAAATGTTTTATAATTATATCCATATAGTTCCTGAGTTTGGATTGGCAGGAAGATTCCCAAGTATTTTATATCATCTATAATTATTTCAAATGGAATTCCTCTTTCAATCTCTTGCTACTAGACTTTTTTTTTTTTTGGTAATGTATAAAAATACTGATGATTTATGTGGGTTTATTTTGTATCCTGCAAATTTGCTATAATTTTTAATAATTTCAAGTAGTTTTTTTTAGTTGATTCTCTAGGATTTTCTAAGTATAACACCATATCATCTGCAAAAAGTGATAGTTTTGTTTCCTCATTGCCTATTGTAACTCCTTTAATTTGTTTTTTCTTCTCCTATTGCTATAGCTAACATTTCTAGTACAATATTAAATAATAAAGCTGATAATGGCATCCTTGTTTCACCTCTAGTAGTACTGGGAAGGCTTCTAGCTTATCCCCATTACATATGCTGATAGTCATAGATAAATATTACTTATCATTTTAAGGTAAACTCCATTTATTTCTGTACTCTCTAGTGTTTTTAATAGGAATGGGTGTTATATTTTGTCAAAAAGCTTTTTATACATCTATTAAGATAATCATATGATTTCTGTTGGTTTTAACCAATTCAAATATCACGGAGATGCAGTTAGGATTACCTTACCATACCTCATTACCTCTTTACCTCCCCACAACAGTTTTACTTCTGATCAATGCCTTCTCCAATGTACCTTCCCTTTGATCAGTCCTAACTCCCCTTTTCTATTAGCCCTGTCCCTTTTTTACTTCCTTATAGGGTAAGGTAAATTTCAATATCCCACTGAGTGTGTATGTTATTCCCTCTCTGAGCCAATTTTGATGAGAATAAGGTTTAAGCTTTGCCCACCTCCCACACCATCTTCCCCTCCATTATAATAGCTTTTTCATGTCTCTTTTATGTGGGATAATTTACCCCATTCAACCTCCCCCACCCTTCCAGTGCAATTTTCTTTCTTATTCCTTTCTTTTGTTTTGTTTTGTTTTTTGGAGGGGTATCACCCTGCTAAATTAACCTTATATGCACACACTCTGTTTACATACACTACTTCTAATTGCTCTAATAGTAATATAGTTGTTAGGAGTTATGAATGTTATCTTGCCATATAGAAATATAAACATTTTAACCTTATTTTTTGTGTTTTCTTCTTTGTTTCTTTTTGACCTTTTTATGTTTCCCTTGAGTTTTGTATTTGGAGGTCAAATTCTAGAAGTGCTTGAAAGTCCTCTATTTCATTAAATATCCATTTTCCCCCTGAAAGATTACATTCAATTTTGCTGGAGGTGATTTTTGGTTGTAATACTAACTTTTTTGCCTTCTGATATATCATATTCCAAGTCTTCCAGTTCTTTAATGTTGAAGCTGCCAAATCTGGCGTAATCCTGACTGCACCTCTGTGATATTTGAATTGGTTCTTTTTGTCTGTCTGCAACAATTTTTTTTTGATCTGTGAGCTCTGAGATCAGGCTATGATGTTCCTTGGAGTTTTCATTTTGGGATCTCTTTCAGGTTGTGGGTGATCGGTGAGGTCTTTCTGTTTCTATTTTGCCCTCCAGTTCTAGCATATCAGGGAAGTTTTCTTTGATAATTTCTTGAAAGATGTTGTCCAGGCTTTGTTTTTTAATCATAGTTTTCAGGCAGTCCAGTATTTCCTATATTATCTCTCCTGTATCTATTTTCTAGGCCATTGTTTTTCTAATGAGAAATTCCACATTTTCTTCTAATTTATTTTTTGCTTTTTAAATTGTCTTATCATACCTTGATGTCTCATAGAGACATTACTTTCCACTTGTTCAATTCTAATTTTTTTTCAATTATAATTTTTAAGGAATTATTTTATTCAGTGAACTTTTGTACTTCCTTTTTCATTTGGCCCATTCTATTTTTTAGGGAGTTATTTTCTTCAGTAAATTTTTGTTTATCTTTTCCCATGCTACTGACTCTTTTCTCTTGATTCTCTTGCATTACTCTCATTTCTTTTCCCATTTTTCTACTTGTATAATTTGCTTTTAAATATCCTTTTAAGCTCTTCCAGAAATTCTTTTTGAGAATGAGACCAAATTAGATTTTTTTTGATACTTCACATGTAGCCATTTTGACACAATTGTCCTCTTCTGTGTTTATGCCTTGATCCTCCCTATGACCATAGTAACTTTACATAAATAATTTTTTCTCTTGTTTTGCCTTTTTTTTTTTTTTTTGGTGACTTGATGTTGGAGAGTTGGGATCTAGTCCTGCGCTGTCCCAAGCTTTGTGTGCTCTGGCTCTGGGTCTAACTACTGGCTTTTACTGGACCTCACTGCTTAGCTGCTTGCTTTCTCTGGAGGGTAGCTTGCCTTCTGGTTGTACTGGGGGGTGAGGTCTCCCAGTTGGTTTCCCCTGGGTGTGGAGTTTAGCTGCTGGCATGCCCCAAGGGTGGGGCCTTACTGCTGGGTTGCTATGGTAACAGTCTTTCTGGTGGCTGACCCTGGAGAACAAATTTTGTTGCTGGTCTTCCCCAGGGGTGGGGACCTGCTGCAGGGATGCTGTGGGAACAGGGTCTCTCTGCTGGTAGGTCCCAGGGGCAGGGCTTCACTGCTGGTCAGCACTGGGTTCCAGGCCTCCCTGGTGCATTGTGCTGGGGTGGGGAGACCTTGCTGTGCTGCACAGACTGCTCACTTTCCTGGGAGCTGCTGGTTTGCAGGAGGGTTGGACCTCCCTGGTGGATTGCCCCAGGCTCGGAGTTCTGCTGCAGGCCCCCTGCTGTGAGGCTGGCTGCTGCTGCTGCTCTTAGGCCTCACTCCCCTCCCACTCCAGTGAGAAAGATCTTTCCTGGGGGGCTGGTAAGCTGCTTCCCTGCCCCTAGACCAATTCTGAGGCAGTTTTCTAGTTGTTTGGCTAGGAATTTAGGAGGGCTTCAGGGGGTTCCTTCCTCACTCCACCGTCTTGGAGTCTCCTGACTTTCTGACTGTGTTTAAAGGTTGTTGTTGTTGTTGTTGTTAAGAATTCTGGGGTGGGGGGGTGGAAATGACATCAAGGAAGTCATCAAAAAGTTGAGTGATAAGAAAAGGGGAGGGTCGGTCATGCAGAATGAGCCAGGAAGGACCAGTTGAGGCAGCCAGCCTGCTCCATTGTCAAGCATAGAATGTCGAGGGTAGGAGAAAAGATCCTGAGAGGCTGGGTATAAGCCCTGTGTATGATTTATGGGAGGCCGTCAAAAAGATGGATGCAGTTCAGTGGTGCAGCATAGAGAGCACCAGGCCTGGAGTCAGAAAAACTCGTCTTCCTTCGTTCAAATCGGACCTCAGAAAGTTATTAGCTGTGTGACCCTGGGCAAGTCACTTCACCATGTTTGTCTCAGTTTCCTCATCTGTAAAATTAGCTGGAGAAGGAAATGGCAAAGCTCTCCAGTATCTGCCAAGAAAACCCCAAATGGAATCATGGAGAGTCAGACATGACTGAACAATGTTAACAGCAAGGGTTTTTATGTTGATTTTACTGAGGAAACTGAAATTAGTGTCAGTGAGGTATATATTTTGTCTCACATCACACAATTTATATCCTTGTTGGAAAGGACTGTTTCATTTTTTTTCATATACCCCCAGTCCTAATACAGTACCTGGTATATAGTAGGAACTTAAGAAATGCTTGCTAATTACATGATCGATATTATAACCTGACTTTTTACCATGTTAGTTTGGGGGTGATGAATTTTCATGTAAGACAACTTTTTAATACCAGTTAATAAAGTGTAGAGGAAACTTTCATTGGCTTGGTTGGATAAAGTCCTAACACTAACAAAATCCCTTAATTTATGAAATAATCTTTATTTTAATTCCAATGGGGCCCAGGAGACATGGATTGGAAGAATGTTAACATGACAGATGGACTTCTTCACTAGCAAGTGAAATGATTTGTAATCATAATAAACATTGAATGCTTTTGAAAGATATTATCCTAGAAATATATAAGTGGACGGGAAGGGTGGGTAATCAGTGCATGAAAAAGACCAAATGGCTCCCTTGAATCATGATATCTATGTTATATTGATAGATCCAGAGGAATCCGTCCCCTGCCTCATAACATTGGATTGGAGCTCCAATAAAGGATTTATGGGAAGAGATAGGCAACACTCGTACAACATTAGAAGTCATGGCTTCACAGCCAGGAGGCCAATGTCAACGTACAACAGTACATTGGAGAGTATGAAATGTAAGACGACTGGAATGATGTGGGAGGTGAGAGGGGTAGGTTATAAGGAGCTTTACATGAAAAAAAAAAGATTTTGTATTTGATCTGACTGATTAAAAGTGATACAGAAAATGTTAATAATGCAGATTAAATTGAAAAGCGTGCTGTGTATGCATTTTCAAAAATTCCAGATAGGAGAAGATATGGGACAATTGAGACCTGATTCACCGTTAGTGAAACTGCGAACTGATTCAGCCGTAACGTTGAGCAATTTTGGCTAAGGACTATAAAACTTTGCACACCCTTTGACCTGACATTACAACTGCTAGGTCTCTGTCCTAAAAGAGGCAAAAAAGCAAAAAGGGGGAAAAAGATTTATATATACAAAAATACTTATAGCACTTTTCTGGTGGCAAAAAATTGGACATTGAGGGAATGCCCATCGACTGGAGGATAGCTAAATGAGTTGTGGCATATGATTGTGATGGAATACTATCATGCTATAAGAAATGATAAGCGGGATGCTCTCAGAAAAATCTGGAAAGACTTACGTGAACCGATGCAAAGTGAAATGAGTAGAATAAGGAAAATACTGTACACGGTAACAGGATTATTGTAAGATAACTGTGAATGACTTAGCTATTCTCAGCAATACAATGATCCAAAACAACACTGAAGGACCTATGATGAGAAATGCTATCCATCCCCAGAGAAAGAACTGATAAAGACTGAATACAGATTGAAGTATACTTTTTACTTTTATTTTCCTTGGGGTTTTTTTAGTCTATGTTTTCTTTTACAACATGACTAATATGGATATATGTTTTGCATGACTACATATGTATAACCTGTATCAGATTGCTTGTTTTCTCAATGGAGAAGGCAGGGAGAGAGGGGAAAAATAAAATACTAAATCAATGTATTTTTTTTTAAAGCACAAATAAAATCAGTTGAGAATAAGAAAAAAATTCTGAAGAGCTTAGTGTCAAGCATTTCCCAGCACATCTCTACCTATCATTTCCCAAGTGGCCTCAGCTTAGGTAAACTTTATCCTTCTTATGAATGTTTTTCAATTAACAAATAATTTTCACTTAAAATTATTTTCTTTCCAGCTTTCATCCCCACTCCCCACTGAGGAAAAAAACAGTTTAGAAAAACCATTGTAGTAAACATGAATAGTAAAGCAAAACAAATTCTCTCATTGTCCACATTCAAAAATGTGTTTCATCATGGATATTGGTCCATCATCTCTCTGTTAGGAGGTGGGTAACATCCTTCATTCTCAACCCTCTGGAATCAAGGTTAGGCATTGTGTTGATAAGACTTTCTTAAGTCTTTGAAAGTTGTACATTTTTCCAATGCCACTGTTAGAGTATAAGCTATTGTCCTGGTTCTGCTTATTTCCCGCTGCATCATTTTTGGTACAAGTGTTTTCCAGGTTTTTCTGAAATCATCCCTTTTGTTATTTCTTACAAAACGATAGTACTCCAGTGCTATCACATGCTATACTCTGTTCAGCTATTTCCCCATCACACCCCATCAGTTTTCAGGTCTTTGTCATAGCAAGAAAAAACTGCTGAGTATTTTGGTGCATAGGGGTCCTTTCCCTCTCCATCTGATCTCTTTTGGACAAAGACTTAGTATTATTGCTGAGTGATATTGCTAAGTCATATTTCAGTGACTTTCAGGGTATATTTAAAAATTGCTTTCCAGTATGGCTAACACAGTTAACAGTCCCACACACAGTACATTAATGTACCTGCTTTCTCACAGCCCTGCCAACATTCATCATTTTTGCTTTTTGTCAGCTTATAAAATCTGATGGGTATGATATAGAACTTTGGAGTTATTTCACTTGGCATTTCTCTGATTATTAGTGGATTAGAACATTTTTCATACATCCCCTTTCCCTAACCTTCTGAGCAGAGGAATGAAATTCTGAAAAGGGAATTTAACTGGGATGCTCTTACCATAGGAGCCCCAGGAGACAGGCCATTGGCACAATGGATTATGAGGGTTTCCCTTCCTGGTCACCTCAGTGCATCTATAGTAAGTGTAGTCATTTCAATAGAAACGTCAATATTTCAGGCTGCTGGATGAAGAGATCATCACACAAAGCTGTATTCATAGGACTTTTGGACAGACATTCCTTCTATCGCATCAAGAAAGGAATGGTCTTGCCAAATTATGTGATGCTGGATTTGTAGGTATGAAATTGTCTTGGCCCCTACATCACTCCCTAGCTCCTGTAATTTTGCTGCTGAGCCAACAGATGACTGCTGTTTACAAATATTAAGTCCTGTCCCTTCCAAAGTCAACATGAAACTCTCATAGAGATCTCCTCATTCACTCAGGAAGAATGGAGATGTGAACCATATCCGGAAAAATACAAAGCTCTGAATGGTTAGCTTTCACTGGCACGTTGGCAAGGAACTGCCTTGAGGAACCTAAGCTCATTTGATTCCCTCTTACTTAATTTGAGACAGTCTTCTGTGGCGTTTAACCACACGGGTCCAAGATGACCCATATAATCCATCAACTCCCAAAGAGAAGTACTATTTCTGCACTGAACATTAGGATTCCTTTATGCCTACTCTGCCACCAGGCTCAGGATGCATATCCCAAAACAATGAGTCATTCAGTCCCTCACCTTGGCCCTCCCCAAGTCAAAGCTTTAGTGTGTCTTCTTTCTGCAAAGAGAGTATGCAATCTGTTGCATTGCTCCTTGGGTCCGAGTGAAGAGTACCTCATCACCAAACCTGAGCCCTAATTGGAAAAAGTTTATTTGTCCTCTGGGCTCGATAATCAATCATCAGATTTCACCACTTGTTTTGTGGGAATCCATTTCATCACTTGGTATAGTATATGTTATTATTCATTACCTAAGTTTGTTAACTGTGTATTTATTTGAGTGAGTCTCCCCCTAAATAAAAGGGCTTTATAATTTTTTTAATAAAAGGTTTATTTTTACACCAGCTCTTTGCTTTCCTATACTAACTCTCCGTTGAAGACTTGAAGCAGCATGCAAACGAAATTCCTGCTTACCTAGCCTTCCAGGCCCAGGGATGGGGTTGTGGGAAGGGAAATAAATGCAGCTGCGTTGGCCGCTCCACCAGAACTTGCTTTTTTCAGCCCTGTCAGTCACTTGCCCTTTGAGAAAGGAGAAAGAAGGCTGGTATAGATTAGGAATGGTAATGCAAAAGTTTCTACCTACTGCATTAAATTCTTTCAGAGTCGTGCCAGCCTTCAATTGTCAATGACTCTTCATGTAAAGCAGATATTAAACTGTTCATGCCCGCTGGTGTTCGTCTAAAGTTTTGTCAACATTTTTTGGCACACAGGCTTGGCGCCTGGGGTCACCTTTTCCCTTTTTTCTGCGCTGAATTTTGTTGTTTCAGTTGTTTTTTGCTCTCATACATTGTAACTCAAACGGAGATTCTTTTTCCAAAAATGAAATTTGGCAGGCCATTAGTCCATAATGTGGTCGAATGCCTTTGGGGACTTTTTAAAAATGTAAATGGCCAAGATATTTAAATTTTTGAGGTTGAAAAACTGTGCACGCACTACTAACAAGTCCTTCTCCAAAGATATTTCATATGCATATTTACTGCCCACGTGTATTATATGGCGCACAGACGACACTACAGATTACTTGGGAAAATATACAAACTCCTGTTCGCAGGCTAAGTAAAGACACAGGCACTTGGATTTAATATGTCTTCTTAATTCACTGAAAGGAAAGTTGAGGCAGCAGATGACTGAGTCAAGTTGGAATCCTGAGGGCATATCGAAGAAGAAGGACTACTGTCTAATCTCTTATTTTTGCTAGCCACCCACCCCACTATGCATGAGGACCATATGGAGCCCAAAACATGACATTACATCCATTGCCAAGCCACACTCTCCATCTCTCTCTGTCTCTGTCTCTCTCTTCTCTCTTCCCTCTGTCTCTCTCTCTGTCTCTCTGTCTCTCTCTGTCTCTCTCTGTCTCTCTGTCTCTCTCTCTCTCCTCCCTCTCTCTCTCTCTTTCTTTGTCTCTGTCAGTCTCTCTCTCTCTCTCTCTCTCTCTCTCTCTCTCTCTCTCTCTCTCTCTCTCTCTCTCTCTCTGCCTCCCTGTGTCTCTCTTTCCCCCTCCCCTGTCTCTGCTGCTTTCCTTTTGTTTCCCTCTGTCACTATCAGTCTAGACCTTTTTTCTGTCTCTCTATCCCTGTCTTTGCGTCTGTCTCTCTCTGCATATACATGAATATAATGCATAGGCATGTACTTACACACATATCAATATATAACAGGATGAATAACAACCTAGCATAGTAAGCAGAGGGATGACTATATTGCTATCAGGAGAGAAGAAACTCAATCTATGCCCTCTCCCACATATATTAGTTGTGTAACCTTGGGCAAGTCACTTAACCAATCAGTATCCCAGGAAAATCTCTAAGATGATAAGTTACAGGTGAGTTATTCTTTATTGATAGACTAAATTTCCCTGATAGAAAATTTGCACACTGATGGAAATCATGGGTTTACATATATGTGAGTGTGTATATATTCACATGTACATATGTGTATATACATATATACACAGATATGTGTGACCCTATACAGAATAGAAAATAAGTACAGTATAGTATATTTAATAATATAATGATGTGATTATAATTACGGCACTGTGTCAGGCACATGGCAAGCACTTTCTGAGTATATTTGCCTAGTATATATGTGGATAGATAGATGATAGACAGACAGACAGATAGATAGATGGATAGATAGTTTGATGAATGGATGGACAGACAGATAGATAGCATAGGGCAGATTCAATAAGATCAATCTCTTGGCAACTTTTATTCAATACTTTGTCTGTGGTTTCCAGGGCCTAGCCAGGGCTGGTGAGTCTTAAATGCCAATGCTCAGTTAATCACTTAGGTCATTTACTGAGGAGTAGTGACATCTCTATGCCACCATCAGTGGCCAGCTTCTTGAGGTTCAATGTTATGAGCCCATCCAGGGTCACTGAATGCTCACTGTTATTACCTCATTTGAAAGCAATTTTTAACAATTAACTTCGGAAAGTATTTTACAATTTTGTTAGCCTTTCCCAAACTGAACTTTTCATGTAATCAATTAAGCCTGGCCCTGGCACAGCGGGCCCTCGTTAGCCAGGGCTGCTTGAGAGTCATGTCCAATCTGTCCCTTCTGGTGATTTGCAGAAACCTTCTGACGAATGCTGAGATGCTGGCAACATCCCCCAAACATCTCAGACATATTGTCTCTCTGAACCTGAACCTTTTAATGGTGGTTAAACATGTTGTCTGCTTTCGTTTCCTGTCTATCTTCATCATAAGCCAGCACCTGTTTCCAATAAATTAGACCCCGGGCTGTATCAGCAACACCTTGGCAGCAGCTGCCACCCCTAAAAGCCAAACGCCCTGGAGGACGATACACCTGTGAACACATACACTGTTTATTTAGCTGAAAGCCAAAACTTTCAGTTACATAAAGCAATTATCTAAAGCCCAGTGCATGCCCATTATTAACACAGAATAACCTTGTTCTTAAAAACCAATAAAAATCTATTTAAAGTATTTTTCCAAATCCCACTGAAACTCATACTAGGACTGGAGTCCTGCTATTAGCCCCTGACTTAAAAGCCTAATGGTGGGCAAGGGCAGAGTGGGGGTGGAGGTGAGGTTATGGGTGAGTTGGGTTACAAGGTAATATTCTTAGCTCATATTCAGAATTCAGGTCACTGGCTTGTAGATGTAAGATGTGGCCAAAAAAACTTCAAGGACTGGCAGGGAAGAATAATTTGATTTTAAGCAATTTCTGTCAAGAAACTGATTTTTTTTGTTTTGTTTTGAGAATGTAGAGGTTAAAAAAGGAATAGGTTGCTTAGTTTCCTTTAAAATATAGGAACAGTTCATTCAAGGATAACTTTCCTTTTTTTAAGCACCTTAATTTATGGTTCCTAGCTTTCATAAGACAGGACAGAGCAATAAAATATAAAATTATGCATCGTGGTGTTTGCAGGATACAGCCACAACGAAAATAACATGAGTGGAAAGTCTTCCACCATTCTATATTGCAAGGTCAAAGATACTAATGCACAAAAATCTAACCACATACACAATACGCATTAGATGCCATATTCCCCTTAGAACCTTATTTATGACTGCTTGAGAAGATCAAAGAAATTGTTCCTAGAATGAATGGAGAAAAGTATACAGAAACATTATTGCATCTCCCAAAGCCTAATGATTTCTTCTTGGAGATGATGCTGATGCTGTTGATTAATAATAATAATAATAATAATGACTAGCATTTTATAGTGCTTTAAAGTTTATGAAATTCTTTACAAATATCTCATTTCCCCCCTCGCAGTAACTAATAATAATTATTATCCCCATGTTACAGATAATGAAACTGAGGCAGATAAAGGTTGAGTGATGTGCCCAGGGTCATATAGTTAGAAAGTGTCTGAGGCTAGATTTGAACTCGGGTCTACCTGACAATAGGTACAGCTCTTCATCTACTGAGCTGCCTAGCTGCCTCTGTCCCCTTGTCTGATCCTGCCTATTGACATTGAACTTGCTTAGGTGAAAACGTGTTTTAACACTTCCATCTGAGTGTATGCAAGCCCTGTCAAAAGTCTACCTAATAATCATGGGAGGTTCCACACTCTTTAGAGTCACTGCTCATCCTCTTATAAAATACACTATCAGATACCAGTTGAGTGGTCAAGGTTTGTGTAAGCAGCACCTTCATCCCAAGATATTTAACTTTTTTTTGGTTTTTGTTTGTTTGTTTGTTTGTTTGTTTGTTTGTTTTGGTAAGGCAACTGGGGATAAGTGACTTGCCCAAGGTCACACAGCTAGTACGTGTCAAGTGTTTGGTCTGAGGCCAGATTTGAACTCAGGTCCTCCTGACTTCAGGGTCGGTGCTCTATCCACTGCGCCACCTAGCTGCCCCCCAAGATATTTATTTATAATAGTGCAGCCATCATGAATCATCAGGGAGCTAGATTCTATAAGCCCATATTGGTGTTAGAGCTGTATTTGGAAATGCTATGACTTTGATGAAACATCCAGTGAACTAGATCAAAAGCTCAGATTTAGAAGGAATTGTAGAATCATCTAGGCCAACCCCCTTGTTTTGTAGATTCCAAAAGACAACGTGGCTTACTTAATTTTGTGCAGGTGGTAAGCAGCAGAATTAGGATATGAGTTGGCTTAGATGTTTGGTGAGGTTGCTCTAAACTCCCAAACTCTATAATCCTTCTAACTACAAAGTAAACATGCTGTCCACTAAACAAGGATACCTCCCTATGAATTTGTGTATTTCCAACAAAACACTCAGTGCCGTATAATGGGTCCGTACAGTGGGTCCATTCAATGGATTCATAATGGATTGGAACCATGATTGAAAAAATGAGATTAGCAGAGCATAAATGATTTAGTGTTTCCTTTATAATGGAGCCCATGATACCATATTAGTCCAAGGACAATCATAGAATGATGGAATGGACCCTTCCACTCCCATCCCAACTCCACATTTCCTATCATTGCTGTCGTGGTTCCTAATTTTCCTTTGGAGGTTGACTCAAGTTCTGTCTCCTTTTTGGAGCCTTCTTGGATTCTCTCCTATCCAGGTAAAATGATTTTTGTCAAGCAAGAAGTATGTATTAAGCATGTACTATGTGCCAGGCACTGTGCCAAGTGCTGGATACACAATGACACAAATGAAATAGTTCTTGCCCTCAAGAAGTTTACTTTCTACTGAGGTAAACGACAAGTGTGTGTGTGTGTGTGTGTGTGTATACACACCTATATATATGTACACACAAACATATATAGGTATGTATGTGTATATATGCATGTGTGCATATATGCATCAACATACATATATACATATATATTGTGTGTATAAATGTATGTGTATATATGTGTACATGTATGTACATGTATACATATATATGTACATATATATGTGTGTGTGTATTCAAAATCAATGCGAGGTAACCTTGGGGCGAAGGCACTAGTCACTTAAGGGACCAGAAAATGTTTCATTCAGAAGGTAGCACTTGAGCTATGAATCTTGAATGAAAACAAGAATTCTCAGAGGTGGAAGGGAGCAAGGATTACATTCCAGGCATCGGAGACATCAAATGCAAAAGAGCAGAGATGGGAGATCGATTTTCGTGTATGAGGAATGAGTAAACCACTTGGGCTGGATTTAAGAGTTTGAAGAGGTAAGTAAAGTGTTAGACTGGAAGAGTAGGAAAAGGTCAAGATGGTGAGAGATATAAATGTCAAACACAGGCGTGTATTTTTGATCTTACAGGCAACAGGGAGAGACTAGTTTATTGAGTGGGAGTTGCACAGTCAGAGAGTGATACAATCATACCCACAATCAGGAAAATTTTCCCATAATAGTTTACTTGGACTTCTTTTTACTTATCTCATTCTCCTCATATCTTAAGTCTGTACACATATGTCCCTATCTTCAGTTCTGACTGTAAGCTCTGTAAGATTAGGGTCTGTACTGTATCCCTCTGTATCTATCCCAGTGGCTACTTGGCATACATAGTTTCTTGAACATATTGGATAGTTAGTTAAAGTTTGTTGATTTAAATTATGTTTAACTGAATTGAATTCCAGAATCTTCAAGGTGGTGATGACCCCAGAGGCTAACACCTACTTAAATTATGAATCTCATCTACCCATTTCAATATGTTCATCCAGACTCCATTAATAGAGTTCCTGTGATGGGACAGCTGATTATCTTTCTAGGCTGCCCATTCCTTTTCTAGACAGCTTTCACCATGAGCAAGTTTGGCTTATTTTCTGATATTTTCGCCAAAACTATCACTGTGTAGCTTGAAACAATTGGTTCTAGTTCTGAGCTTTGAAACAAAGAGAAATACGTTTAATCTCTCATTAAATAAAAGCCTTTCAAAAATTGAAGACAATGTCATATCTTCTCTAAGTCTTCCCAAGGCTAAGCATCCTCAGTTCCTTTAGCCAATACACACACACACACACACACACACACACACACGTATATGTCTATATGTGTATATTATATACATATGTATATATTGGATATTAGATATGTGTGTATATGTATATTTATTATATATTATATGTGTGTGCATGTATGTATGTATATATGTGTGTATATATGTATATATGTGTATGTGTGTGTATATATATACACACACACACACATATAGGACCTACACATATAGGACCTGAGTTCAAATTCTGGCTCCATTATTTGCTACTTACGTAACTTTGAGCAAGTTACTGAACCTCTCTGACCTTTTGTTTTCTCATCTATAAAATTGAAGCAGGTGGTGTCCCAGGACTGGGAAATAGAGCAAATTGTGATACATGGTTGCGAGGGATCTTTATTCTGCTCCAAGAAATAATGAATAAGAGGAATCAGTGAAACTTAGGAAAACTTGTTTGAACTTATGGGAAGTGAAGAGAATGAGGAGATTTGTCTTACAATGTTTCAATATTATAATATATTATATTATATAATTATAATCTAATATTATAATAATGGGAATAAAATAGCACTAAAAGAAAGAAAAATTCAGATTAATTCTAAAAACTCATATTGGTCCCATAGAACAGGTGGAACCCATATTGGCCTCCTGGAACATACATTCCTCCTCTTGGTACATTGTTAAGGAACTGCAACAGCAAAATATTATGTAGGTCATCATTCTTTCCATTGGTTTGGCTTAGATTCTGCTCTTTTCTATTACAAAGAATGGCCAAATGGGAGGGGGCAGCAAACGACTGTAAAATATGAGACCAATAAAATATTTTATTTAGTCCATGTAATTGACCAACTCTCCTACTCCGTACCAGCTTCTTCTATAAAATGATGAAAGAAAAACTGTTCATTGGTTCATACTGGTGTCTTCATCATACTGGGGACTTCATCAATAAGCCAATCCTTCACAAGATCTGTGATTCCACTTGGGTGGGAATTGGTGCCACCAACACTAATCTCGTCCCCTTCGTGTATATTGTTTTATGAGTTTCTGTGGGCAAAAACAATGATCCAGCAGTGGCCCAGGCTCTGAAGGTGGCAAGACCTTCTGCAGTTAGCTGAGCTGATTTCCAAATGGCAGGTCCATAGCTCATTAATATGTTTCCCTTCCCAATTTCATAGGACCTTCTAGAGCTTGTGCTCTGCATATATGGGCTGCAACAACATTGGGGCACCTACTCAATGCAATGGGGCACCTACTCAATGCAATGGGGCACAGGAAGGGTGTTTCAGGGGAAAGCGAAAGTGGAACTAAGAAAACCACTGTGGGAACTATCTGTTATAAGAATCAAATTAGAAAATATATGCAAATTCCTTCCCAAGAGAATGCATTCTGCAAGGTCACGGTGTTATTATCAACTAAACACACTTCAAAGCAATGTCAATCAGCTTATGCAAGTCAAATGATCTTTTGTCATAGTCAAGTGACTATGAGCAATTTTTTGTTTTACCCAAGTAAAGCAACGTGTCAGAAAACCCACCCCCAATCTCACACCATGATAGCTAGGGTTGAGTCTCTAAAACTCCAGTGAGAATCCTTAGGGGACCAAATTCCCTTCTGAAGGAATGTAGAAAGAGATATCGTTGCTGAGTTTCCGTGGGAGGAGAGTATAATGAAAGGAGAACAATTACAGGAAACGCATTTTCTTTTCTTAACAGGCAACACATTATGATAAGTTGAGGTTCTCTCCACACAGATATGAGACTTCCTTCTTTGATTTCATTTTGTGATTAGGGGACCTCCCAAAGAAGCACATGTTAATGTGAGAAGCTGTTAAGTGAGAATTCCAAATGAGAAGGCCATCCAGTAATGGAGGTAAAATGAGAACTAGTTATTTTCCCCTGGAGTGTTTACCTTTGGCAGAGGTCAGAAAATTTAGAAACATGCTTTGCTCATTTACAACATGTATGGGAAATAAAGTACAAATACAAGTTAGCACAGATAAGATTTGCTATTTTTTTTTTAGATGAACTCTTGTGAATAGTGAAAGTGTATTTGAAAAAAGTCCTATTGGATCATTTTAATCTTTGTCAGATTTCCCATTGGTGATGAAACTGTGCCAAGTGTAGATTAAGGGCTGTTAATGAAATGAGACCAGGGCTTGTAGCTCTTTGATAATAACTGTGATAATGAATTCATCCATTAATTTCTTTCTTGCTTCCTTATATATGTAATACTAAACCAAAATATTATGTTATTGGATGTAGAGTTCCATTTTTAATATATGTGTAGATAAATGGGTTGGTGAAATAAATTATGACTCCAAGATTTCAAATCAAGTTATTCCAACAAGCATTTATTGAGAGCTTATTACTTATCTACCACAAATCGCTAAGTATAGCGATCGATCAATTGATAAGCATTTATTATATGCCCACTATGTACCAAACACTGGGCTTGACCCCAGGAACATAAATACAAAATCACTCCCCATCTAGTAGCTAACCTCTGATGGTAATCTGATTCTTTTACTCAGGTTTGTCGTGTCTTAGACAAGAGGCACTCATGTTGCCATAGTGCTCAAGGTGTTTCCGCTTTGCATGACTTTCCTAAGCCCCAGTGGAAGGCTGAATGATGAAAACAGCCTTCGATGATCCAGGATAAGCTCCATTTCATGACAAGACTTTAAAGTGAGACCTCTGTGGAGCAATATGTATGTATACATGTATATGTGTGTGTTAGAAACACATATATACATCTATTCACAAATACATATAGGCAATATATGCAAATATACATGCATATGCATTGTACATTTATGTCTATGCACTATGCATATATGCATGTTTACAACAAATCTGCTTATAATATACATACGAATATCGATCATATACCATGCCTACTATTAGATTTTATATTATGTGTGTGTTTCTGAAAACATGGAAACATATATCTACAGAAGTTCTACAGGGCTTGGCATTTTGGCAGGCTAATGGAATCAAAGGCTACATAGTGTCCAAGACTAAAAAGGTGCTAGTCCCACCCCATTCTTTCCTGGTCAGAGCACATATGTTCAGTCCTGGGTGTCAATGAGGGAGAAGAACATTGGCAAACTTGAGAATGTACATGGGAGATGGACCAGCGTGGGTGGGCAGAGTAAGGCTTTTCAAAACTTTTCCATTTGAAGACTGCTTAAAATAACTAGGGAACCTTAACATAAAGAAGAGAATATTTAAGGGGTTAATGAGAGCTCGGTTGAAGTAATGGAAAAACTGTCACTTATTTCATTTGGCCTGAAAGGGAATACCTAAGAATCTTTACCAGTAGACATTGAAAACAGATAAACTGAGGCTTTATGTAAGAACAAAAGAAAAGAAAAGAAAAAAATTCCAAAGAATTGGACCTCTCCCAAAATAGGATAGGGAGCTGAGAGAGATGGGAAGGGCCCTTTCATTGACTGACATCAAACAGAGTCTGGTTGAAGACCTGGTGAGTAGATTTGAAAGGATCTCTTGCTCCAAGGTTCTCCGCATTTGCGCAGATTGAAGAATCTCAGGTACATACGAGTTTAGAAAACCTGTGATCTCCCACTAAATTCTGAGACTCTGTCTTTCTAAGAATCTTTAAAATAATTGATCAAATTAACATACATACACAGAGAAACAAGCATGTCTTTGTATACACATGTGTATGTAAGATCTTTGTATATGTGTATATATATCTATCTATATTTGTGTGTATAGATATGTGTAGTATATAAGCTCACACATATATATATAGTGTGTGATATATATAAGTATACATATAAAGATATATGGGTAAATACATATGTTTCATTGGAAACCTTATATATAATATTCCATTCCCAAAGCCAGCTAAATCTATTTACCCAGTGAATGTCATAATAAGAAGTCATGATGAAAAAAACAAACAAACAAACAAATCTCTGGATTGTGAGAAACCAATGATCTCAATAATATTTTAATCAAAAGAAATAGGGGAAAAAAGGTACCAAGGATATAATAGTAATAATAGCTAGCATTTACATAGTCCTTTAAGGTGTGCAAAGTGCTTTAGAAATATTTTCTCATTTGATCCTCATAACAATGAAGGAATGGAATATTTATGTAGTACTTACCATGTGCCGCCAACTGTGCTAAGCATTTTGCAAATATGATCTTGCTAGATCATAATGTGGAAGTATAGATGCCCATTTTGCAATTGAGGAAACGGAGGCAGATAGCTATTAAGTGACTGGCCTATCAGCATCTGAACCAGTAAGTATCTGAGACTGGATTTGAATTTGGATCTTTTTGACTCCAGGTCTAGCCTTCTATCCACTGTGCCACCTAGCTGTCTATACCTAGTAACAAAAAAAAAAAATAAAATAAAATAAGAAAATAAAAATTACAGTAATCCAAAATTTCACAAGTCAGTTAGTCAGTAAAGAATGTTAAGTCCTTACTATGTGCCATATACTGTGCAAATTACTAGAGATACAAAGAAAGGCCAAAAAGTGCCCCTCCTCACAAGGAGCTCCCAGGCTATCTACATCATAGCTAAAGAGACGGAAGGACAGGCTATTGTGTGACCCATCTTAGAAGGAAAGGAAGAAAGAAGCCGTGTGCTACAATGGAAAAAGCAATAACTGAGACTCATTGGAACTGAGTTCAAAGTCCAGCTCTGCCTTCAACTACCTGTGTGACACTAGACAAGCCATAGCTTCCTGAACCCCAGTTCATCAGCTGCAATGTGAGGAGGCGACATTAAGAGAACAAAAGAGACATATACCCAAGTCTTGATAACTGCTCTTTTTGCTAGAGCCAAGAATTGGACTCAGGGAGAGGCTGCATCAAAGACGAGCTGATGAAAAGAGTTGAAACGTCCTTTTGTTTGGTCAGACACATCTCAAGCCTAGTGAGATTCTCAGAATCACAAAATTTCCAAATGGTAAAGAAGGTCTGAGGCCATCTAGATTAGAGGACCTGTATCTGAACCTGATTCTTGCCTACAATGTTTCCAATATGCAGCTCTTGTGCCTTGTTAATTGATTGACAAAACCCTTGCTTGACAATTTCCAATAGCAAAGAGCTGACAACCCAACCCCAAAAGAGAAAGTTCTTATTTCTGAGGAATTTCACCTCACATCAAGGCTACACTGAACCAGTTTCAACATCTCTGACTCCTAGCTCTGTCATCTAAGACCAACTAGAACAAATGAAATCCCTCCTACGCATGGTCAGATGGCAGCCTCTCTGGTGCTTAGACACATTTAAACATCCCAACCTAGATTATGTCAGATCTCATGTATATTATTAAGTTTAATCTATCTTTTTTATATCCAAGGCTAGAGATAGACCAATAAATCAATAATGATTAGTATTCCCTTATCATTCAATGACAAGTTTATGTGAACTCAGCCAAGGTGACCTAGAGTGATTTTTTTTTATTAAGTCTATGTAAATATAGAGAAAGATCATTCATTTTAAGGACTATATACACACATTACACTGACCACAAAAAAAAAAATCTAGGCAAGGGAATGGGAAGATATTGGACTCTAAAACATTTCTTGCTTCTGCAGATTTTGGTTTGAGCCCATGTTAAACTGCCATACCACTGTTTAAAGTCACACACCTGCTTGGCTCCAGCTGTGGTAAAGACATGTATTAGCAAAACAGTGGTTGTCAGCCAGTTCCTGGAAATCCTATCTTTTAAAAAAAAAAAAGCCTTTTTTTTTTTTTGTTAAGAGTTTCCCTGTAGTCCTAATCCTCTGTTTAACATTCTACTGTGGGGAAGAAAAAAAAAATTAGGAGAGCAAGAGGATTATGGGAAAGGTGTCAAGAAAGAGATTGAATGTCAGTTCATTAAGTATGGAAATAATCTGTGAAAATGGGAAAGCTCATGATGCCAATGGGTCATTTTCTATCTTGTGACTTTTAAAATTACAGACACTTGGGAATAAAAGGTATTCTTGGGCATCCTGTAGTCATTCCATGAGTTGACCTTCTGAGCAGTAATGTTTGTTATAGGATAATGTCTGTGCTTTGGTTGGGTCAGCAACAAAATATTGCCCTGGAATATTGAATAAAATACCTATTGTCTCTCAGTTTTTTTAAAGCACTATTTATCCCATTAATTTTAAAAATGTATTTTATTTTTAATTTATGGAATAAAACAATCATTTCCATAACATAGTATAATAAAAAAAAAGATGATTGCACATGAAACTGCAAATCTGCTTCATATAACTTGAGATTTCTTTTTAACGTACAACAAACTTACCATGTAATTCTTTTTCTTTTTTTCTTCCCTCACCTCTTTCTCCCCTCAGAGACAGCTACCATTAGACCCAAATGGGTAGATGTATACATATATACATGCATATATGTGTGTGTCTGTGCTTGTGTGTAAAATTATTTTATATAGAGGGACAGAGCCAAAATGGCAGAGGGAAAGCAGTGATTGTCTTGAGGTCTCTCCCAAAGTCCTCCAAATACCTAAAAAATGGCTCTAAACAAATTCTAAAGCAGCAGAACCCACAAAAAGACAGAGTGAAACAAATTTCCAGCCAAAGACAGCCTGGATGGTTGATCGGAAAGGTATATCACACCAGGCAGGGAGAGGAGCTCAGTTAGGTGTGGGTGCACAGGCTACAGCAACCCTGGAGCAGGCAGGCCTCAGAGGACTGAATCACTGGCAGCTGTGGCGGTTTCCAGACTTCTCAACCCCTTATGCCAAAGACAACTTAGAAGGTCAGTGGGAAAAGTCTGTGACTGCGGTGAGAGAGAAGCTAGGTCCCAGCCCCAGTTCCTGTGTGCAGCCTCTGAGGCTGCAGCTGCCTCCTGAGCTTCTGGCCCACAGACTGAGGGGGAATCTAGTGGCTGATCAGAGGGAGATTGCAGGGATCTCTTTGCCAGAGCTGAGGCAGGAATCTCTTGCTTTGCCCGTGCTTGGATCTAAGTCACAGTTCTGAGTGGCACTCCTGGAGTGAGGCAGAGCGCTGGTGTGGTGGAGCTTGTTGTGGTGGTGGAGAGGAAACACCTCGCCCCTTATCATACCACCTTGGAAGAACTGAAAATTTACAGGTCCCTAGAAGTACCTCTGAAAACAGCTATACAAACCCCTGAAGCTTGGGACAGTACAATTTTCACATTGGAAGCAGACTTTTACTTTAACAAAGAGTTTAAAACTCAAGTAATTGGCCGGAATCATGAGTAAGCAGTGCAAAAAGAGTCAGACTGTATTATCTTACTTTGGTGACAAAGAAGATCAAAACATACAACCAGAAGAAGACGATGAAGCCAAAGCTCCTACATCCAAAGCCTCCAAGAAAAATATGTAACAGTTCCAGGCCTTGGAAGAGCTTAAAAGGGATTTTGAGAAGCAAGTAAGAGAAGTAGAGGAAAAACTGAGAGTGCTGCAAGAAAATCATGAAAAACAAGTCAACAGCTTGCTAAAGGAGACCCAAAAAAAATACTAAAGAAAATAACACCTTAAAAAAATAGCCTAACCCAAATGGCGAAAGAGGGCCAAAAAGCCAATGAGGAGAAGAATGCCCTAAAAAGCAAAATTGGCCAAATGGAAAAGGAAGTCCAAAAGATTACTGAAGAAAATACTTCCTTAAAAATTAGAATAGAGCAGTTGAAAGCTAGTGACTTTATGAGAAATCAAGACACTGTAAAACAATTCCAAAAGAATGAAAAATTAGAAAACAATGTGAAATACCTCATTGGAAAAACAACTGACCTGGAAAATAGGTCCAGGAGAGAGAACTTAAAAATTATTAGACTATCTGAAAGCCATGATCAAAAAAAAGAGCCTAGACATCATCTTTAAAGAAATTATCCAGGAAAACTGTCCTGATATTTTAGAACCAGAGGCCAAAATAGAAATTGAAAGAATCCACCGATCTCCTCCTGAAAGTGATCCCCAAAGGAAAACTCCTAGGAATATTGTAGCCAAATTCCAGAGTTCCCAGGTCAAGGAGAAAATATTACAAGCAGCCAGAAAGAAACAATTCAAGTACTGTGGAAACACAATCAGAATAACAGAAGATTTAGCTGCTTCTACATTAAGGGACCTCAGGGTATGGAATATAATATTCCGGAGGGCAAAGGAGATAGGATTACAACCAAGAATCACCTACCCAGCAAAACTGAGTATAATCCTGCAGGGGAAAAAATGGTCATTCAGTGAAATAGGGGACTTTCAAGCATTCTTGGTGAAAAGACCAGAGTTGAATACAAAATTTGATTTTCAAATACATGACTCAAGTGGAACATGAAGAGGTAATCAGGAAAGAGAAAATCATAAGAGACTTATTAAGGTTGAACTATTTACATTCCTGCATGGAAAGATGATATTTGTAACTCATGAGACCTTTGTCACTATTAGGGTAGTTGGAGGGGAAAAATTATATGTATGTATACATAGATATAGATATAGATAAATAGAGGGCACAAGGTGAGTTGAAAATGAAGGGGTCATATCTGGAGAATAAAATTAAGGGGTGAGAGGGGAATATACTAGGAGAAGGAGAAAGGGAGAGATAGAATGGGGTAAATTATCCCACAAAAAAAAACAGAAAAGAAAAGGCTCTTACAGTGGAGGGGAAACAGGGGAAGGTGAGAGGGAGTGAGTGAATCTTATTCTCATAAGATTTGACTTAAGGAGGGAATAACATACACACTCAACTGGGTGTGGAAATCTGTCTTACCCTACAGGAAAATAGGTGGGGGGAAAGGGACAAGAGAGTAGGGGAATGATAGGTAGGAGGGCAGATTGGGAAAGGGGGTAATCAGAAGCAAACACTTCTGAGGAGGGACAGGGCCAAAAGAAAGAATAGAATAAATTGGGGAAGGTAGGATTAAGGGAAATAGAACTCTATTTCCCTTATTTAGGGAACTTATTAGAACTTATTAGAACTCTATTTCTCTAGTTTTTCACAGCATGTCTACTATGGAAGTGTTTTGCATAACTGCACATATATGACCTGTATTTAGTTGCTTGCCTTATCAATGAGGGTGGATGGGGAGGGAGGAAGGGAGAAAATTTGGAACCCAAAATTTTAAAAACACATGTTTAAAAAAAATGTTTTCACATGCAACTGGGAAATAAGAAATACAGGAAATGGGGTACAGAAATCTATCCTGCCCTACAGGGAAATTGAAGGGGAAGGGGATAAGAGAAGGGGGGGAGAAATAGAAGGGAAGGCAGACTAGGGGAAGGGGTATTCAGAATGCATGCCATCTTGGGGTGGGGGGAGGGGCGAGATGGGGTGAAAATTTGGAACTCAAAATCTTGTGGAAGTAAATGTTGAAAACTAAAAAATAAATAAAAATTACCATTAAAAAAAGTCATAGCAAGCACAGTAGTTCCAAACCTTCCTCTCAAAACTCTGGGTCATAGTCTCCCCTGATGTACCATAGTCTGGGTGTGGGAAGGGTAGGTATAAGCTTAAAATACAATGCTATTGTAAGGCACACATACTGGGAACATGTGGTTAAGGTAACTCACAACTCTAGAACCACAGGGCTTCAATGTCCTTTCTCCCTCTGAGAAGTATAAATGAAGTTCACTGGTGGGCAAAGCAAAATAAAATTATATACATATATACATACATATATATATTTATCAACTCTTTCTCTGATTGCAGATAGTGTCTTCAAGTGTCCTTTGTAGTTAACTTTGGTGTTTATAATACTCAAAATAAATTACTCGCTCAAAGTCATTCTTAAAACAATATTGCTGTTACTATATACAAAGTTCTCTTGGTTCTGCTCATTTCGTTCTTCATTATTTCATGCAAGTCTTTCTATGTTTTTTTGTTAGATCATTAAGCACATCATTTCTTATAGCACAGTGGTATTCCATCACAATCATATACCACAGCTTGTTCAGCCATTCCCCAATTGATGGGCATCTCCACAATTTCTATTTCTTTGCCACCACAAAGAGAGCTGCTATAAACATTTTAAAAAATACAGATTCTTTTCTTTTTTCCCTAATCATCTTTAGAAATAGACTAAGTAGTGGTATTGCTAAGCCAAAGGGCATAGGTAGTTTAATAACTCTTTGGGCATATATGATTCCAGATTGCTTTCCAAAATGGTTAATTCAGTTCACAATTCCACCAGCAATTAATCAGTGGCCCAATTTTTCCACATCTCCTCCAATATTTTTTCCCTTTCCCATTTCATTGTTTTAGCCAATCTGGTAGGTGTAAAATGATATCTCAATGCTGTTTTAATTTTCATTTCTCTAATCAATAATGATTTTGAGCATTTTATATGACCATAAATTGTTTTGATTTCTTCATTAGAAAACTACCTGCTAATAACCTTTGACCATTTATCAATTGGAGAATGACTCATAGTTTTACATATTTGACAAAGTTCTTTTCATATTTGAGATATAAGACCTTTCTTTGAAAAACTGTCTGTAATTCTTCCCCAAAATTTCTACTTTCCTTCTGATCTGAGCTACATTTGTTTTATTTGTATAAAACTTCTTAATTTAATGTCATCAAAGTTATCCATTTTATACCTAACTTTTCTCTCTCTATCTTTTCTTTATTCATAATTTTTTGTCTATCCATGTCTGATATGTAATATGTTCCATGTTATCTAATTTTCTTGTAATATATCTCTTTATATCTAGGTCACATATCCATTTTGAACTTATCTTGGCAAATGATATAAGATGGTCTATGAGCATTAATTTTGGTGTGATTTTTGAAATGGCCAAGTGAATGTAGTTTTTTTTTTTTTTACTTGCAGAAGTGATTTGTGGATGAATTTTTTTGAAAATTATTCTAATCCTATGACTTGGGGATTTATGTCAATATTTGCATGAAACCAGGATATGATCCTTCTGGACATTTCTTCCAATGAAGAAAATCACAGTCCATCCATTCCCTATTTTCTCGGGTGATTCTTATCTGCGCCCTCCCCAAAATACTCTATATCAGATGTTCTTAAAGGAATGGGTCTGTGGATAGATTTCAAGGGATCCATGAACTTGAAAGGCAAAAAAATGAAATAAATAAAATACTTTTTTATTTTCACTAACCTCTCATTATGATTAGTATTTCCTTTAATTATCTGAAAACATTTTTTTTTCTAAATCATTTCAGCTTTAATAGCCTACAACATTGATTAAAAAGATGGGTCAACTTTAGGCTTTTTCATTTTAGGTTGATTGCTTCCAAGTACAGAGAGGAACACAGACAAATTGAGACTAGATTCTAAGAAGCAAGTGTACAAAAGGAGTAACTGGAAAGTTGTGAGAATAGGTTAAAGAGTCAAAGATATGAGCTCTTTCTGAATGAGGTCTCCTAGATGTAGGAAAAGGTTCTTGGGCCAAAGTCCTTGGTGGCTGCCATTGTTTGGTGGTTGGTAATTCAGAGGACCACTCGTGCTTGTTGGGTCATGAGAACTTTGAATCTCTTCTTGATAGTGAAACGGTGTCTTGAATACTTGTCATCTGGGGAGAATCTGGCTGGGTGAGCTGCAGGTCTGTTGTCCTGCAGGGTCTGTTTTCTTTAGGGTACAGACCCGGTCCCCTTGCTCGTTGAGGTAATACTGAAGAAACATTGCGGCCAATTCACTTCACAATCCTGATGTGCCACAGAAAGAATCAGGTTACAACTATACTTCTACCTCCTCCTTATCCTGGGAGACTCCAATGACAGACAGCCTCGGAAACACTGGCCTACCCCCATGCCCCACGTGTTTGTTCCAGATGAAAACATTCTTTTGAGAAAGAATCCATAGGCTTCATCAGACTGCCCAATGTGTTCATGACATAAAAATGGTTAAAAGAATCACCATGCTGGAAGGAGTGGTTTCAATTTGCTTGGGCCTGGCTCTAGTTCTCTCAATATTGCATGAAATGAGATAATATTTGTAAAGCACTTTACAAAACATAAAGTGTTACATAAACTCTAATGATGATGATGATGATGATGATGATGATGAATACAAATGAAACATATGAACTGTCCATTGGCCAGATTTTGCTTTCATCTAAATGACTAATCTCCTTATTTCCCAGTCATGCATCTTTCTGATGATAAGTTTTTTTAAAAAACTGTATCCCTTTATTTTTTAAATATTGATTTATTTATAACATTCTTTTTTATTTTAAGTTACATATTTTCTCCCTCCCCACTGAGAAGCCAAGTAATATAATATCAATTGTATATATGAAATCATGTACAACATGTTTCCATATTAGTCATATCACACAACAAAGCAATAAAGATAAAGAAAGTGAGAAAAGTATAATTTTCACTCAGAGTTCATCAGTTATTTCTCTAGAGGTTGAGAACACTTTTTCATTATGAGACCTTTGGGGTTTTTTTGGATCATTGTATTGATCAAAATAACTAAATCTTTCATGGTTGATCATCATTACAATATTGCTGTTACTGTGTACAATGATATTCTGGTTCTGCTTTTTTTTTCATTCTTTTGACTTTGATTTATTGTTTCTTGATGTCTCATGGAGTCATTAGTTTTTGTCTGACCAATTCTAATGTTTAAGGAATTATTTTCTTCAGTGAGCTTTTGTGCCTTTTTTTTCCATTTAGCCAATTCTGCTTTTTAAGTATTATTTTCTTTTTCTTTCTTTTTTTTTTGGTTGGGAAATGGGGTTGAGTGACTTTCCCAGGGTCACACAGCTAGTAAGTGTTATGTGTCTGATTGAACTCAGGTCCTCCTGAATCCAGGGCCAGTACTCTATCCACTGCGCTACCTAGCTGCCCCCAAGTATTATTTTCTTCAGTGAATTTTTGTACCTCCTTTTCCACTTGGCCTATTCTCCTTTGTAAGGAATTATTTCCTAAAGTGAATTTTTGTACCTCTTTTACTGTTAGGCCAATTGTGTTTTTTAAGGTGTTATTTATGTCAGTATTTTTCTCCCTTTTATCAATCTGTTAATTTCTTTTCACATTTTTTTCATCATTCTCATTTCTTTGCTCAATATTTCCTCTACCACTCATCACTTTTTAAACTCTTCCAGGAATTCTTGGTAGGCTTGTATACAATTAAGATATTTCTTTGAGGCTTTGCTTATAATTGTATTCACATTGTTGTCTTCTTCTATGTTTGTGTCTTCGGTTTCACTGCCACCATAGTAACTTTTTATAGTCAAGTTTTTTTTTTCTCATTTTCCAGCCTATTTCTTGACTTTGAACATAATGTTAAAGTTGGACTGTGATCAACTGGGGGCAGGGAGGCACTATCCCACACTTTGGGCTTTTTTGTGTGTGCTGCTGTTTTCAGAGCTAGTTTTAGGAGTCTGCAAGTTATGTTTTGTTTTGTTTTTTTCCAAGGTGTTGTGATCCAGGGAGAAGTGCAGGCACTGCTCTCCTGGTCTACAATCTTGTCTTTACTCAAGAAGTTTTAGTGCTTTTCTACAGCCATGAACACTAGTGCCCCTCTCTTCTTTGGAACTGTGACCAGAGTCTCTGCTTCCTTTGTCCAGACACAAATATTCCTCTCTGATCTAGAACTGTGACCAGAATGGCTTGTTGGCAATAAGGTTGCTCATCAGTGCCAACTTCATCCAATGTCAACAAAGGGCTCCCTGTAATATCTTTCTGGTGAGTTGTCTGGGCTTATACAGTCTGGGATAATAGCTCCTGAAGATGCTGCTGCTGTAGTCACTGTTGCTGATGGTGGTGCTGGCTGCCCCTGCCACTGCCTGTGCTCCAGGCCAGTAGCCACGGACCTCTCCTTCTGACCTGCTAGGTTGTCTGATACAGGGAAAAAAATGTCTCACTCTGACCACTTGTTGGCTCTGCTGCTCCAAAATTTGATTTCGGAAATTGTTTTCAAGTCATTTGGAGGGGAATGTTGGGAGTTTGGCTGGGTTGCTGCCTCTAATCTATCAGCGTGGCTTCACTGATGATGATAACCTTTATACAGCTTCTCCTGCAGAATTCTATGGTGGTAGTGTGTGAAGGATAATCTATGCCCACTGTGAGCTTCTTCACTGGTTACTGTTGTTGTCACCCTAGATTATGCCTTTACTCCTCTGTAATGTCAACCTTCCTCCTATTGGTGAGTTCCCTCTGGAGTTTCCATTTTGTGGAAGTTCCCAAGCTGATCTGCCTTCATTCTCTTCCCAGTCTTATTCCTGACTTTCTAGACTTCTAACATGTGGCTTCTTCCTTTCTTCGCCACCTCCTCTTTAGCTTCCATTATGTATTATCTTCTGCCACTAGAATATAAGCTCCTTGGAGTCATGGATATCTTTTTGCTTGTGTTTGTAGCTATAGTGCTTGGCACATAGTAAGCATTTAACAAACATTTGTTTCCTTCCTTTTTATTGTGTGCCCATTTTTCTAATGGTGAATTTTTCTTAACCTCCTAGATTCATGACAATTCCTTGTAGATTTTAGAAGTCTGACTTTTATCAAAGATGTTTGATACAAAGCTTTGTTCCCAAATACCTATCTTGTCTTCTTATTTAATTTCAATGATTTTTTTTAGCTTGCAGTCTAATGGGGGGATAACATGTATATAAACATGTATATGCGAGATACATATTTTGAGCAAAAGCATCAATTTTTAAATTAAAATTATCTTTTTTATCTTTTACAATTTGCACTTTAATGTTGACACGTGACTTATTTCCCAACCTATAGTTTTGTGAAAAGACATGACCTTCAATTCTCCTCAGATAATGCTTATGGCATGATTTTATACTTAATTCTTTTTTTTTCTCATTTGTAATTTTGTAACATGTAGTCTAAGTTGCAGTTCTGAAATTCCTGACCAAATTGTAGATAAGATGTTCTGGCTGTGCTGCATTACTAGCCCTTTGGTTTAGATTCTTTAAGCTCCTGTACCCATTTGTTCCTAGGTCTTATTTTTTCCAGCCTATTCCACTGAAATATTTATTTGTCTAGTTTCAACCCATATCAAATCAAGTCGAGAAGTATTTATTAAGTGCATACTATGTGCCTGGCATTGTGCTCATCTCCACTCAAAAGGGGATGCCTTGGAAACAACTTGGGGAAAAGGGACCATCAGAATACCCAGATGGTAGAATATGGGTTATTTAAAACTGAGAATCCACAAAGCCTTTAGCTTCCTTTTTAGTATGTGAAATAGCAGCTGTTGGTAGCTTACTCCAGACTACTTCCAAAACCATTAGTCTTCTCCCTATCCAAGTGCATTCTCAAAAACTTAACTAAGTGTAATGGACCCTGAGACCCAAGAAAAATGAAGAGGTTTTAAGTGAACATCTACTTATTCTCAGTGAGTTTGTTTCTGTAATGTACTGTTCATTTAAGGTCTGTTGCTGAGTTAAGCTCTTCTCCTAAAAGAGCCAATTTATCTGAGTTACAGTTGCTAAAGCAGTTGCTATCTGACTGAGAGTTCTAATGACAATGATCACTGATAAATTTTGAATGTGACAAGCTTTTATAAACTTGAGAAATATGGATTACAGAAATATTAAATGATTGTGGGACCATTGTATTTTATCTGATTGTCATCTAAAGAAAGATAAGTGAAAGAACAGATTCCAGAATGGTACCAGCTAAAGTAGAAGCTGGAAATGATGAATTCTATATTTGTTTTTTTTTTTTTTTTTGGCAAGGCAATGGGGTTAAGTGACTTGCCCAGGGTCACACAGCTAGTATATTTGCTTTTGAGAAGCAAGTATGCTTCTCATTACTAGAACAGTTAGGAGTATATATAGACAGAGGGTATGGGTGTAAGTTGAATATGACGAGATGATTACATAAAAAATAAAATTAAGGGATAAGAAAGAGGAATGCACTGAGAGAAGGGGAAAGGGAGAAGTAGAATGGGTTCAATTATCCCAAATAAAAGAAGCACCAAAGACCTTTTATAGTGGAGGGAAAGTTAGAGGAGATAGGAGGGGGTGGTGCATGGAGCTTGCAAACCTTATTCTCATCAGAATTGGCTCAAAAAGAGAATAATATGCACATGCAGTTGGGTATAGAAATATATCTTACCTTATAGGAAAGTGGATAAGCGAAGGGGGGAGAGTGATAGAAGGGAGGGTGGATTGGGATAGGTAAAAGACAGAAGTAAAACACTTTGAGGATGGATAAGGTGAAAGGAGAGAAAGAGAGTGGGATAAATGGGGAAAATAAGACTGAAATACAGTCAGTAATCATAACTGCGAAAAAAAATTATAGCAATTTTCTCTGATAAAGACCTCGTTTGTCAAATATTTGAACTGAGTAAAATTTATTAAAACACATGAGCCATTCTTCAACTGATAAATGGTCAAGGGATATGAATGGCAGTTTTCAAACAAAATAATCAAAGCTATCTATAGTCATATGAAAAATGTTCTAAAACACTATTGATTAAAAATGCAAATTTAAACAACTCTGAGCTACCACTCCCCACACCCATCAGATTGGCTAATATGTCAGAAAGGGAAAATGACAGATGCTGGAGAGGATGTGGGAAAATTGAGACACTAATGCAATGTTGGTGAAATTGTATGCTGAGTCATCCATTCTGGACAGCAATTCGGAACTACGCGCAAAGGACTATAAAACCATGCATACCCTTTGATCAAACAATACCACTACTAGGTCTGTATCCTGAAGAGATAAAAAAACTAAAAATGAAAAGGACCTATGTGTAAAAAAATATTTACAGCAGCTCTTTTAATGGTGGCAAAGAATTGGAAATTCAGGGGATTTGTATCAATTGGAGAATGGCTGAACAAGTTGTTGTATATGACTGTAATGGAATACTATTGTGCTAGAAGAAATGATGGGCAGAATGCTATCAGAAAAACCTGGAAAGATTTTATATATATATATACACACACACACACACATATACATATACACATATGTGTACATATATACATGTGTATGTGTATATATGCATATATATGCTTATGCAAAGTGAAATGAGTAGAATCACAAGAACATTGTCACAGTAATGGCAATATTGTATGATGATCAATTGTGAATGACTTAGCTATTCTCAGCAATATAACAATCCAAGACAACTCTGAAGGACTTATGATAAAAATGCACTCCATCTCCAGAGAAATAACTGGAGGAGTCTGATGCAGATTGAAGCAGACTTTTTCTTACTTTCTTTTTTTTTTTCGGTCATGTTTCACAACATGACTAACATTGAAATATATTTTGCATGACTGCACAGGTATAACCTAGATCAAATTGCATACCTTTTCAGTGGGGGAGGGGGAAGACAGGGGGTAAGGAAAGACTTTGGAACCCAAAATAAAAAAAAAACTTAAAACTGTTTTTACATATAATTGGGGGAAAATAAAATATTAAATCATTAAAAAGAAGTAAGTTCAATTGAGCAGATGAAGAGATTGGAAGCAGAAATTTAAAGAAATCACTCATCAGACTAAGTAGTTTAGCCTAGTGTCATGTCCAGTGAGGTAAGTACAAGTATAACTATTCAGCTTAGCAGAGGAAGCATCTAATCAGCACAAAGGCTATCAAGGAACTTTTATGGAAATTTTGTGAAAAAGAGAAAATCAAAATTTACAGTCCCAGAGTTGAGATGTCCTCAAAGCATATGTGTTTTCCTCACACTTGTGCTCCCCTGGCATGTCCCTGTGTGTACCCATTTTTGCCCCCTTCCCAAATTCCCACAGTTACCAAGTTCATTTGTGGGAGACTGTGACCTAGGTTTGTATATTAATTATGATCTATTTATTATTTATGTATTTAATATTTGAGTAACTTATTAAAAGAACCATTTCTTTTAAGTTAGTATTATATTTATGATCTAAAGTGTCATTATTATATGTGGATCTGTCAATAGAAGCATATTTGTGGGGGCTCAAGATAGAGTTGTGATCAAGAGGAGTGTACCCCTCCTCAACAGGGTTACCCTTAAACCTTGAGATAATGTAAGTGTAGCCACTTGGTGGTGGCTCTTCTCTGGGAAGCTAAATCAAATAATGAGTGAGCAGTTTAGAGTGAGCGAGTCAATCTGAAAACTGAGTTGGTGTTCAGATACATAGGAAAGAGATATGAGGTGCTACCAGTAGGAGTAGTCATCCCCGTGAACTAATCATTACATTCCCAAAAGCAGACAGACCGCATCCTGTGGTGAGGAATGAAAGAAATAATTATCTTGCTATACTTTTCTCTGCTCCCAGTCTGGATGAATGAGATCAATTCTAGACATCACACTTAGGAAAGACATTGATAAGCTAGAGCAAATGCAGGGGAATTACTGGAATGATAACAGGGCTCAAAACCATGTACACCATATCAGCATATCTCATCTCACATTTACATAACTCTATAGAGTACTTAAGGGCTTTCCATTTGGGGGGTCAGGTGAAGGAATAGGGAATAGTTAACTTGGGACAGATAAAACTAACAGAGAATAAATATTTGATAAGCTGTTGGGTAGCAGAGATATTAGAATTGTTTTTGCTCAACCCAGTCAGAATTAGTTTGTGTAGAACTGGGTAGAAGTCTCAGAGAGACAGATTTCATCTCAGTTAACAATTAAATTGTTCTTAAAGGAGAATGAGCTGTCTTATCTGGTAGTGAATTCCCTATCACTGGAATTCTTCAAGCTGAAATGGGCTGATTATTTATTTTGGATCTCGTAAAGAAGATTCATATTTCAATTCAAGCTGAACATGGACTAGATTTTCTCTAAGGTCCCTTCAAACTTGGAAAATTTTTGACTCTCCATCTTTATACAAGACTTCCTACTGCATTGAGGCTCTTGAAAAACTTTCAAATGCATTGAGGAAATTGTTTCACAGAATGCTAGACTTTTAGAACTAAGAAGTCGATAGGGATGGATTATGGATTCTGTTCGTGTCCATGATCAAGCAAAGCACACTGATTAAGTACTCTTGTGTGTCAGGAATTGTGCAGATGAGAAAACCAAGCCCGGATAAGTGTACTTGCATCTCCCTTATGTGTCTTGTCCTGCCACTGCCAGGTGGATACAGGCACAGAACTTCACTCCTTCTCATTATAATCAACCAATGAATTAAGAAGTGTTTGCTAGGTGGCTTGCATAGGTGAGACACTATGGTAAATGTTGGCAATAGAAAAACAAATGTAAGATAGTGCCTGTTCTTTGGGAGTTTGCATTCTATTAGGAGAGAAAGCTTAGAAGTGTGGTGGTATATCCAAAATGAATACACAGATACAAGACAATTTGGGGGATGAGGCACTTGTAGCTGAGAGGATAATGATAATAGTAACAACAATAATAGTAAATAATTCTTTATAGTTACCATCTTATTAAATCCTCACAACAATCCTGGGTTGTAGGAGCTATTATTATCATCTCCATTTTACAAGTGAGGAAACTGAGGCAAACATGGATCCAGTGGCTTGCTTGTGGTCACACAGCTAGTCTGAGACCAGATTTGAACTCAGATATTCCTGATTCCAGGCCAATTGCTCTATCCACTGTATCATGAAGTTGCCCCTAAGGATTAGGAAAGGCTGCAAGTGGAAGTTAACAATTAAGCTGACTGTTGAAGGAAGCTTGGGATTCCAAGAGGCCAAGTGCCTACTTGGAAGGGTTCAGTATCATCAGGTCAGTTACCTAGTGTTAGAAGGAACCTGAGAGGTTATTCAGCCCAATCTTCCCATACTACTAAAGAAAAAACTGAGACCCAGAGAGCCAAGGTCAATCAATCAACAAGCATTTACTAGGCATTCCCGGGAAATAAACTGTACTGAGTACTGAAAATATACAGGAAAAAAAGAAAAACAGTTGCTGCCCTAAAGCAGCTTACAGTCTAAAGGGAGAGGTGACATGTACATAAATTGGTTAGGATTAGGGTTAAGAGTAGGCCAAAGGTAATCTAAGACTGAGCCAAGATTAAAACCTGGCTCCTCTAACTTCAAATCCCAAGCTCTTTCCGCTGAGTAATATAAGCAAAACACTTTGCAAATATTAGTATGTTGAATAAGAGATCATCATCATCATCATCTTCATCATCATCATCATCATCATCAAACTTCCTCCAAGAGTGACCAACCATGTGATGATTTAGGGAAGACAAAAAGGATGTCAAAGCCTGCCGCAATTTGGTGTGGTCAATGTACATGTGCATCTCACAAATGAACATCTTGGCAGCTTTCTGCCATCCACCTACCCACTAGTGAATGGCAGCCTTCCAATGGATATTCTCATTAGTAAAAGATAAAAAAAGAAGGCAGGGCATATTATTTTAGGAGTGTAGTACAGCAATGAAGGCCAATTCTTAATTTTTATAGTGTTCTCCTTTTTACTTTATTTTTCCCATGGCATCTTACCTCGAATGCCATTCCAACAGGGCACACTGCTGTCTGAACAGTGTGCACCATGTTGAGCATGAGTCATGCTTTAAAGTGGAAAGTGTCCCACATCTGACTTCAGAGACCATGCTTGCCAAGTCACTTCTAAAAGCTGCTGGGGGCCCCAAAAAGACAAAGAAAGAGTCTGAGAAAGAGTGAGATTAAATGTCCAGTAACAGACACTAAATCTGTTTGACACTGCCACTCTTCCCGCTTTCTTCTCTTTTGGGAGTGGTGAGTGGTGAGCTTGGGAGAAATGTTTAGATGACCAGAGATGGCCACTTCACTTACCTGGGGAAGGGGAGGGTACTCCCTAAGCAATGTGAGGAGATTCCAGTGTTGAAAACCCCTTGACTTATACAGATAAGCAATTCACGGGCAAATGATAGTCTTAGAATTGCCTGGGCTCCTGAGACCCCTGTCACTTTGCCCATATTCCCAGACATCGTATATGCCAAAGGAAGGACTTGGTTGAACCTTGGCCTTCCTGACTCTGAATGTAGCCCTATATTCTCTACCACAATACTGCCTCTCTTATTTGAGTCAATACTACATTGTTACCTGTGTGAGTGTGAAACAAGTCATAGATATAGAGCTGAACAAGGCCTTAAAAATCATCTAGCCCAACTACCTTCATTTTACAGAGAAAAAACAAAAACAAAAACTGAGGTTAGGTTGCTTGCCCTAAATCACACAAGTTTTATAGGTGGTCAAATTGAGAACTGAATCTCAATCCTCTGACCAAACCCCAGGACAAGTCCCTTCCCCTCTCTGGCTCCCAGTTTCTTCACTTTTAAAGGGAAGGGGTTAGATTGGATGGTGTTCTAGCCCAAAGTTTTCATCTGGATCAAAATACTACAATTTACCACACAAAACTTGAGCCAATGGCTTCCTCTTTCTGCTGGTTCTGGACTACATTCATCCTCCATTACTGCCTAAATCACTCGTTCACTTGGCCCTTAGCTGCAAGGTCATGAAGTGAATTTTCTTTTCCCATTAGTTTGTCTTGGATGTAAAAAATCTTCCAGTGCTATACAAATGTGGGTTGTTTTTTTATGATTGTTGAAATTCTACAACAATTCAATAAATGCCTTCTGTGGGCTAGACACTTTTCTAGGAGCTAGGGAAACAAAGACAAAAGTGAAATGGTCCCTGCCCTCAAGATTCTTACATTTTACTGGGGAAAAAATTAACAACCTTTATATAGAAGAGTTGATGATACAAAATCTTTTTCAATAAATGCAAAATAATTTCAGAGAGAGGATGTCCACTAATGGGTAAGGGGCTTATGAAGTCCCACAATAGATGACACTGATTGTCAGGTAGGGAATAGCAAGGAAAACAATGGGGTTGGGCTGCTTTGGTTGAGATGCAGAGTACTTGGTACAATTCAGAAAAATAGGTTCGGAGCAAATGATAAAGTCTAGTCCTCCCTCCGATGCTTCTATGTAGCAGGTCATACAAATAGGAGCATCTCTTTTAACAGATAAGGAAACCGAGGTGCAGAGCAATAGCACAACTTCCCCAGGGATATATATTTGATATCCAAGCTGAGATTTGCTATATTATTTTTTACTGTTCTTGCCTTTGACTAAAATTTTTTATTGACTGACTTAGGGAAGGATTTGTATTTTAATGAAATTCAGTCATAAATTTGTAATAAAAAAATTAATTAATTTAATAAATGTAAATGATTTAATTTAAATTTAAATGAAACAAATTTATAAAAAATCAGTATTTTGATAGCTCTGTGATTTCATCTTTGTGCATACTCTTTCCAAGCTGCAGAGGACAACTCATCTAGATCTTCTCATCAATAGAGTCATGTCCTCCTATAAGCTGTCCCCAAGCTAAGGGTCTTCCTTTATATTATTTGACTTTGAAAGTTACCACTTGAATACTTGGGTTGCCCATTGTTTATCTTTGGTTTCCCTTATGACTATTTCCCCCTCCTTTCCCAGTCTTTTGGATCATATGTTTTGCATTACTTGTCTTGTCTAATTCTTCATCAGCAATATCCCGGATCTGAGTCATGTCCCTCTCCATTTGCCTTTGGATGATTCACGACTTGGATTCTTTGAACATTGTAGTATTTGATGACTTTGAGCCATGTAACATTCCTGAAGGAAGATTGATGTCAAAGACATGAGCCTCTGTTTCAAGGAGAGCATTGAGAAGAGCAATAACTAGGAAGTCTGATACCTAGGGAAAGTTCCATTGGGGATGGAAGAGAATTGTCCACACCAGTCTTGCACAATCACATTGAGAGAAGGGTAGCCCAGCCTCTTAAGCTGCTCTTGCCCGTGAGGTGTAACAGTCATGCTCCTTGCAATAAATTGCAAGCATCAATCAATGATCCCTAATTTGTCAACTCCCAGAAGGAGATTGATGGGTAAAGTAGCAAGTAAGGGAAGAGTGTGTACCTCAGGAGAAAAGTAGGGCCTTTGACTGTGGTCCTATGTGTAATGGAACCGGAACAGAAATTCACCACTTTTCTTCCAGGTTGGCGCTCTTTGGAAAAGCTCCAATTGCCCTACCAGAGTTATGACTATGAGCCTGAGGTCATTGAAGGCAATGCACAGTTTGACTAAACAATCCAATCTATTTTCCTTCACTCCTTCAGTCCTGGGTGTAGCTCAAAATTCATCTGCAATGTCTCCACAGTCAATATATGGTGATGGGCCAATGCTGTGGGATTTCCATCAAGTTGCAGTTGTATGCCATAACCAGGACAATATATATTCTTTATCTATTTGGTGGTGGTGTTTGTCTTATTTTGTTTCATTTTACAATGTAAGTGGTTAGGCTAAGAAACTCTTGGATGACTACAGCACATTTTCATCAATAAAACAAGAACATTTAAAGGCCTCACCATCTCTTTCCCTAGGGAAACCTCCTTCATTTGGACTTTGCACTAGCCACCCTTCATGAGCACAGGGAACAGCTTTGGTAAACATACATGTGGATCTCTGTTTTATGGCTTCCTTGATAATAATAATGGTGTGGCCAAGCAAAGTTATCTCTATTTTGTCTTTCAAGCAATCTTTTTATGATATTGACATGTTCATGAGGGATATTTTGGTGGAGTAGTATCTTTAAGCAGTATCTTTCTATCCTAAATCAAATGCTATCCCCCCCCAACAATAACTAGCAAAGAATACAATAGGATCTACTATGTTCTACATATTTCAGTGCTATGTGTGACAGTTCAGATGTGGTCTTTTGGAGCCCATCATTTATGCAAAGCTCTCTATTTGGTTTCGTAGATTAATCAAGGATGCCTTCAATACATGGGTAACTTACTCCCCTAAAGAGTGCTTAGAGATATGAAAGTAAGTATATGAGTCTTTTGTTATTAAAAGATCCTTAATCATCATGTTATGCTTAATCACTGTGATTTATAAATCATAACTATTTATTCTCAGCAATACAATGATCCAACACAATCTTAAGGACTCATTATGGGGAAAAAAAAAACTATCTACCTCTAGAGAAGGAACTGATATTTTCTAAATACAGACCAAAGTATGGTTTCTGTTTCTTTCTTTCTTTCTTTCTTTTTTTCTTTCTTTCTTTCTTTTTTTCTTTCTTTCTTTCTTTCTTTCTTTCTTTCTTTCTTTCTTTCTTTCTTTCTTTCTTTCTTTCTTTCTTTTTTCTTTTCCTTCTTTCCTTCCTTCCTTTCTTTCTCTCTTCCTTCATTTCTTTCTTTTTCTTTCTTTCCTTTTTTCTTTCAAGATTTCTTGTACAAAATGACTAATATGGAAATGTTTTATGTGATTACACATGTATAACCTACATTATATTGCTTCTTGTCTCTGAGAGGAGGATGGGGATGGAGAAAGGGCTAGAATTTGGAACTCAAAACTTAAAAATGAATGTTAAAAATTGTTTTTAAATGTAATTGGGGAAAATAAAATACTATTTAAAACTTGCAGAAATAAATGGTCGCTATTCCTTTGCAAGTCTAAAGTTCATATTTCACCCTACCACTGTCCAAACATTTGATATCATTCCCCCTTTTCAGTATCTCAAATTTATATAACAGAGCTTTTAGACTTAAAGGATCATAGCTTTAGAGCTGGAAGGAACCTTAACTGTCTCATTAGACAGATGAGGAAACCAAGGCTTAGCACAGTGTCAGGCACAGAGGAGTTGCTAAATAAATGCTTATAGACTGACAGGCAGAGAGAAGTTAACTGACTTGCTCAGGATCACACAACTAGAAAAATTCTTTCCAGACTTGAGGCTGGATTTGAAATCAGGCCATTCTTGGCTGCAATTCAGTGTTCTGGCCTCTACAAAATGCTTCTCCATCCATGCTGGGCCATGTCAATCTGCTCTTCCTTTCCATGTTTTATGCTGTGTGATTTTGGTTTCTAATGTAGCATATTGGTGCCTGATATGTTAGAATCTAAACTCATGGAAAAATATAGTTTATTCCAGAAATCTTTGCACATCTTTTCCATTTTTCTTCTTTTTTTCCCACTGTGCCATTCCAGTCCTAAATATGTTTAGGATGACTTGGATTTGCTGAGTTTCTCACCAAGTTTTCAGTTAGCTTCTTTCTTACCCTCCCTGTTGTTCATTATTTTATCTGATAATACTTTTTTTTTTCATATTCTTCTAAAAAGTTAATGTGATATAAGGCAGAGTTATCAAATACACCTTCCATGGCCTGCAACCCTCCCCAGTGGGGCCTGAGTCAGATTCAAATGCCATTAGGAAATATTTAAGAAATTTTTTTTAAAACTACAATAAAATCCAGATAATATTAACATGTGATTTTCTAAGTTAATATGTGCCCAAAGGATCATTATGTAGAGTTTAGTGGCCTCTAATCATATTAAAGGTTGACACTGCAGGAGTATTGGACTTGGAGTCAGGAAGTTCTGGATTCAAATCTTGCCTCAGGTCCTTACCTGCTGGGTCACTGTGAGCAATTAATTTAACCTCCCTGAGCCTCAGTCATCATCTGTAAATGGAGATCATAATAGCTAGTATTTATACAGCATCTACTATGTGCCAGGAACTGTACTAAATGCTTTAAAATTACTCTCTCACTTGATCCTCACAACACCCCTAGGTGCTATTATTATCCCCATTTTACAGATCAGAAAACTGAGGCAAACAGAGGTTAAGTGACTTGCCCAGAATCATGCAGTTAGAAAGGGTCTGAGACTAATTTTGAATTCAGGTCTTCCTCACTCCAGGCCCAATGCTGTAGCCACTGTGCCATCCAGCTGATGAAGGCCTATTACAGGTGTTGAGATCTTTGAAAACTCTACAGTGTAATGATCAATGACAACTATTCATTTGGGAGACAGCAGTATCATCTGCAAGCCTTAGGTTACTTTTCCTTATTATAGGGAGATTTTCCCAACATTTTCTACCATCCTTCCTTGTGCTCATTTTGGCATCTGTCACCAAGTACTCAAGGTGACTTAATGTTGCTTGGATGATGATGGCTCATTGACCTTTTGTTGGGGGGCCCTTACTGCACTCTTATCAGAATGTTTCTACAATGCCTCTTCTCTAATAGATATTGGTACATATCAGTTTAATTTATGGTGTTTTCCCAAATGTTGGTATCTGGAGTCAGCAATCGAGTATGGCCACACAGCCAGTGCCATGGACCTTGTTGCCTTTGACCATGCCATAAAACCAATATTTGCGACTCTATTAGTGGCCTCCCCAAGCAGCACATGTGAGTCATCCTTCAACTTTGCAGTGGCTTTTCATCTTTTGACTTTATTTCTATCAACAATGTGAAGCTAGTATTTTTTTCTCCACTGGTAAGACCACTTCTTGGTCACTGGACAAGCTCCTCACAGAGAACCAGCATTTGAGTCACCGATTATAAATAGTCTAAACACGATGTCATTCTCAGCACCCTTTCCCAAGCAGTCTGTTATCGTCACCACAGAAGGATAAGAGGGACACACAGGACTGAGGATCGGTCTGTTCTTTGTTTCATAAGTTGTCATGGTTAAAGAATTCATGACCAAGTGGCCAGTCTACTGGAGACAAGCCTTACTGAGGCTGATCCTGGGGAGGCAGACCCAGATTATTGCTGGAACCAATAGGTGAAGCCTTGCCAACTTGAGAGACATTTGGCTTTGTCCACATGCAGCAATTGAGTAGCCAGGGTTATGTCCACATTGTGATGAGGCATCAGAGGAAGATTTTGTGGAGGAAGTAATGTTCACCTCATAATGAATGCTGCCTTCTTTAGGGTGGGTGACCCCTATTAAGTCAAAATGGTGCAGATTAGAATGGATTGCAGTAGGAAAAAGGCTGTGCATCCACCATGCTGCCTTCCCTTCTCTTGACTTCCCAATTTGGACCCAGGCTATTCTAACTTTTCTGTACCAGGTGGTTCATACAAAAGGATCTCCTCCAAACCTGTAATGAGGCATTCATTCATTCATTCATTCCTCCATTCATCCATTTGTTCAAAGTATTAAGTGCTTGTACTTTGAAGCTTGGGGAAAGGTCTCAGGATGCAACCTTTTGCCATAGTACAGGCCCACTGTACTATGTATGAGTCATCACCAATCTTCTCACAGAGGACAGGAGGATTCTGAGATTTCTCTGAAGAAAGTCTGGATTTTCATGAGTTGATTTGTGCCTGACCAATCAATGAAGCTATCAACAAGTACTTAGTAAATGTCTACTGTGTTGGATGCTAGGGATAGAGAGGCAAAAATGGGGCAGTCCCTGCCCTCATTGGGTTTACATTCTCTAGGAGGTCCCAATAGGTATAACCCTTACCTAGGAACCTACATACACAAACACACACATCTACACACACCTACACATACATACACACACACACACACACACACACACTCTTATTCTTTGCATATTTACATCCTTCAAAATATGTATGAATTCCTACTTCTCCTATAAATTTTTTTTTCTGATTATTCCATCCCACAGTGGCCTTTCCTTCCATTGAACATGTTCATGTGTACTACTCTCTGTACATTGATCATACAGTCGATGGAATTATCATTGAACTCCCAGCTAATTATTAAGCTTTCTTGGCATGTTTGGCACGTGTGTCTCAAAAGAGAAGTCTAGTAAGCTGTTTAAAATTAGAGCTACGTATTATATTCTTTGTACCTCTCTGTGTAATTAGCATAGGGTTGTGTCAAGATGCAGAAAGATGTGCAAATGCAGAAAGAATGAATAGAAAGAATGAAGAAATTGACATTATACTTTTTTTCAACCCCTTCTTACTTTAAACAATTATTCACTGCAAGAAGCACACAATGACAAGTAGTTAGACTGCACGGTGGATAGAGTATTGAGCTTCAAGTCAAGAAATCAATTTAAAATCTTACCTCAGACATCATATGATCCTGGGCAAGTCACCTAATCTCTCTCACCCTCAGTTTCCACAACTGTAAAAATGGGGGAAAGAGTAGTGTTTACCTTGCTGTGGAGGTCACATAAGGTAATAGATGTAAAGTGTTTTGTACTTATGTAAGAGCTATATTAATATTAATCATGATTAAAGTTATTAGACTTACATAACCCAGTATATGATCTAGCCCATCCCAAAACAGACCATGCTTCACAACCTAGTCAGACATCTTTCCTTTGCCTGCAAACACGCATCACACTCAAAAGTCCATTTAATCTCTTACCCTGGGAACCATAGTCACATTAATACCACCACTGCTTTTGGAAAGGGTACAATAATTTTCTTCGCCTATGGTTTCATTCATTGTCCCCTTTACTTCTCAAATTCCATTCTTTGGCTCTTATCTTCTTCTATGTATTTTTTCTTAAATTCACTGAAGGAACAAACTGCCTTCCTTCTTAATTTGACTCCTCACTACTAATCACAGTGTTTGGTAAATAGTAAAATGCTTGAGAAATGCTTTTCATACATCTAGGATTTCTACAATAATCAGGACAATACTGATTTCATGGGCATAGAGTCCTAGAAATGCAAACAAGACACATTAACTACATAATTTTATTTGAAAAATAAGCCCCCAATTTGAAATTTACTGGCTTAGGGTTAGGGTGTGAGGCAAATGGGGATGAGAGATCTTCCTACTTGAAGACCAGAGAATCTAGACCCCTGAGAATCACTCTGTTTCTTTAGGCAAAGAAAATAATTTGAGAAATCTCCTCATGAATATCAGTAGGGGAATCTCATGAAAATCTTAGTGTCATTGAATCACATAAACAGGGTTGACACAGACCTCAGAGGCCATTCAATCCAAATCAGAGATAAGCAAGAACTTCCTCTATACCTCAAACATTCTTGAAGACCTCAGTGTTGGGTCTGACTCCAAATCCAGGTCATCACGTGTTTGGACAGCTCTAATGGGTCAATTTCATTGTTGTTCGTGATGATGGTGATAATGATGGTGGTGGTGGTGTTTCCCCTTATATTGACTAAAGTTTGCCTCTCTGAAACTTGCATCTATTGTTCCCAGTTCTTCCCTTTGTGACCAGATTATAAGAAATCTAATTGCTTATCCACACAGCTTTTATCTTCCTTAAGGAGGGCAGGCTGTCGGTGAAAGCTTCCTAGGGGATGCAGGGAGATTTCCGTTTTCTATGTGTTTTCTCTCTTATTGTTGTTGTTTTTGTTTTCCCCCTTGTACATAGGAAATAGAGAGAGAAAATACAGTAACTCCAGTTCATATTCCATTTCTTCAACGAGTACATGAGTTCCTCAAGCCCAAGAATTTTAGCTAGGATGCTTTTGTATCCTAAACTTCTTTTTGTCCCACATAACCTGATGTACAAGACTTTCTCATAAAAAGTCCTCAATGAAGACTCCTGATTTGTTTGATATCAGAAATAATATATCGATTGAATTGTTATAGCAATTAAATTAAATATTTGTAAAGCACTGGGATACATTATTTGCAACCAGCACTGGGTCAATTTGTTGTGTGAATATGAGACTGCAAATGCTGTGGACTTATGATCTCATCAACATGGACTCTCCATAGATGCCAGCCACAGTTCATTTGTCCTTTATCCTGTGCAATTCCTGTCCATTTTTCTCAGAAAACCTTCCAGAAAAAAAAACACTTCATTTTTTATCAGCTCCACTTGGCTTGAATTCCACAGAACATATGTCCCCATACCAGGCACCCCCTCATCTCCCCATTTAAGCTTCCTTTTGTTTACTGCCTTCCTCCATTAGATCATAAGGTCTTTAAAAAGAAGGGGTTGTCTCTTTTTCTCATTTGTATCCCCAGCCTTTAACAGTGTGCCACCTGAGTTCAAATCCGACCTCACTCACTTGACACTTACTAGCTGTGTGACCCTGGGCAACTCACTTAACCCAGATTGCCTTACTAAAAAGAAAAAAAAAGTGTGCCTGTCATAGAGATACTTAATAAATGTTTATTGAATTGAAAAGAGAGGCATATTTTGGGAGGTAGTGTGCTCTCTATCACTAGAGGTCTTTAAGCAAAGGATGGACTACCTATTCAAGTATGGCTATGATGACATTTATAACAGCTCATGCTTATTTAGCACTTTAATGTATACAAAGGGCTTTCTAATTTCTAATTTCACTTAATGATGGCATAAAGGGACTTCTTCTTAAGGTATGGATTGTATTAGATACCCTTTGAAGAACTTTGCAGTTCTGAAATTCTGCAGCTCTCTGGTTTACTCCAACTGGTAGAGTCTAGTTCTTATTGTTTTAGGATCTTAAAGGCAACAGTGGGCCACTAAGACCATCAGCTGATCATCCCTCAAACTCACTACATGATAGAAACACTTCTCTCTATGATCACATCATCTTTGATAATATCCTTAACTAAATGTTATTTCTCTCCACTTTTGTGCCTCAATTTTATCATCTGAAAAATTATGGGCTTGGGCTGGGTGATGTCTAAGGTACTTTTGAGCTCTAAATCAATGACTTGAGCAGCTATGAACAACTGTCAGCTCAGTTACAACTGCTGACCACACAAATAAAGGAAGAATCTTACCAGAATGCAATCAACCAAAGCTAAATCTTTTTGTTGTTGTTGTTGTTTTAGCTTTCTTTTTTTTTAAAGAAAAAAAAACTTAACCTAATCTTGACTCAATTTCATCCACTTCTCCCTTCAGAGACCCATGTGACCAATCTTCACTCCCCAAACTGGCATCCAAAGATACCAAATGGATTTGTCACTGTCTCTCCAAAGAGGAAATTCTCTTTCAAATCCATCCTTAGCCCAGAGCAGCTAAGTTGGTTTTATCAGTCATCAGCAAAGACCTTACGTTAAATGATTTATGCATTTTTAGCTCCAACCCTAAAGGGGATTATTCAGGACTTAATAGAAACCATCACACCACTGAAATTACAGCACACATTGACCTTATGGGCTTGACAAAGGCCCACATCTGAACTCTCAAGGCGGCCACCTTGAAAATGTTTATTTGGTTTCATAGGCACTGTGAGGAATGCAGTGGTAAAATATGGAGCAAGCCAGCGGGGAAATTACCAATGGGCATATGTTACCCTCAGAATATGTGACCTAGATCTAAGAACTGGGAACAAGCATTGCCACAGTGGGGAAGGGACAATCCAAGGCAATTGCTCAAGGCAGCCTCCCCTTAAATGGGAAAAGTTTTGGATAACTTTGGTTTACAATCAGTCAATAAGCATTTCCCTTGCTGCAAACCATCCCCCTGAATGAAGAACCTTCTGCTCTGAAGCTGTTGCCATTTGGAACAGCCTGCAGATATCTGTTCTTAATCAACCCAACCTCATTTCACATCTTATCTTAAAATATAGTCGTTCTCCCCTGGTCCATGCCTCCTGGCTCCTCTTTTCCTTCTGGTCCTGCCATTAGGAAGGGCTTTAATTTGCTCACCATAAAAGACCTTTCCATAACTTAATTTCTTATGAAATTTGAATGTGAATCATTTATTTCCCTGACAAGTAAGTTCCCAGGATGAATCAGTAGAGGGTTCATCAGGTGTCCTGAAAATCTGAAGCTTCAAGTTGGGAAAACATTGCGATTTGCTGTGCCTGGTCAAGCTTCTCAGGATATGGCCTGACTCGAGAAAAGTCGACCAAATATGGTCTTACATTCTTCTCTTAAGGGCTTTGTTGGATTTGCCATAATTAGCCATGGAAAAAAAACACACAGATAATCCCAGCCCACCCCGGTGGGAGGAAAAAAAGTAGGGGGAAGGCATATAACAACTTGGATAAATCCTCAGGGAGTCTCTATCAATCAATCGGCAAACATTAAGCATCTATTGTGTGCTGGTTACTGTTCTAGGAGCTGGGGATACAAACACAGAAAAGAAACAGTTCCTATGATCAAGGTGTTTACATTTTACCAATGTAGACACAAAGGGAGCATTAGATAAATGTTTACAAAATATGAGCAAAATAAATAAAAGTTATTGGGGGGGATAGCAGCTTCAGGACTTGGGAAAAGCTTCATGCAGAAGGTGCCCCTTGAGCTGAGCCTTGAAGAGAAGCAAGGATCTTAAAGGTGGAGTGAAGAGGGAGGACATTTCAGCCATGAGGGACAGCCCTATGCAAAGGCGTGGAGACTGGAGATGGGATGTGTTGTCTGAAGACCCGCAAGAAGGCCACTTTGGCTGGACTAAAGAGTGCATGAAGAGGAGCATCCTAGACTCAGTCTGGAAAGGAAGGTTGGAGTGAAATTGTGAAGGACTTTCAACGTCCAACGGCAAAGATACAAAAAGCCCAACCCCAGCTCAGAAGGGATTCCATATGCCCCCAAGGAGAACAGGGGAAAGAGTCCTGGCTCTGCAGCCAGCAGAATTGGGTCTAAAGCTACCCTCTGTTACTTGCTACCTCTCTAACCTTGAGCAAGTCACTCACCTACCTAGGGGCTGCCACTGGCTATTTGGACCAGATAGTCTTGGAGGTTCTTTCTAGTGAGTGGTTCATGATCCTATAATCTCACATCTCTGTATCTCATCTGCAAGTGCAGCATGAGGCATCTTATAAAACACCCCATGTCTTAATTAATTCTGTGGACCATAAGACTTAGATAAAGAAAGATATCTACCACATATAATAAGATCTAACAATAGCTGGTATGGTCTTTGATGGAGAAGCTTATAGTAGGTTTTTTACCCACTGAATTTTAACACAATAAAGAGTGAATAGAGACAGTGAAACCTGATGGATAGAGTTCTGGTCTTGGACTCAGAAACATCTAGGTTCAAGCCCTGTCTATGACCCCTAGGTATATGAACCATAAGTCACGTTATCTGCATGACCCTGGGGGAATCACTTCACCCTTCTGAACTTCAGGCCACTCCCTAAAACTTATAATTTAAGTCATAACTGGGTTGGGCAAAGGCAGCTACCTGTACCAGAAAAAAAAATCAGATCGTTGTCCTATTCAGGGAGCAGACAATATGTGTCCACCTGGGTTTGTCTTTCAAATAAGCCAAAGTGTATGTCTACGCTGCCCATATCCATCAGACCAGACACTTACTTAACTCCTTGTGCTTGACTGAGCTGAATAGATATTTGCTTATCTGTTGGGAAAATGGTCACAGAATAAAACTTCTTGGTCACTTAATTAGTATTTCCAGAGAGACGAGAAGGCATTGTAGATTAAGTGCCAGCCTTGAAATCAAGCAGACTTGGATTCAGCTCCCCACCCCATTTACCCAGACATTTACTAACTGTATGACTCAGAAAGTTTCTTAACCTCCCTGAGTTTCATTTTGTTTTCCATTTATAAAATGAGGATAATAATAGCATCTATTTCACAGACATTGATTTTTCAAATGAGACAATGTACGTCCTAAAGGACATACATTTAAGACAAAATATGTCCTAAATTTCAAAGCATTGTGTATGTAGGCTGTCACTAAAGAAGCAGATGTAGTACTGTTGAATACTGTGGAATCTGAAGTCAGAGGGCTAGAAATCCAAATTATTTCTCACCTAACTAGTTACTTGTGATCTTGAACAAGTCACCTATCTCTCCTTTTACATAAATGGTCAAAAGATATGAATAGTCAGTTTCCAAAGGAAGAAATCCAAGCTACCAACAAACCTACTATGAAAAAAAAATGCTGTAAATCACTAATAGAGAAATTAAAAATAAAAGAACTCAATCTCACTCCTGTCAGATTGGCAATTCTTGTTGTTCAGTAATTTTCATTTGTGTCTGATTCTTTGTGACCCCAAGATACTGGAATCGTTTGCCATTTCCTTCTCCAGCTCATTTTACAGTGAGGAAACTGAGGTAAACGAGGTTAAGTGACTTGCCCAGAGTCATACAGCTGTTAATTATCTGAGTTAGATTTGGACTCAAGAAGATGAGTTTTCCTGACTCTATATGTGCCACTCTATATACTGTACCACCTAGGTTCCCTAACAGACTGGCAAAGATGACCAAAAAAAAAAAAAAAAGAAAAAGAAAATGACATCTTGTAGAAGCTGCAGTAAAAGAAGTATATTGAGGAATTGTTAAAGATATGCCTAATATAAAGAATATTCTCCCACCTTATCCCCTCCTGTTGGCTTCCCTATTTTCTCCCAAGTCTCAGGTAAATTCCCACCTTCTACCAGAAGCCCTTCCCAGTCCTCTTTTAGCTGGGTGCCTTACCTTTCAGAGTACCCAGTTTGTCCTGTGTGCATCTTATTCATACATAGTTGTTTGCATATTGTCTCACTCATTGGATTTTGAGCTCCCTGAGAGCAGGGACTGTTTTTTGTTAGTTTGTCTGTTTTTTTTTTTTTTATCTCCACCACTTAATACAGTACCTGGCACATAGTTTGCAATTAATGAATACTTTTGACCTGATGGAACTGTGAATTGGCCCAGCCCTTACGGCAAGCCTTTTGAAACTATACCCCCAAAGTTATTAAACAACATATACTGTTTGACACAGCGATACCACTACCATAACTATACCCCAAAGAATTCAAAGAAAGAAGAAAAAGACCCAAATGTACAAAAAATACCAGCTTTTGTAGTGATAGTAAAGGATTGGAAACTAAGAGAGCACCCACTTGTAAGAGAATGACTAAATGAATTATGGTACATGAATGTAATTGAATAATATCATTATACTCGTAGAAATGACAAAACGAACAGTTTCTTAGAAACTTGGGAAGACTTGTTTTAACTAACACAGAGTGAGTTGAGCGGAAGTAGGAAGACAATCTATAACAATAACAACAAAGAAAAACAGCTTGGAAAGACTTGAGAATTCTGGTCAAAGGGATGTTTACTCTTTCAAGGTCTAATTTTAATGAATGCTACCCACTTCTTGAGAGATATGCAGAATAAGACAAACAAATTCAGACACTGCTAATGTGATAATTTGTGTTACTTGATGATACCTATTTATTACAAGGGCATATTTCCTTCTTTCCATCCATTCCTCCCTTTATCTTCTTTTCTTCCTTCCTTCTTTCCTTCCTTTTTTTCCCTTCCTTCCTTCCATCCTCCCTCCCTTCTTTCCTCTCTCCCTTTGTTCCTTCCTTCCTCTGTCTTCCTCCCTCGCTTCCTTCCTTTCACTCTTCCTTCCTTTCTTCCTTCCTTCATGCTCTCCCAAATGGCAGGTTTGGAGGCGACAGGTAGGAAGGAATAGAGAAACAAACAAAAGAGGAAAGGAACAAGAAAAGAGATAAAAAGAGCAAATGAGGCACTTTTTTAGTGCTGAACAGATGACAAAAAGACCAGAAAGAAACACAGTCAAGCCAGACAGCTTTGCAAGCTATAGGTGAAATTTTTGCATATACTTACAAAGAAAAGCAAGTAGTACATTACAGTGATTTGCAGCGTCATGTACAATATTCTTTTTCTTTTTAATTTTTAATATATTTAAAATCCTATCAAATAATTACATGTAAAAAATTTAACATACGATTTTAAAAATTTTGAGTTCCAAATTCTCTCCCTCCCTCCTACTTGTCTCCTTCCCTGAGAAGACAGGCAATTGATTATACATGTGAAGTGATGCAAAACATATTCCCATATCAAGCATGTTGCAAAAGAGAACAGACAAAACAAAGAAAAACGAAGAAAGTAAAAAAAAATATGATTTAATCTGCATTTAGAGTTCATCCGTTCTCTCTCCGAAGATGGACAGCATCTTACATCATGTATCCCTTGGGATTGTCTCGGATCATTGTCTTAATCAGAGGAGCTAAGTTTTTTCACAGTTGATCCTTGTTATAATACTGTTGTTACTGTGTACAGTAGTCTTCTGTTTCTGCACACTTCACTTTGCATAAATTCATATAAGTCACCTCAAGTTTGTTTGTTTGTTTGTTTCCTGAGACCGTCTTGTTCGTCATTTCTTCTAGCACAATAGCGTTCCATCAGAATCATATACGACAGCTGATTCAGCCATTCACCAATTGATGAGCATCCACGTGATTTCCAATTCTTTGCCACCACAAAGAGAGCTGCTGTAAACATTTTGTATAAATAAAAATATTTGTAATGCAAATATACAAATTACAAAATTTGTAATACAAATATTTATAATACAAAACATAACAAAACATATTTTCTCTGTTTGTTTGTTTTTTAATCTCTTTGTGATACCAGCCTAGAAGTGGTATTGCTGAGTCAAAGGGTATGACAGATTTTTGAGCACAGTTCGAAATTCTTCTCCACAACGATTGGTTTTCAATTGTCTCAACAATGCATTAGCATTACAATTTTCCCACATCCCCTCCAGCTTTTGTCATTTTCCTTTTCTGTCATGTTAGCCAATCTTATAGGTGTGAGGTGGTACCTCAGAGTTGTTTTGATTTACATTTTTCTAATCAGTAGTGATTAGAACATTTTTTTTATGTGACTATCGATAGCTTTGATTTCTTCTTCTGAAAACTGCCTATTCAGATCTTTTTACCATTTATGAATTGAGGAATGGATCTTATTCTTATAAATTTGGCTCAGTTCTCTGTGTAGCTGAGACATGAGGCCTTTTTCAGAGAAACTTGCTATTTTTTGTTTTGTTTTCTTTTTTATTACTAAAACTTATATACACAACAAGAAGAAAAGGAAACATCATAAACTTAAATATCGGAATTCAAATACAAAATAAGAAAAGAAAAAAAGGCATGTCATACATACAGCACAACACAAGAGAGGATTCAAAATATGTAACAATAAATTTCCATTTCGAGAAAGCCTATATAGTAAACACTATGTGTTGTGTTGATAGTTGTCTGTCTTTTCTTTGCCTCCTTATAAGTTTTCTTTTGTTCTCTATTGTGCACTTTTTACTTTGTTCTTTTCCCCCCTTCCTTCTCCTCTGAAGGCTACAATTAAGTGTGGATATATTTATATATAGATATAGATATACACATACACATATACATATAAACACATACATACATATATAGAGATATACTTTCCCTAAAAAATTCTGTTTCTGATCTTTGTTTTCATAATTGTGCATATCTCTTATTTTCTATCCCTCCTAACTCCTCTACCTTACTTCTACCCACTACCTTGCTTTTCTATTTCTTAACCTACCCCCCCAAGGATCCCTCCTTTATCCTCCCATTCTCATAAATCTAAAAAAAAAAGCACTAGCTATATTTTTTCTCTCAGCTTTATGTTTCCCTTTTAATTTTGGCTACACTAATATGATTTGTACAAAACTTTTTAATTTCAAGTAATCAAAATTATCCATTTTACTTCTCATTATCTTCCTTATCTCTTGTTTGGTTATAAACTCTTCCCTTAACAACAGATCTTATAGGTACATTTTTCCATGCTCCTCTAATTCACTTATGATATCACCCTTTATGTCTAAACCATTTATGCATTTTGACCTTGTCTTGGTATATGGCATGAGATGTTGGTCTATACCTAGTTTCTGCCAAACTGCATTCCATTTTTCCTAGCAATTTTTGTCAAATGGTGAATTTTTCTCACCCCAAAAGCTTGAATCTTTGGATTTATCAAACACTAGATTACAATGATCATTCACTGCCCTGTCTTGTGTACCTAATTTATTCCACTGATACACCACTCTATCTCTTAGCCAGTACCAGATTGTTTTGATGATTACCACTTTGTAATATACCTTAAAATCTGGACCTGCTAGGCAACCTTTCTTCATTTTTTTTTTCATTGATTCACTTAATATTCTTGACCTTTTGTTCTTCCAGATGAATTTTGTTACTATTTTTTTCTAGCTCTATAAAATAATTCCTTGGTAGTCTTTACTTGTGTTCATATAGTTCCTGAGTTTGTCTTGGCAGGTAGACTCCCAAGTATTTTTTATTGTCCACAGTTATTTTAAATGGAACTTTTCTTTCTGTCTCTTCTGTCTTTGCTTTATTGATGGTATATAGAAATGCTAATGATTTATGTGGGTCATTTCATATTCTGCAACTTTTGCTAAAGTAGTTAATTATTTCAACTAGTTTTTATTCGATTCTCTAGGGTTCTTTAAGTATGCCTTCTTCTCATATGCAAAGAGTGATAGTTTTGTTTCCTCATTGCCTATTTTTATTCCTTCAATTTCTTTTTTCTTGTCTTATTGCCATAGCTAGCATTTCTAGTACAATATTGAATAATAGTTGTCATAGTGGACATGCTTGCTTTACCCCTGATATTATTGGAAAGCCCTCAATTTGTCCCCATTATAATGCTTGTTCTTCATTTTAGATGGATAATATTTGTCATTTTAAGAAGGGCCCCATTTGCTCCTATTGTTTCTAGGGTCTTTAATAGGAATGGGTACTATATTTTGTCAAGGCTTTTTCTGCTTCTATTGATATAATCATATTTTTTGTTTTTGTTTTTGTTATTGATATGGTTAATTATGTTGATAGTTTTCATAACATTAAATCAGCCCTGAATTTCTGGGATGAATCTCATCTAGTCAGAATCCATGATCTTTGTGATATGTCATTGCAATCTCTTTGCTAGTATCTTATTAAAATTTTCTCATTGACAATCATTAAGGAAATTACCTATAAGTTTTTTTTTTCTCTCTGTTTTCGCTTTCCCTTGTTTAGGTATCAAAGCCATATCTGTGTCATAAAAGGAACTTGGTAGGACTCATTCTTTATATGTTTTTTTTTTCAAATAGTTTATATAGTAATTGGGATTATTTGTTCCTTAAATGTTTGGTAGAATTCACTTATAAATCCATCTGTTCCTGGAGATTTTTTTAGGGAGCTCATTCGTGGCTTGTTCAATTTGTTTTTCTAAGATAGGGTGAAGTATTCTATTTCCTTTCCGTTTAATCTGGGAAGTTTATATTTTGGTAAATATTTGTCCCTTTCAATTAGATTGTCAGTTTTAATGGCATATGATTGGGTAAAATAACTCTTAATGATTGCTCTAATTTCCTCTTCATTTGTGATATATTCACCCTTTTCATTTTTGATCCTGATGATTTAGTTTTCTTTTTTTAATCAAATTAACCAATAGCTTATCTATTTTATTGACTCTTTAATTTAAAAATAAGACTTCTAGGATTATGTATTAGTTCGATGACTTTTTTTTTTTTACTTTCAATTTTATTAATCTCTCCTTTCATTTCCAGGATTTCTATTTTGGTGTTTAATTGAAGATTTTTAATTTGTTCTTGTTCTGGTTCTTTTTAGTTGCATTCCAATTCATTGGTCTGTTTTTTTTTTTCTTTATTTTTTGATGTACACATTTAAATATAATTTTTCCCTGAGTATGGCTTAGGCTGTATCCCATACATTTTGATATGTTGCCTCATTATTGTCATTCTATATCATGAGATTATTTACTATTTCTATGATTTGTTCTTTTGCTCACTCATTCTTGAGGATTACATTATTTAGTTTCCAATTAATTTTTAATCTAGGCTTCTACAGCTCTTTATTGAATGCATTTTTTGTTGTCTTACAGTCTGAAAAGAATATATTTAATATTTCTGCTTTTCTGCATTTGGTTGTACAGTTTTTATGCCCTAATACATGATCAATTTTTGTAAAGGTGTCATTTACAGTTGAGAAAATGTCATACTCCTTTTCTATTTCCATTCGGTTTTCTCCAGAGCTGTATCTTCTCAGTGTTTCAAGTGTGTTTCTTGTAAATATATTGTTAGATTGTAGTTTCTAATTCATTCTGTTATCTGATTCTATTTAATGGGTGAGTTCATCCCATTCACATTCACAGTTTTGACTACTATTAGTGTTTCTCCCTCCAACCTATTGTCTTCTGTTTCTTCTTTTCTCTCTCTTTTTATCCTGTCCCTCCTTTGAAATCTGTTTTGTGTCTGACCACTGCCTCCTATTATCCATCCTCCCTTTTATCACTCCTCTCCTTTTATCCTCTTCCCCTCAAATTCCCTATTGGATAAGACAAATTTATATTACCAATTGAATACACATATATAAATATACATGTGTGTACATATGTATGTATGTTATATTTTCCTATTTGGATCCATTTAGATGTGAGTGAGGTTCAAGGGTTGTTCACCTCACCACCATTTTCCATCTACTTTAAAAGCTCTTCCTTCCATGTCTCCTTTATTTAAGATTATTCTACTCATTCTTCTCCCTTCCCCCTTCTCTGAGGACATCCCTTGCTCTCGTCCACTTATTTTGTCACCTCCCAACATAATTGGTTCATTCTCATGTCCTTTTTCTATGTAGAATCTTTTTAATTGCCCTAAAGAAATTCTTAGAAATTACATGCATCATCTTCCTATAGTGAAACGCAAAAAGTTTAACCCTGAGTCCCTTATGGTTCTCTTTCATGTTTACTGGTTTATGCTTCTCTTTAGTCTCATATTTGAAAATCAAATTTTCCATTCAGTTCTGATCTTTTCATCAGGAATTCTTGAAAGTGCTCTATTTTATTAAATATCCATTTTACCCTGAAGAATTATATATAGTTTTACTGGGTAGGTTTTTCTTGGTTGTAATGTAAAGGTGTTTTGCCTTCTGGAGTATCGTATTCCAAGCCCTTTGCTCCTTTTATTGGTAGCTGCTAAATTTTGTGTGTTCCTGACTGTGGTTCCATGGTATGTGAATGGTTTCTTTCTAGATGCCTGAAGTATTTTCTTTTTGGAGGGCAGAGTCAAGATGGCAGAGTGAAAGCAGTGACTTGCTTGAGCTCTCCCCCAAAGTGCTCCAAATACCTGTAAAAAATGGCTCTAAAAATTCTAGAGCAGCAGAACCCACAAAAAGACAGAGTGAAACAAATTTCCAGCCCAAGACAACCTAGATGGTTGATTGGAAAGGTCTATTGCACTGGTCTGGGAGAGGAACGCAGTTCAGCATGGATGTGCAGGAAAAGACCAGGCCTCAGTGAACCCAGAGTAGGCCTCAGAGGACTGAATCACTGGCGGCTGTGGTGGTTCCCAGACTTCTTAACCCACAAATACCAAAGATAACTTAGAAGGTCAGTAGGAAAGGTCTGTGACTGTGTTGAGAGAGAAGCTTGGTCTCAACCCATTCCCAGTACAGCCCCAGTCCTAGTGCAGGCCTGGGGTGGCAGCTGCTTCCAGAGCTCTTGGCCCACAGACTGAGGGGTAATCAAGTAACTGATAAGAGGGGGATTGCAGGGATCTCTTTGCTGGTGCTGAGGCAGGATTCACTTGCTTTATCCTTGCTTGGATCAAGGTCACAGTTCTGGGTGGTGATCCTGGGGCAAAGAGTAGTGTTGGCATGGTGGAGCTTGTACTGGTGGTGGAGAGGGAATCCACCTCACAGTTCCAATGCAGAAAAGAGTGCTAGTGGTCACTCATATACCAGAGTACAGGCCAGGAAAGGAGTAAACACGTCATCCTTGATTATACCACCTTGAAAGAACTGAAAATTTGTAGGTCCCTAGAAGTATCTCTGAAAACAGTTGCACAAAACTCCTGAAGCTTGAGACAGTACATTCTCCACACTGGAAGCAGACCCTTACCTTGACAAAGAGTTTAAAAGTTAAGTAATTGGCTGGGAACATGAGCAAACTGCACAAACAAGTCAGACCATAGAATCCTTCTTTGGTGACAAAGAAGATCAAAACATACAACCAGAAGAAGACAACAAAGTCAAAGCTCCTACATCCAAAGCCTCCAAGAAAAATATGAATCAGTCCCAGGCCATGGAAAAGCTCAAAAAGGGTTTTGAGAATCAAGTAAGATAAATAGAGGAAAAACAGGGAAAAGAAATGAGAGTCATGTAAGAAAATCATGAAAAACAAGTCAACAGCTTGCTAAAGGAGACCTAAAAAAATACTTAAGAAAATAACACCTTAAAAAAATTAGCCTAATTCAAATTGCAAAAGAGGTCCAAAAAGCCAGTGAGGAGAAGAATGCCTTATAAAGCAGAATTGTCCAAATGAAAAAGGAAGTGCAAAAGCTCACTGAAGAAAATACTTCCTTCAAAATTAGAATGGAGCAAATGGAAGCTATTGACTTTATGAGAAACCAAGGCATTGTAAAACAAAACCAAAAGAATGAAAAAATAGAAGAGAATGTGAAATATCTCATTGGAAAAACAACTGACCTGGAAAATAGATTCAGGAGAGAGAACTTAAAAATTATTGGACCATCTGAAAGCCATGATCAAAAAAAAAAAAGAGCCTAGACATCATTTTTCAAGAAATTATCAAGGAAAAGTGCCCTGATATTCTAGAACCAGAGGGTAAAATAGAAATAGAAAGAACCCACTGATCACCTCCTGAAAGAGATCCCCAAAGGAAAACTCCTAGGAATATTATAGCCAAATTCCAGAGTTCCCAGGTCAAGGAGCAAATATTGCAAGCAGCCAGAATGAAACAATTCAAATATTGTGGAAACACAATCAGGATAACACAGGATTTAGCAGCTTCTACATTAAGGGATCAGAGGTCTTGGAACGTAATATTCTGGAGGGCAAAAGAGATAGGTTTATAACCATGAATCACCTACCCAGCAAAACCGTGTATAATCCTTCAGGGTAAAAAATGGGCATTTGGTGAAATTGAGGACTTTCAAGCATTCTTGATGAAAAGACCAGAGTTGAATAGAAAATTCGACTTTCAAATACAAGACTCAAAAGAAGCATGAAGAGGTAAACAAGAAAGAGAAATCATAAGGGACTTATTAAGGTGTAACTGTTTACATTCCTACATGGAAAGATAATATTTGTAACTCATGAAACCTTTGTCAGTATTAGGGTAGGTGGAGGGAAAAAAATGTGTACATATAGATAGATGGATAGAGGGCACAGGGTGAATTGAAGATGAATGGGTGATATCTGGAGAATAAAATGAAAGGGTGACAGAGGATTATATTGGAATAAAAAGAAAGGGAGAGGTAGAATGGGGTAAATTATCTCACAAAATAGATAAGAAAAAGCTTTTACAGTGGAAGGGAAGTGGAGGAAGGTGAGAGAGAATGAGTGAATCTTATTCTCATCAGATTTGGCTTAAGGAGGGAATACCATACACAGTCAATTGGGTATGGAAATCTATCTTACCCTACAGGAAAATAGGAGGAAGGGGATAAGAGAGTGGAGGGATGATAAAGGGAAGGGCAGATTGGGGGAGGGGGTAATCAGAAGCAAACACTTCTGAGGAGGGACAGGGTCAAAAGAGAGAATAGATTAAATGGGGAGTGGCATAGGATGAAGGGAAATATATTTAGTTTTCCATGACATGACTGTTATGCAAGTGTTTTGCATGACTACGTATGTATAACCTGTATCGAGTTGCTTGCCTTTTCAATAAGGGTGGGTAGGGAGGGAGGAAGGGAGAAAATTGCAACCCTAAGATTTTTTTTTATTAATTTATTTTGATTTATCAACAATCATTTCCATATGCTTTTGAGTTCAAGATTTTTCTCCCCCTCCTTCCCCACCACGCTCCCCAAGATGGTACACAATCTGATATAGGCTATACATATACATTCCTATTAAACATATTTTCACATTAGTGATATTGTAAGTAAGAATTAGAACCAGTAGGAGGAACCACCAGAAAGAGGAAACAAAACTCAACAGAAGAAAAAATAACAAATAGTATGTTTCCATCTGCATTCAAACTAAAAATAAATTAATAAATAAAGGTCAAGAAAAAGCTAAAAAAAAGATTTTGATCACAGGAAAGAACTCTGTAAGGGGAAGGGGTCCAGGAAGGAATTGAGTGGTGATGGCTTCTTGAATATTAACCCAAAAATGCATTTTAACATATTGTAATCATTTCCCTGATCAAGATTCCTATAAATGTTTTCTGGAAAAAAAAAAGTATTTTCTTTTTGACCTGGGAGCTCTGGAACTGGGCATAATATTTCTGAGTTTTCATTTTGGGATATCTTAGGTGGTGATTGGTGGATTCTTTTTAATTTTTATTTTACCTTCTGGTTCTAGGATATCAGGCGGTTTTTCTTGGTAATTTCTTGATATGTGATGTCTAGACTCTTTCTTTGATCATGACTTTCAGGTAGTTCAATAATTCCTAAATTAACTTTCCTTGATCAATATTCTAGGTCAGTTGTTTTGATAATGAGATATATTAAATGTTCTATTTTTTTCATTCCTTTGACCTTGTTTTATTGTTGCTTCAGGTGTCATGAAGCTAAGTCATGAAGTCATTAGCTTCACTCACCCAATTCTAATTTTCAAGGAATTATTTTGTTTAAGGAGCTTTTCCCATTTGGCCTAGTATGCTTTTTAAGGAGTTGTTTTTCATTTTTGTTTTTTTTCATCAATGATGTTTTGTACTTCCTTTTCCCTTTCACCAATTCTGCTTTTAAAGGTGTTATTTTCCTCAATAGTTTTGAACCTCTTTCACTAACCCGTGAATTGTCTTTCAAAATTTTCTTCCTTCATTCTCATTTACTTACCTTATATTCCTCTACCTAGCTTAGTCATCTTTTGTTTTATTTTATTTTGTTTTGTTTTGTTTTTGGTGAGGCAATCGAGATTAAGTGACTTGCCCAGGGTCACACAGCTAGTAAGTGTATCAAGTGTCTGAAGTCAGATTTGAACTTAGGTCCTCCTGACTCCAAGGCTGGAGCTCCATCCACTGCACCACCTAGTTGCCCCTCTCTTAGTCAATTTTGAAAATCATTTTTTAGCTCTTCCAGGAATTTTTGTTTCACTTGTATCCAATTCACATTTATCACTGAGGCTTTGCTTGTAGCTGTTTTGACTTCATTTTCTTCCTCTGAGTTTGTGGCTTGATCTTCCTTGTTATCATAGTAGATTTTTATGGTCGGGCTTTTGTTGTTGTTTGCTCATTTTTCCACCCCATTTCTTGATTTTGAATTTTATGCTCTGGTCTCTGTTTGCAGTGTGCAGGGACAGAGATACTGCCTCAAACTTCAGGTTATTTTGCACTGCTGTTTTCAAAGCTAGGTCTGGGGATTTGGATGTTTTTAGTGCTTCCAAGGTGGTATGATCTGGGGAGAGGGGTCATCACTGCTCTCCTGGTTTGTAATCTGGTACTTACCCAGGAAGGGTTCCTGATTCCTTGGGATTGCAATCAATACTGCTTCTCAGGGATTTCTTGATTGGGACCAAAAATGGTACTGTTCTTCAGGGTCCTTGATCCTTTGTGACCAAAAGAGGTACTGCTCCTACAGGCTTTTGCTCTCTCTTAACCAAAAGTACTCCTCTCTGTTTTTGAACCAGATATGCATAGAGGCTATAGAGTTGCCAAATGTCTGCATCTGATCCTGCTTCCAGCGCTAGCACAATGGCCCTCTGTAATCTCTTTCTGGCCTTTTGCCCCTTGCCATCTCTAGCTCCAGAATTCCTGAATCTGCTGTTGTTTCTGTCACTGCCACCTAGTCCCACCACTGGTATTTCATCCACATAAGCTCCAGAACAACTTCAACCCCTATGTTATGGATCATTCTTTCCAAACTTCCAAGTTGCCTTGGGCTAGGTGAATGTCCCACCCTGATCTTTGGTTGATTCTGTCACTCTAGAATTTGACTTGAGTTCTTAAAAGTTCTTTGGAAGGGAATCTTGGGAGAATTTGGCTAAGAACTTTCTGTGTTCCATTTTGACTCTGCCTCCAGAAGGCATAATCCTCTTTTTCTGTTCTAATGTGCATCTGGAAATACACATTTTATTTGATGTTTAAGATGTTCAGAATTTTTTAAAAAAAGATACTGCCTCTCTTCTCTGGCTTCCAGTTTCATCATCTATAAAATGAATTGGTTGAACTAGATGGCTTCTAAATTCACTCCCATCAGAAAATGTGAGAAAATTAGGACACTAATGCATTGTTGGTGGAGTTGTGAGCTGATTCAATCTTTCTGGACAGCAATTTGGAATTGTTCTCAAAGGGCAATCAAACTGTGCATACTCTTTGATGCCTGCAATACCACTATTAGGTATGTATCCCAAAGATATAAAAAAGTGGAAGGAGGACCTACATGTACAAAAATATTTATAACAACTCTTTTTTTTCTGGTGGCAAAGAATTTGAAATTGAGGGAATGCTCATCAATTGGGGAATGGCTGAGAAAGTTGTGATACATGAATGTAATAGAATACTATTGTACTATAAGAAAAGATGAGAAGGAAGATTTCAGAAAAACCTGGAAAGGCTTACATGAACTGATTGCTGAGTGAAGCAAGCAGAACCAGGAGAATATTGTGCACAGCAACAGCAATGTTGTGTGATGATCAACTGTGATAGGCATAGTTCTTCCCAGCAATTCAATGATCTAAGAAAATTGCAATGATGAAATGATAGAAGATGCTATCCAAATCCAGAGAAAGAATTGGTGGAGTCTGAATGCAGGTTGAAGTGTATTATTTTCACTTTATTTGTTTATTTTCATGCTTTTTTATCTGTTTCTTCTTTCACAACATGACTAATGCAGAAATATGTTTAACATAGTTGTGCATGCATAACCTATATCAGTTTGCTTGCCATCCTGGGAAAGGGAGAGAGGAAGAAAATAGGGAGAAAAATTTGGAAGTCAAAATCTTATAAAAATGTTCAAAACTATCTTCACATGTAATTGAAAAAAAATAAACTACTATTTATATAAAAATAACTTCACCTCCATCTCTAAATCTGTGGTCTATGATCTTTCATCTTTTATTTTCTTTAACTGTTGTTATTTTCACTTGAAGCTAACCAGATTTGGTGGGCTTCATCTTCTCCTGTGTCCTAATTTTCAGATAAGTTGTTGCTGCTTTCTTGTTTTGTTCCAATAGGATGGTGCCAAATACACATCCAAAGACTGGTCCAATAAGCAATCTGTAAGAATGGGAAGTTTCCAACATAGTCTGTGCACAGTGTTTCATAGAACCAATCATCACAGATGAGGTTTAAATAGCACTCTAAAGCTTGAAAAGCAAATTTGATCCTCACACCGATCTGGGGGGGTCTGGTACTAGAGACATTCTTAACTTTATTTTACAAATGAGGCAATTGAGCCTCCGAGAGTCTAAGTGACTGGTCCATGTTCACATGGCTAGTAAGTGTCCAAGGTAGGACTCGAATCCTGATCTCTCCGGCTTCCAAATGCAACAGACATACCGCTATACCATATTCCCAGTCCTATGCCTATGGTTTAGAGACCCTTTTTTAGTAGAAACGAGCTCTCCCCCAGCTCTTGCCATTGGATCCACCATTGCTCCTTCCATCCCCCCATCTTTTGTGTTTTTTGCCACCTTCTCTTTGGTTATCTTGCTTCCATGACTTCTTTTCCACCTTTGCCTTCCCTATTGACTTAAATTAAACTGGGTTAGTGTTTCTTTGAAAAGAAAACATCAGCTCACTGGGAAGGTAGGTTTTTCCAAGCCCTCATAGCTCTAGTAAAATCCTACCTGCATAGGTCCTGCAAAGCAACATTATTCCTGCTGTAAAAACACCATGTGCATGTTCTAAGACATGAGTCCTCTGTGTAAGATCCTTTCACACATGCCCAAACAACTGCCATTTCATCACTTCCATAGAGCTAAAACAAAAGGATCCAGGAGCGGAAAGGTCAGACCTGTTCCGCTACTCTTCAGCTTGCCTTCTCTGCCTCCTGCTGGGTCAGCTGCTAGCATGAGCAGTGATGATGTTCATGTGTAGGGTTTCCTGCCTCACTGCCTGCAGATCAGTGAAGCATAAATGTTAAGCTGGAAAGAACTTTAGAGTTCATTTGGTCTAACCTCCTGACCTATTTAACAGGTGAGGAAACTAAGGTGAAGTGACTTAAAGGGGTCAAGCAGCTACTGTCTGAGTTGGGTTTGGAACCCAGGTCTTCCTGATTACAAGACCAGTGCTTTATCCACTCTATCATGCCACTACAGTTCATTGATCTTTTGTTTCCTTCAACTCATCTCTTCCTAAATACCCCCAATAGTTGACTGAAGTTTCCAGTTTGCCATCGCTTGAGAAGGCAAGAACTTTCCTTGCAGTGAAGAGAAATAAGGTTTTATTTCATTTAGTTCCCAGTCTTGTAACTTTCTTCTTTGAGAAGAGAGAAAGGAACCAGTGAGGTTTACCACAAGGAGTGCAGAACTAACAGCTGGGAAAGATCTGGAGTAAAATTCTATCTCTGAACTTCACCAGTATGAGAACCAGGAGGAAATTACTTCATGACCCAGCCTCAGTTGATCACCTGTAGAGGAGCAACAGGGCCCCATAGTTAGGACACTGGTTATGCAATTGATTTTCTCTCCTGGATTCAAATCTTCCCTGTAATGTTTCCTGGGCAAGTGACTTAACCTGTCCCAACACCGTCACCGTTAGAATGTGAACTCCTTGAGAGCAGGAATTGTATCTGTCTCTCTCCTTTTAACCCTGATGCTTGCCACAGAATAAACATTTCACAAATTTGGCAAAAATCATTTTTTTCATTTATTCAACCTCAGTTTCCTCATTTGTAAAAATGAGATAATATCACCCAACTCACAGGGCTATTGTAAACATCAAAGGATATAATGCATGAAAAGTACTTTGGAAATCTTAAATAACACTATTATTATTATTGTTATTATTAACAATAATAATCTGGAAAATGGGGGTGATAGCACCTGTGATATTTAGTGAAAAATAAAAGCCATAGATCATACATGAAGGGCAAAAGAGGGGTGACAATAGGAGTGAGTAGGTGTCAATATATTACTGATGAAAAAATTTAAATCAAGTTTATATATATTATGAAATTACATATATAATTATATAATATATAGTTTAGGGCTAGAAGATGAAGTGCACAAGATAAACACTGGTTATAGTTAGTTCTGTTTTCAGTCACTAACATGGATGAAAAAGAGAAAAAAAAAACACTTCTGTTGTTTCCTTTTTTTTCCTTCTTCTTCTCCTGAAGGGGCTTCTAAGACGCCAAGACAGCTTATCGGCAGGAGCCTGAAGACTACTATTTTTATGTCACTGTGTATCTCTATACCTATGTCTATGTCTGTACAAAAATGAAGGTGATTTCAAAACAAAAGCTATCCATAACTCTCACCTCCATATCTACTCAGTTCCAAGTTTAGTCATGTCTACCTCCATAGCTTGTCTCCACTCATGCAGCCACCCCCCTGATTAAGACTCTCATCGCCTCTCAGTTGCCATTTTCTACCGGTATGACCGTGGCACATCCTTGTTCGGTAAGTTCTACTGACTCGGTAAGTTCAGCTTCATCTGTCTGGCATTCCAAGGCTTCAAAGCTTAGCTCCACCCCACACACGTACCACCCATGCCTTTCATATATTATGGGGCCCAGCCAAGCTGACCTGATGGCTGTTCCTCGTAGACGATGCTCCAGCTCCTGCCTCTTCCCCTGCAGAGGCTGCCCCCACCGCTGGGAATCTCTCCTTTGTTGCCTGCACTTCAAGATACTTGAAAGCTCTCCTTGATCACCACCTCTTCTTGGAAGCCTCCCTTGGTCCTCCCAGCTGCTAGGGCCTCCCCCAACCACAATCACAATCCAAATTAACCTGTCTTTCTTTTGTTGACATTTTATTTTTGCTTATCTGTGTTAAAATTGTCTCCGGCAGGGCAGGAAACTGCTTAGGTTTTTGTAGCTGCAGAGACTATGTGTCTCCAGAGAAAATAGATACTTCATAAAGGCTTGTTGATTGATTGATGCACCTCTAATTGGTAATACCTATTGGTCCTTGTGTACCACTGGGAGAAGTACTTTCATGTTGGGAACACAGTATGCATTTAATACATACTGGTGGACTTGCCTCAATTTGACTGAAGCTTCCCGGGAGGACTTCAGCACCAACCGAATCACTTCTTCCGGATGTCAACTGATTGAAATATAGTCATGGATGAGATGTGTTTTTATGGGAGGCATGGGGTGTCGCTGACAGTACTGACGGACATTAGTTCTCTTTCCAGCAAACTCAGCACCCAGATTGTGCCTCTTGACCTGCCCAGCCCAGTTCTTTGGGGAATTTCCATGGGCAGACATTCATCTGTCCCCTCCTCTTTATCACTGGTTTCAGATCTTCGGTTTAAGATTCTTTATTTCTTATCTCTTGCCTCTTTCTCTTCATGAACTATAATATTTGTTTTAAGCAATGAGATGTATAAAGTGTGCCAAGCTTTTTAAATGCAAAGTATGAGGTTATACAGGGTTACAATTGTATCTTAATGACTATCAAAAGTTTGCTTTCAGAGAATTGGATTTCTGGGATGTATATCAAAGGGGAAAAGGCTTTCCAACAGCTCGTTGTATATTACACAACTCAACTCATCCTGTATCTAGTAGAATGAGGGTTCCTTAAGGACAGGAACTATTTCGTTTCTGTCTTAACATTACTGGCACCCAGCACAGCCCCCTGCACAGAGTAGGTGCTTAGTAAATAGTTTCTAAATTGGACAAAAAATGAATTCAACCTTTTTATATATTATCCTCTTCATATTTTCATATTAAATAAAATGACAAAATAATGCAATTAGAGGCAATATAGCATCAAACCTTAAGAGTTAATAAACATTTATTAAGCATCTACTATGTGCCAGGCATTGTGCTGAGGGCTGGGGATACAAATAAGAAAAAGAAAGATAATCCCTGTTCTCAAAGGAACTTTCATCACAACAAGGAAGACAATACACAAAAGGAAGCTAAAAGGATTGTGGGGTGGATGTGAGGGGAGCCACAATAGTGAACCCAATGTTGGGACATGCATGGCATTCCTGAAGTCAAAACCAAGCACAGCAGCTGATGGAAAACCAGACTGGCTGGAAAGTTGTGAGCCTTCTGGAAAATGAACGCTTTGGGAGGAATTTATGTCTCTGTCCTCTAGCCCTCCAATGAGAGGGGAGAGGCAATTGAAGATGTTGAGAAGATGTTGAGGATCGAACTCAGATCACTCTCCCTGGTGATGAGATTTCAAGTGATGAGCCTATCCCGGGGAAGGAAGGATGTTCCTGGAGTTGAAACCAAGCAGAGCAGCTGGTGGCAAATAAAGTACAGTAGAGAATGAGTGAGCTTGAGAATGAAGAAGTGGGTTCAAGTTCTACCACCTGTCCCATCCTGGCTCTGCAACCCTGGGCAAGTCCCATAACCCCTCAGTGTCCCTAGGCAATTCTCTAATCCTGTAAGTGACAGAGATGGCAGGGACCTACATTGGAAGAGTTTCCTCAGGGGGAATTGCCTTCACCAATGAAGGCACAGGCTAGATCATTGACAATGATGAACGATCAACGTCCTTCTTAAACTTGGCTGCCCAGAACTGAGCTCGGTGAGGAGGTGTGACCTGATCCAGAACCAAGCGCAGATAATCTCAATGATTACCTTAGAGGAGAGTGAAGAAGGAAAATGATCTGGAAGCTTGTAAAGAGGGGAGCAATTTTCCTATGTAGGCCAAATGTGCAGTGTTGCTGATATCTGATCCCTGGTTACATACGATTTTCTTTACATTGAGTCAAAATCAGCCTCTCAGTAACTTCTGCCCGTTAGTTTGAGTTCTGCTTTCTGGTGCTGAACAGATCAATGCTACTCTCTCTCTCTCTCTCTTATACATACTAGTATTTTAAATACTGAAAGACAGTGATCCTACCCACCCCCGTCTCTTAAATCTACTCTTCTCTAGGATAATCAGCCACAGTTCCTTCAACTGACTCTCAAACAGTATAGACTTCAGGCCCTTAACTCTATTGCTTGCCATTCCCTGGACACTTTCCATCTGATCAGTTGCCTTCCAAATATGGATTGCTCCAGGAATCCATTTGAATCCTCGTTCTGCCAATTATAAATCAACAAACAGTTATCATTAAGTACTTACCATGCTCAAGATACTTGTGCCAAGTGCCGAAGATACAAGGTCAAAAGCAAAAATGGTCCCTGCCCTTGAGGAACTTACATTACATGTATACATATAGGTAAATACCAAATCTATATGATACAGATGCAAGCTAAGCTGTACAATACTCATATTTTAGGTTACAACAAAAAGCACAGAGGTGGAGATCACCATTTTGCAAGGCATTGGCATGAAATTTACAAATGCATCCTGGTCTTTTCCTCACGTGGTCCACTCGTATCTCTGTCAGATATTCCTTTTCCCACTCCCGCGTCACTGGGTCAGAGGGTACAATGACAAACCATGACCGTACTATTGTACCAATCCTCCAATGTCGCAAGTTGGGCCAAATTCTAAGACTTGGCCACTTTGAACTCTCCGTAATAGGATCAGGGAGTAAGGAAAACTGAATTCAACTCAAGGAGCAAACTTGGAAGTGTATTGCTGGTTCAATTGCTTTTTTTGAAGCATGCAAATTAATAAATACATCAACAAGGGTAAATTCTAAGAGGCAAATGTCCAGTTAGGCATTTAGATATAAAAATCAGAAAGCTCTCTATGTCTCCAGAACAATGGCCCAAATCTAGTATGGTGAAATTTAGTAAGGATGAACATAAAAATTTTTAAAACCAATTTCACAAGTACAAGAGGAAGGAGTAGGGGGGTGGCAGTTGTTTTTTGTTTGTTTGTTTTTTAATATCACGTAAGGTCTTAGTAAACTGTAGTGAAATGAGTCAACAATGAGCTAGGGCCATCAAGAAAGGCCCAGTGTCTAGGAATGGGAAAGTGAAGGTCAAGCTAGACTCTCCCCTGGTTAGCCCAACACAGAATTAATGAGGCTGTTTTGGGGTGCCACATTTGGGAAGGACAATTAGCTAGCAAGTATCTAGAAGCACACAACCGAAAAGGTGAATGGTCTTGACATCTTGATGTATCTGGATTGGATGAGGTAGCAGGGAATGCTTATTTTGGAGAAGACTTTGGTAGGAATGAGGAGATAGGAGAGCAGTGATGAGAATGATTTTTTTTTTTGCTTTTCCATATAAATTTATTATTTGATCCTATGTTCTTTGTCTTTCATTTTTTCTTTTTTAATTTATTTATTTTTAGTTTTCAACATTCACTTCCACAAGATTTTGAGTTCCAGATTTTCTCCCCATTTCATCCCTCCCCCGCCCCAAGATGGTGTGCATTCTGAATACCCCTTCTCCTAATCTGCCCTCCCTTCTATCTCCCCCCACCTTGATGAAAATTGTTTTTGAGTACATAAAGGGATGTCATGTGGCTGTGGGAATAGACAGTCCTACTTGGTCTCTGAAGACAGAACAAGGAGATAGGATTTGCAAAGAAATACATTTAGTCTAGATTTAAGGTAAAATGTAAAACAATGATTTCTCTACAAAAGGGAAGTGCCTTGCCTGAGGGAGTAGAAAGTTCTTCCTCACTCCAGCTTTTCAAGCAAAGGCGGCATGACTTCTTGTTGAGTATCTTCAAGAAGGCTGACTTTTTGAGGTGTAGTAAGACTAAAGGTGGTCACTGAGATCCCTTCCAATTTAGAACTTACGTCGTTCCAGGGAGCAAGTTTTGATTTGTAGGAACATCTTAGTCGCTATAGCCTCTGAAGAGCTTCAGTGTCTTCAAATGCCCCACTTTTACATTGATGAACTCTCAAATTCTTTACGTGGTCACAATTTATTGTCATTACAGTTCTCCCCCTGCTTTGCAAGTCCAAAGACGTTCTTTATTGACACCATGACCTCCAATCCCTTGACTTCTTAGTCCTTTTCCAATTCCTGTACTAGCTACACTCTCCTTGTTTCCTGTGTCTGTAAGTTCTACTATATTGTTCTCTTCTCTTGAGTCCCTTGCCCCCTTATCTCATTACCAATTTCGCCCCATCAGACTTCAGCCCTGAATTACGCTCACCATCTGCTGTCTTTGCTCCTACTCATGAGTTGCCAAATAAAGCTGGAGGAAATCACGACACTGTGTTCACTGGATCCATTAAACATCTGCATTACATAATCTCACTGCTTCTAAACAATCCTTTTTATACTTTCCTAACTGACTTAATATCCCATTCACCTCAGCCACTTTTCCAAAACTTTTCATTCCTCCCCAAATCTCTCATGTTTCCCCCCTCACATTCTTGGCTGAAAATGTTTCCTCCTTTCACTGAAAAAATCGAGACATTTCATTGAGAGCTTCCTCTTCTCCCTTCATCCTCAACTCATCTTCAAAATATCTTTTCCCTCTATCTTTTCCACATCTGCCTCACATGAGGTAGCGTGTCTCTTTGTCAGAGCAAAGCCTACTACTATCACAAGTGAACCTGCTCCATCCCATCTTCTCCAGCAGATTGCCCTTCTATTGTCCACTCTCACTTATCTTCAATTTCTCCATGTCTACTGACTGCTTCCGTATTATGAACAAACATGCCTTTCACTCCCCCATCTTCAAACAACCCTTACTTGATCAATCCATCTCCTATAACTATGACATGGTGTCTTTCTTCCTTTTTGTAACTAAATTCCCTGAGAAGACTGCCTAAAACAGGTGCCTCCATTAACCTTTCTCCTCATCCACTCTTCAACTCCCTATAATCTGGCTTCCAGTTTCATCATTCAAATGAAACTGCTCTCTCCAAAGTTACTAATGATCTCCTAGCTACAAAATTGAGTGGTTTTTTTCTCAGTCCTCATTCTTCTTGACCTCTTGGCATATTTTGAATCTACTGATCACCTTCTTCTTCTCTGCACTCTGTTCTCTCTAGGTTTTCATGGTAGCACTCTCTACCTGTCTGACTTCTTTTTCTTCTTAATTGCTTTTGCTAGATCTTAATCTAGTGGGTGTCCCACAGGATTCTGCTCTGGCCCTTTATGTCCTCTCCCTCAATACTGTTTCACTTGGCCATCTCATCAGCTCCTGTAGATTCGATTATTATCTGTATAATGACAATTCTCAAATGTGCTTATCTACTCCTAATCTCTCTGCTGATCTTCTGGCCTGCATCTCCAATTACCAGTTGTATAAATGGATGTCCCATATATCCCATATATATATGTGTGTGTGTCTGTGAATATATATATATATATATATCTTAAACTCACTGGGGCAAAACTGAGTTAATTATTTCTTACCCCCAAACCCTCCCCTCTTCCTAATGTTGTCCTTCTTATTGTCAAGTTCACCACCATTCTACCAGCCATTGAGACACACCACTTATATTTTATCCTTTGCTCCACACTGTCTTTCATACCCCATATTCAATCTGGTGACAAAGCCTGTTGAGTTGACTTTGGTAACATCTCTTGAATCTGCTCCCTCATTTTTTCTGATACTACCACCACCCTGGAACAGGTTTTTAATACCTCAAGTGTGAGTTATTGCAACAGACTACTGGCAGGCCTCCCTGCCTCTCCCTGAATCTAGCTCATGTCATACCAAGTAATTGCCCTAGTGCACCGGTTTGACCACATCGCCCATACCCCACACTTAGTAAATTCCAGTAGCTTCCTATCACCTCCAGGATCAAATATAAAATACTTTGGTGTTCAAAGGCCTCCATAATCCCTAAGTGCCAAGCTTCTTATACTTTAAACCTTTCCCCACCCCACATGCTCTGTGATCCGGTGAAGCTGCCTCCCTTGCTGTTCCTTGCACAAGACACTCCATCTCTGTACTTGAGGCAATTTTTCTGGCTGTCTCTCATGGTTGGAATTCTCTCCTTTCTCATCCCCACCCTCTGGATTCTTCTAAGGCCGAGCTAAAATCTCATTTCTACAGGAAGCCTTCCCCAATTCCTTTTAAGTTTAATGCCTTCTTTCTGTTAATTATCTCCAGTTTATCCCATCTATATCTTATATGTATATTTTCTTTGAGAGTATATGCACTTTGAGAGCAGGGACTACCTTTTGTCTCCATCTGTATTCCAGGTGCTTAGTATAGTACCTGTAACGTAATTGGGTCCTTTATAAATGTCTACTGACTGACTGACTGAAGCCAAATTCCTACACCTAGATGTCCTACTAAGCTGACCATTTCCCTGCTCAAGAAGATTCAGTGATTTCACAAAACATCTACGTGGCCATCCCCACAAATAAATAGCACTTCTGAAAATGGTCAAAAGTGATGTAATTTTCCATAACATGCAACTATATTCTAGATATTCTTGCTGCCTTTGATCAACAAATGAGGTGAATTCCTTACATTCCATTCCAAATCGTGATTTCCCAATAAATGACTTCTTACTTCCAGTTCTACCACTAAGCCACTCAAGTGACCCAGGTCAAGTCTTTAGGAGGGAGAACAAATGCTCTGGGAAGGAACAAACAGGACTGGGTAGAGATTTCTTCACTGAGAAACAGGATTGACTCTCTCAAGTGCTGTTTCAAAGCAGTAGCTCCCAAGGTCAAGGCTTATCTTTGTGAACCAAGTGAACTGAAGACTTATCAAGGGACTAGAGAAACAGAATTCTAATTTACAATTTTTTTCCAGAGGTTGTAACACAAAACAGCAATGGCAGCAAGTAGCGCTGGATTTTCCCTCAAAGCCACCATGTAAGGGAGTGGGAGTCAAGAGATTTGATGCTAGCCCTGTGATAGACACTGGACGCCTGAGAAGACACAGTTGGGGAGGCTGCCATCTGAGAAAGAACCAAGATGGCATTGAGAGCTTAGCTTGCATATTTTTTTTGCATCTGTTAAATTTCAGTGCCTAAGTACAAAGTTCCAATTGCCCCATTTTGTTTATGCCTTTAGATAAGAGTTGTATATACCATCCATGATCTGGTTAAATAAATATGTTATTTTAACTTCAACATTAATATTTCACTCTCTAAAGAAACTGCTACATCACAGAGGGAGGTGATTTTGGTCAAATAAAACAATACAGTTTAAATAGCTTATGAATTATTATTTTTCTTGTGACCTAGGTTTCCTCAACTATCAAATTGGCAGTAACAGCAGCACTTGCTACATAATAATACATAGAGATGTTGTGGAAAATATGCATATTAATTTCAAGAGTTTTGAGTTCTTTGGAAAACTCATGGTCTTTGAGGTATCATCTTCATAGGGTATACTCCATTACTTTGATGGATGCTGGGCGTGATCAAAGTGGGTACTCATTCTATCAAGAAGATCACAACTCTGCCATACCTTCTCAGCCTGGGTAATTCTTAGCCATCTTTTCCCATGAACCTTTGCATGAGGTCTTGCATAAGATGAGGCTGGCCTTCGTCTGGGTCTTTTTGACATTTCTGAGATATCAAGTCAATACTCAGCCTCTGTACCTCAGAAACAAAGTCTGTCACTCAGAGATACAAAACTGAGAGTAGAAAGGTACCTCGTAGGCCATATGGCTCTAGCCATTTCTGAAAAAGAATCCACTTTACAGCATGTCTAGCAAGAGACCATCCCATCTTGGTTTGAAATCCTCTGAGGGGGAATGGGACAGTTCAAATCATGAGGAAGCTGCCCCTCTTTGGAATTTCCATGCCCTTGCTACTGGTTCTTCCCATTGAAGCAAGATAAAACAAGTAGAATTCATCCTCCACATGATAGACCTTCAAATATAGGAGGATAGCAATAACTCTACCACTCAGAGTCATCTCCTTTCAAGGCTAAACATCTCCAGTTCTTTCAACCAATCTTCATATGGCATAGACTGAGGGCCCTTCAACTTCCTGTTTATATCTCTCTGGATGTCACACAACCAGCCCTCTCCTTTTCCAAGTGCCAGTGTCCTCCATGACATCCCTTATGCCACTTGTTACAAGTAGCTCATCCTTAGAAATATGAAACTGAGGAGGAAGAACCAAGATGGTGGAGTAAAAGCAATGACTTGCTTGAGCTCTCCCCCAAATCCCTCCAAATACCTATAAAAATGGCTCTAAACAAATTCTAAAGCAACCCACAAAAAATACAAAGCAAAACTAATTTCCAGTCCAAGATAACCTGAATGGTTGGTTGGAAAGGTATATCCTGCTGGGCTAGGAGAGGAGCACAGTTTGGCATGGGTGCACAGGCCACAGCAAAGCTGGGGCAGGTCTCAGAGGATTGAATCACAGGCAGCTGTGGCAGTTTCCAGACTTCTTAACCCATGAATGCCAAAGACAATTTAGAAGGTCAGTGGGAAAAGTCTGTTTTTGCAGAGGTGAGAGAGAAGCACGGTGGGGTTCCAGCCCCAGTCCCCGAGCGTGGCCCTGGGGTGTGGACTGCCTCCTGAGCTTCCAGCCCACAGACTGAGGGGGAATCAAGTGGCTGATCAGAGGGGGATTGCAGGGATCTTTCTGCTGGTGCAGGATTCTCTTGCTTTGCCCATGGTTGGATTTGGGTCACAGTTCTGGGTGATGGTTCTGGGGTGAGGAGGAGTGCTGACGTGGTGGAGCTTATAGTGGCTGTGGAGAGAAAATCCTCTTCACAGTTCCAAGGCAGAAAAGAGTGCTTGTGGTCACTCATAGACCAGAGCACAAGCCAGGAAAAGAGTAACACTTTGCCCTTGATCATAGCACCTTGGAAGAACTGAAACTTTACAGGTCCCTAGAAGTATCTCTGAAAAACAGCTGCACAAAACCCCTAAAGCTTGAGACGGTACATTCTCCACACTGGAAACAGACCCCTACCTTAACAAAGAGTTTGTAACTCAAGTAATTGGTCAGGATCATGAGCAGAAAGCACAAAAAGAGTCAGACTATATTATCTTACTTTGGTGACAAAGAAGATCAAAACACACAACCAAAAGAAGACAATGAAGCCAAAGCTTCTACATCCACAGCCTCCAAGAAAACTATGAACTGGTCCCAGGCCATGGAAGAGCTCAAAAAGGGTTTTGAGAAGCAAGTAAGATAAATAGAGGAAAAACTGGGAAGAGAAATGAGAGTCATGTAAGAAAATCATGAAAAACAAGTCAAGAGCTTGGTAAAGCAGACCTAAAAAAACACTTAAGAAAATAACACCTTAAAAAATAGCCTAATTCTAATGGCAAAAGAGGTTCAAAAAGCCAATGAGGAGAAGAATGCCCTAAAAAGCAAAATTGGCCAAATGGAAAAGGAAGTCCAACAACTTACTGAACAAAATACTTCCCTCAAAATTAGAATGGAGCAAATGGAAGCTATTGACTTTATGAGAAATCAAGGCATTGTAAAAGAAACCAAAAGAATGAAAAAATAGAAGAGAATGTGAAATATCTCATTGGAAAAACAACTGACCTGGAAGATAGATCCAGGAGAGAGAACTTAAAAATTATTGGACTATCTGAAAGCCATGATCAAAAAAAGAGCCTAGACACCATCTTTCAAGAAATTATCAAGGAAAACTGTGCTGATATTTTAGAACCAGAGGGCAAAATAGAAATTGAAAGAATCCACTGATCAGCTCCTGAAAGAGAACCCCAAAGGAAAACTCCTAGGAATGTTGTAACCAAATTCCAGAATTCCTAGGTCAAGGAGAAATTATTGCAGGCAGCCAGAAAGAAACAATTCAAGTACTGTGGAAACACAATCAGAATAACACAAGATTTAGCAGCTTCTACATTAAGGGTCTGCAGGGCATAGAGTATGATATTCCAGAGGGCAAAGGAGATAGAACTACAACGAAGGATCACCTACCCAGCAAAACTGAGTATAATCCTTCAGGGTAAAAAATGATCATTCAATGAAATAGGGGACTTTCAAGCATTCCTGAGGAAAAATCAGAGCTGAATAGAAAATTTGACTTTCAAATACAAGGCTCAAGTGAAACATGGAAGAGGTAAACAGGAAAGAGAAATCATAAGAGACTTATTAAGGTCGAACTGTTTACATTCCTACAGGGAAAGATGACATTTGTAACGCATGAGTCCTTTGTCAGTATTAGGGTAGTGGGAGGGAAAAAATTTATGTATGTATAGATAGACAGATAGAAGGCACAGGGTGAGTTGAAGATGAAGGGGTGATATCTGGAAAATAAAATTTAGGGGTGAGAGACAATTATACTTGGAGAAGGAAAAAGGGAGAAGTAGAATGGGGTAAATTATCTCACATGAAACAGACAAGAAAAGGCTTTTACAGTGGAGGGGAAATGGGGGAAGGTGAGAGGGAATGAGTGAATCTTATTCTCATAGGATTTGGCTTAAGGAGGGAATAACATACACAATAGGGTATGGAAATCTATCTTACCCTACAGGAAAATAAGGGGGGAAGGGGACAAGAGAGCAAGGGGTTGTTAGAGGGGAGGGCAGATTGGGGGAGGGGATAATCAGAAGCAAACACTTCTGAGGAGGGACAGGGTCAAAAGAAAGAATAGAATAAATGGGGGATAGGATAGGATGAAGGGAAATATACTTAGTTTTTCACAACATGACTACTATGGAAGTGTTTTGCATGACTACACATCTATAACCTGTATCGAGATGCTTGCTTTTTCAATGAGGGTGGGTGGGTAGGGAGGAAGGGAGAAAATTTGTTACCCAAAGTTTTAAAAACACATGTTAAAAATAAAAAAAATTTAAAAAAGATATGAGACCCCTTACTTAAGAGCAGAGCATCATCAGGTCAGAGTTACACGTGACTATTAAGTCTGTACCCCTCATTTTACAGATGAGGACAGCAAGGCCCAGACTGGTAAATGACTTGTCCAGATTGATTCAGCTGACAAGTATCTAAAGTAAAATTTGCATTTAGGTCTTCCTAACCACAGGTACAATGTTTTATCTACTATACTACCCACCATAAATATTTCCACTGCCCTAGAGTTACTTGGAGATAAAAGTATTTCTAGACTTACAGTCATAATAAAGGTATTGCTAGAACATTTTGGTTGGTAAAAATGGATTGAAGAGCTTTTGATGCTGAAAGATTTAAAGACAATACTATCTCAATAGATGGAAATTCATGTCTAAAAAATTGTGTGGGACCCCTTCGCTGAGATCTGAAGGGATCATTGATCCCGTATTCTCCAAACATTTTAAATAACAAAATTATTTATTTCCTGAGAAATAACAATCACAAAAGGTTTGCCAACTAAGATGAGGCAGCCACAGTCAGCTGTTACAAGGTATCATACTACCCACAATTGTTTAGTCCAATATTTTTCAAACCTATTCATATTTGAAATAGGCCAACAAATTTGAAAGGCATTAATATTTATTCCTTAGTTTAACTTCACTTTTCATATTTGGAAATAGTTAACAAACACACACAACATCTTTTGGTACCACTATCTCTTTTAAATTTTTTTCTTAAATCTGAGTTTCAATTAACCCCTAACCTTTCAAGGTGACAAATGGAGGTTATCCATACAACTATCAGTTGTTTTGCACAAAAGCCTCCTTCAAAGAATCTGAGGCATTGTTCACCTTTTTGAATACTGAACTCCTTCATACTCTGCATATATAATGTTTGAACAACTTGTGTGCTACCTTACAGTTCTTCTTGAGCTCCCATTTCTTCATTCATGTAACCATCACCCTTGCTCAGGCCATCATCTCCTCTCACTTGGACTACTATAATAGCTTGCCCATTTGTTTCCTTGCCTCCAGGTCCACCATCACCACCAGTTCATCTTCCTAACAAAACTGATTTTCCTGAGACACACATCTGATCTTATGACTCCCCTGCTCAAGAATTATCCAGATCTCCCTGCCTCTAGGATAAAACACAAGTTTTCCTCACATTCTTTGAAGTGGGAAGCAATAGAACACATTGTAGCTTACATTCAAGGTAACTAACTTGTCAGTGAGAAGCAAAAGCCCTTCTGCTGGCTTCTGAAGTCTCTGCTCTGCACCTAAGCCCAATCCATAACAAATGACCTCAATATGGCCAAGGAGATGGATGAACTGCTGAGCCACACTGTATGACTAAAAAGAGATGCTTCCTTCCTTCCTCCATGTGTCTATGTGTATATATGCACATTTAAACACTTGGAATTGTTTACCCAATGTTATAAATGGTCCTCAATTAGTCTGGCGATGACCATAATGCAGTAAGTTAGTATCCTTTGTAATTGGAAAGCAAAGAGGAAAGAGAAATAGTTTAATTCTGTGTTATGTTATTGGTCTGGTTGGAAGACATTACAAGGCTAGCTTCCTAAAGAAAATCTGGACCACGAAGGTTGGTTTACAAGGAATACTTCCCTTTTCGTTGTTCTCTGTGGGTGGGCTTGGGACCACTGATGGTCAGAAAGCAGCCACCAGGAGGTCTGTGGGCAGCTCTTATGTAATGAGCATGCTTTGTCAATGACAATGTCTAGGATTCAGATTTTGGGGGGTTATTGTCATTTCCTCTCTCTGTTAAGAATTGATAATTTGCTTATGTGTTGCCTCATTATATGTTAGTAATAGTGATGCCATTTTTCCTACATTTAGAGCATTAACCATCAATTGTATACACCAAAATAGTTCATAAGCTCACAACATTAGAAAGTCAATGAGAGTCACAAGAATCATGGAGTAAATGATGTTTATAGAACCATGATGTCACCCCCCTCTAATCAATCAATTCAACCAACTTAATAGGTATTTATTAAGGACCTAAGAAAAAGACTCTGGGGAGACACAAAGATAAAAATGAAAAGGGTTTCTGCCCCCAAGGAGTCTTCTTTTTTAAAATATATCGTTTTCAATGTGTTTTTTAGTTATTTTTAACATTCTTTTTTTTCATTTTTGAGTTCCAAATTCTTTCTCTTCATCCCAGCCCTTCCACCACCCACTGAGAAGGCAATCAATATGATATCAATTATAAATGGGAAACCATGCAATATATATTTCTATAATAGACATTGTGAAAAAAGCAAGAAAAATAAAGTAAGAACATTATACTTCAGTTTACACTCAGAATTCATCAGTTCTCCCTCTGGAAGTAGATAGCATATATTCATCCTGAGTGAGTCCTTTGGAATTGTCTTGAATCATTTTCTTTGTCAGAGTTGCCAAGTCTTTCACAGTTGACCATCATTACAACATTGTTGTTATTGTGTACAAAGATCTCCTGGTTCTTCTCGTTTCACTGTGTATCAGTTCATTTAGGTCTTGCCATGTTTTTTTTTTTTTTCCCGAACCCACTCCATTATCATTCCTTATAGCTCAACAGTACTCCATCACAATCATATGCCACAGCTTGTTCAACTATTCCCCAAATGGTGAGCATCCCCTTGATTTACAATTTTTTGACACTACAAAAAGAATTGCCATAAGTATTTTTGCACATATAGGTCATCTTCCTTTCTCTTTGATCTTTTTGGAATATAGACTGAGAAGTGGTATTGCTTGGTCAAAGGTTTTATAGCCTTGTAGGCACAGTACAAAATTGTTCTTCAGAATGGTTGGACAAGTTCATTCCATGAAGAGTTCATTAGTGTGCCTATTTTTTCCCTCATCCCATCCAAAATTTGTTATTTCTTATGGGTGGGAAGTGGTAGCTAAGAGTTGTTTAAATCTGCCTGTCTCTAATCAATAGTGATTTAGAGCATTTTATGTGACTGTAGACAACTTTGTTTTCTTTTTCTGAAACTCCCTGTTCCTATCCTTTGACCATTTATCAATCAGGGAATGGCTCTTATTTTCATTAATTTGACTCAGTTCTACACTTAGTACATATTTGAGAAATATATACTTGTGTATCAGAGAAACCCTTTATCAGAGAAAATTGCCATAAAAAATTCTGATATTACTCTATTGTCTATGGTACCTTTTAGCAAAATGTAATTCCCCTGAATATCTCTTTAAATTAGGTCTATTTTTGCTTTCTTTGCTGAGAACATGAATGCTACACCTGCCTTTTTTTTCAGTTCAGCTGAAGAATATTAGATTCTGCCCCAGCCCTTCATTTTCACTTTGTGTGTGTCTTTCTGTTTCAAGTGTGCCTCTTGTAAACAACATATTGTTGGAGTCTGGTTTCTGATCCAATTTGCTATCTACTTCCATGTTTTGGGGGTGAGATGAGCTCATCCCATTCACGTTCACAGTAATGATTGCTAACTCCATCCCATTATTTTCTTCTATTTCTCCTTTTCCTCTCTCTCTCTCTCTCTCTCTCTCTCTCTCTCTCTCTCTCTCTCTCTCTCTCTCTCTCTCTCTCTCTCTCCTTGTCCCTCCTCAAAAGTTTTTTTTTCTTCTAACCACTGCCTCCATTAATCTGTACTCTCTTTTATCACCCCCCCCCTTATCCCTTTCCCTTCCAATGGCGCTCTTGGATAAGTTACATTTCTACACACAGCTGAGGGTGTATATGCATTTATATATTCTTCCCTCCTCTCCCTACTCCTTTCTCCCGGTGCATTTCTCTTTCTTACCCCTTCATTTTTTCTGGAGATCATTTCAAAATAATCAACTCACATTAATGCCCTCTAACTATGTAAACTCCTTTTAACTGCCCTGATAATGATAAAGTTTTTAAGAGTTACATGTATCATCTTTCCATGTGGCAATATAAACAGTTTAACTTGAGACCCTTATGATCACTCTTTCATGCTTACTTTTTTATGCTTCTCTCAGTTATTGTATTTGAAAGTAAAATTTTGTAATCAGCTGTGGTCTTTTCCTCAGGAATGTTTGAAAGTCCTCTATTTCATTGAATAGCCATCCCCCCAAAAAATAGTATGCCCAGTTTCACTAGGTTGGTGATTCTTGGTTGTAATCTTATCTGTTTTGCCTTTGGATACTATATCCAAACCTCTCCAATTCTTTGATGTAAAAGCTGCTAAATCCTGTGTAATCCTGACTGTGGTTTTACAATATTTGAGTGGTTTCTTTCTTGCTGCTTTAACTATACTCTCTTTGACCTGAAAGAATGGAATTTGGCTACAATATTCCTGGGAGGTTACATTTTGGGATCTCTTTTGGGAGGTGATGTGTGGATTCTTTCAATGTCTAGTTTATCCTCTGGATCTAAGATATAGAGGCAGTTTTCCTTGACAGTTTCTTGAAATATGATGTCTAGGCTCTTTCCTTGATCCTGGCTTTCAAGTAGAACAATTATTCTTAAATTATCTCTCCAAAGATCTATTTTCTGGGTCAGTTGTCTTTCAAGGAGATATTTCACATTTTCTTCCAATTTTCTTTCATTCTTTTGACTTGGTTTTATTGTTTCTTAATAGCTCATGAAGTCATTAGTTTCTATTTGCCCAATTCTAATTTTTAAGAAATTCTTTTTCTTCCATGAATTTTTATACCTCCTTTTCCATTTGGCCTATTCTGTTTTTTTTTTTAAGGCATTCTTTTCTTAAGTGAATTCTTGTGTCTCTTTTACCATCAAGCCAGTTCTGTTTTTTAAAGTGTTATTTTCTTAGGTATTTTTCTCTGCCTCATTTACTAAGCTGTTAATTCTCTTTTCATATTTTTTTGCATCATTTTCGTGATTTTTCCCATTTTTTTTCTCTACCACTCATATCTTTCTTTAACTTTTTTTAGGAATTCTTGTTGAACTTGGATCCAATTAGCATTTTTTTCTTTGAGGTTTTACTTGTTTTCTTATTGTTGTCTTCTGAGTTTATGTCTTGGTCTTCCCTGACATAAGAGTGGCTTTTATAGTCAGTTTCTGTTGTTGTTGTTTGTTTTCCCATCCTGTTTTATTTCTTTGTTTTTTTCTTTTTACTTTGAACTTTACATTAAAGTTGGACTCTGCTCACCTTGGGGTGTCCCAAGCTTTAGGTTTTTCCATTTTGCTATTTTTAGAGGTCTGTAAGTTGTTTTTTTTTATTTTTTCCAAGGTGCTGTGATCCTGGGAGAAATATGGTCACTGTTCCCCTGCTTTTCATCCTGGTCTTTAAGCAGGAAGGGCCCCTGGCCCCTGCAGCCGTAAGCCCTACCACTGTCTTTGCCTTGGAATTGCACCCAGGGCTCCTGCTCCATTGCAACTACCCCCTAGTGTTCCTCTCCATTCTGCAACTGTGATACAGAACTGATTATGGGCAAAAGAGATGCAAATTAATGCCAACTGTGCAAGCAAAAAGTCCCTCATAATCTCTTTCTGACTACTTGTCTGAATCTCTTCCCCATCTCTGGGCTAAGAGTTCCTAAAACTGCTAGCGGTGCTGGGGCTACTGTTGCTACTGCTGTGTGTAGGGCTTCAGACAGGCTTCTATCCCAGTGTCACAAATTTCTCTTGCTGACTTCCTAAGTTTTCTTAGGCTGGAAAAATGTCTTTGACCTTTTGTTGGCTCTGCCATCCCCAAATTTGACTTGAGATATTGTTTTAAAGTTGTTTGAAGGGGAATATTGAGAGTTCAGCTGAATTACCTTTAATTCACCATCTTTGCCTTACCATGTAAATGTAGCGAGGTTTGGATAATATGTATTAATAACACTATTTTAGAGATTGGCCACCTTCATAATTAACTTAAGTGGAGTGATCACATCTCTCTCTACCTGTTACAGTGCTGTTTTTCTTATTTTTCCCCTCATGCTAAATCTTAAGACAAATAAAGGGTATTTTTTTTGTTATTTCTGCATTATTAAAACTAAAAGAGCTCTCATTAAAACATTATCTCCCATCTGACTATACTAAATATTAATTACTTGATAAATTAGAGAAACTTCTCATAAGATTTTGCTCATTTCTCTTGAAATATCAAATTCCTTTATCACTCAGGCTTAGATAATTGAAAAAATTACTGTAAATACTATTTATTAGCAGTATAATTAGCAATAAAAGCCACAAGTAATTGTTTACATTATATTAGCTATGAGATCACAGCCAGTCACTTTTAGGTATCACTATGACTGCTGACTTCTCCTCTGTTCTAGAATCTCACTTATTTTAAGATACCAATTAAAGTATTTTCTCAAGGATTCTTATAATTATGAGTAAAAAAGGAATTAAAACAGTTCTCTGAGAAAAAATTCTATTTATCTTCTTTTTTCTGGACATCATTAGGTCTCTCATTATGAAAATTAAACTGTCATTCTTTCAGTTTTCTGTTAATAGACTATTAAAGCTGATATTATACATACATACATATATACACATATATGTATGTTTATACTTACACAATATATTTATATGTATGTATGACACAAAATTAGCACGTTTATATAAACATATACGTGTGTGTGTGTGTGTGTGTGTGTGTGTGTGTAAAGCATAATTGTAATTTGGGGTTGGTGGGCACTAGTCATCAGTGAAATCAGAAAAGGTGAAAAAGTGGCACCTGAGCTTGGCCTTTCCAGAAATTAGGGTTTCTAAGAGGCAGAGGTAAAGATGGATCCCATTTTGGACAAGAAAAGGAGATGGGAGATGGAATATCAATTAGGGAAAATAGCAAAGAGGCCAGTTTGGCTGGAATGTAGAAGTCAGCAAAGGAAGTAATGTGAAATAAGTCTAGGAGACTGAAGCCACATTATGAAAGGTTTAAAAGGCAAAAGAGAAGAGTTTGCATTTTATCTTGATGTCAATAGAAAGACACAGGGACATTTTGGGCAGGAGTGATATTGTCCAATCTGAATTAAGAATATTTTTTTGTTAGTTGTAGGGAGGATGGATTGGAGAGATAGAGATTTGAGTCAAGGAGACCAATTAGAAAGCTAGTTCAAGAATACAGGAAAAAAGTAATGAATGTCTGAATGGGAAAAGTAGCCATATGAATGGGCATAAGAGGAGGAATTGGAGAGTTTTTGAGGTAGAATTGACAAGGCCTGGCAACTGAAGGATTTGAGGATTGAAGGAGAATGAGTAAGCAAAGGTGGCTCTGAAGTTATGAATTCAGGTGACTAAAAGAATGGGGGTGCCCTCAACAGAAACAATAAATTCAGAATGACAGATGGTCTGGGACAAATGGTAGTGAGTTTGATTTTGAATATATTAAATTTTCAATAATTAAATAAGATATCAAGTTGAAAATAGGCAATAGAAAGTCAGGTGATGTGATGTTGAAGATGAAGAGAAAAATTCTGGTTTGATATTGAAATCTAAAATTTATCCACGTAAAGATGATTATGAGACTTCCTGGGAGTTGCTGGTGTCACCCAGAAGACAGAGTAGAGAAAGAGAAAAGAAGAAAACTCAGTACAGAGCCTTGAGGTAAACCCACAGTTAGGGGTGTGTGATGTGGTTGATGAGTCAGCAAAAGAGACTGAGAAGCAATCAGAAAGACAGGAAGAAAAACATGAAAGAGTGATGTCAAAAAGGAGGAAATACTTGGGAGAAGTTGGTCAATAGTATTAAATGGTACAGGGAGGCCAAGAATTATGTCAGAAGCAAGAGACAAGTTGAACAAAATACTCCCTCTCACCTGTGATCCACCCTAACCAAAGAACTTGGGGAAATGAGAATTGTGAACAATTAAGACCCTAGGGAGTCTATTCCTTTGTGTTTAAATCACACTGTACCAAACCCTAAAGATAATAAGGGATGTGATTCATTCCCTCACAAAACAAAGGCTTCTATTAGAAGTGGGTCATGATGGCTTCTGCCATTGTTTCCCAGACTCCTATTTTCATCGTCCATTCAGACAGAAGGGCACTTCCATCTGTTGCTATATGAAGAAATCAATGCAGTTCCCAGAGAGTGAGGAGGGAAAATATAATAAGCTCAAACTTGCCCTGAAAATAGCGTGCTTTACCAATGGGATGTGTTATACATATGAAATAACAAAAAAAGATGTTCCATGACTACTCCTTTGTCAACCAAACAGATAATGGACTTCCACAGGGACCTTTAGTTTTTGTTTGGAACATGATCTTCACATAGCTTCCATACTTCTGTGGAAAGGGGATCTATAAATTACAATTCTTGTTCTTTGGAAATACTAGATTGTATATGAAGGCCAAACAGACAGTTTTGTTCTCTAGGATCACAACTTTCTAATTAAATTGCATTTTGAATTCACATTGACATGGAAAATGTCTCCCCTTTGTTCATTGATCACCAGCTTCTCCATTTAGGCTAGGGAAGTGGGTGATCAATGGTTTTATTCAACTTGGGAAGGAAAAACCATGCTGGTTGTTTCTTTCTATTTACAAGTACCAAGTGAGATGAAAATGGAACCAGAGGGCATTTCTTTGGGGTCCTCACCACTGTCTAGCACAGGACCATCTATGTAGGAGGCCCCCTGCAAATGCCTGTGTAATGACTGAATATGACATTTATTCCAGAAAAACACATAGGCCCATAGGAAATGCCTAGCTAGGCAGATGCATGGTCCACCCAGCTCATTGTATATTGAAGGATGACTTAAACGAGGTGCTCATAGAATCTGAAACATCTGACCACATCAGTCCCCACTCCAATCCAAAAAACATTTATTAAGCCATCTGCTATGTGTCATACTACTATGCAAAGAACCAGGGAAACAAGAAAAAAGAAAGGCAGTCCTTGACCTCAAGGAGAATGCAATTTAAAGGGGAAAACAACACACAAAAGTGAAGGAGGAAGCGGGGAGACCGGGGGTACTCAAACTGGCATCTCGTTCCTTGGTGTTGAAACCAGGCAGGGCAGTAGATGCACAGTAGAGTGAGGATTCTACTGTTCAAGAACCCTCAATGGCTCCCTAATGTCTTTGCCTTGTTTTGGCACTTAAATCCCTTCACAACCTGACTCCAACATGTCTTCTTTCCAGACATTTCTAATTACTCCTCCTCACATACTTTGTGCTCTAGTCAACCGTTTCAACTTGCTAACTCTCATACATGACATTCTAGATCCTATCCCCTATACCAGGAATGCTTTCTCTCCCTACCTTCAACTCCCTAGCTCCCTTCAAAACCCAGCTCTGATCCTAACTCTGACATTAGCCCTTTCTTGGTCTTCCCAGTTGTTAGCACTCTCTCTCTTTAAATTATTTAATATTGTTTAGGAAAGAAGAAAGGAAGAAAGGGATGAAAAGAGGAAGAAGGAAGGAAGGAAGGAAGGAAGGAAGGAAGGAAGGAAGGAAGGAAGGAAGGAAGGAAGGAAGGAAGGAAGGTTATTTTAATAGCTCAGTCAAGGATAATGAAGGCATACAGTTATGGCTATGAAAAATGAGGACAAAACACATTTTGTTTTGTTTTGCCCCTCATTAAGGTAACCAGATGACAGAACCAATATTGCCCTCCATTGCAGTATAGTTTTTCCCTATCAAAATACCAAGATTAGGTTAATAGCTGGATTTTATTGGTTACTTTTAACTTTCCCAACACTTTTAGCTGGTTACTACAAGAATTGAAGGCTTGACTTCTGTGTGTTAGGTTCAGGAATTCAAGGATGAGAAATAGCCACTTCCACCACAAACTAGACACAGATCTACATATCCTGTGCACTTACTTTACTCATACAAAAGGTATACAAGGAGTCATTCCTTTCTTGGATCACCTCATTGCCACATGCTGAGTCATCATCTTTCTCTGGCTCCTGGGAAATGAGGCTGAACAAAAAATTGCTTTCAGGTCAGATCTTCCTCAACAACAGCCCAATTGATAACGGGCCCGTGGCTATTGGGACCTTTGGCTTTGTGTCTTTTTTTTCTGAAGCAGGTAAAGGAAACTAGAACCTTTTACAAACATGCCTATCCAACAGCGAGGTGAGAACACTCAAAATGGGTGGGTAGAATTCCTTTGGATACAAGAGTTTCACTCACAGATGTCACTAATCATTCAAGCTATCTCTACCTATGTATTTCCTTTGCTTCTTTCAGTTGGAGAATTGATCTAGCCAGCTGGCATTATTCTTTTAGGTCCTAGGCTTGTACAGATTCTGACATGGTGACTCAGCATCCATGTTAGCAACTCAGACCAACAAGCTGGGGCAGAAAATATTATCCTTAGCTTTTCCACTCTAATACAGGGGGAAAGTTACTCCTGCTATTTGGAAGTTGTGGACTTGGCACTGGTCAGACCCTCATCAGTTAGCTAAAGGCACAGAACCTCAGGAACAGTATTTTAGCCCAAGAAAGGTCACTTCTTTCCTACTTATTGAGATGAAGAACAGAGGATAACCCTGCTCTTTGCATACTCAACAGCCTAAGAGAAGTATCACTGAAAGGTGCTCTTTCCATATCCAATAGCTTACTTCCAGAATCTTAAGAGTACTTTCCACCCCACTCACCACGGGGCTGGCATCTAGGAAGCTGTCATTGCAGTGCTCTTTCCAAGGACTACATGCTAAGTCCCCACCTGGTAGAAGCCAGTAGCTCTCCTGGGCTCCAACAATCCCATCCCACCACCTGTGCTTGGGGTGGCTGCCAGGAATGCGAATCTCCTTTATGTCTGCTAGTTGGATCCAGGACAGCTCTCTCCCACTGCCAAGCAGGGATGTTGTTTTTAAGAGATAAGACTTGACAGGACTATGTTAAAGCAAGGCGTCCTCCATCCAGCCTGACCTGCCAGTGACACAAGGAAGTTGGCTCGGGGGCTGATGCTGTTTGAAGCAGTTTTGAAAGCTGGGTCATGTCAAGGTGCCACTCATATGCAAAAAGAAGCTCAAAAAAGAAATGGGCTCTCCAGTATTGATTTTACAAAGGAAAACAGAAAAAAAAAGTTGTGAAACAGAAATTTCTTCCACCGCTTGGTCTCATGGTTGTTCCTGCTTCACAATTTTTGCCACACTTAGAGGACTCTTATGGAAGCTGACCAGAGGGAGGCCAGAGTCTCAGAGCTCTGTGTGCTTCTCATCATATGAATGGAGTATATCATATAGAGATCTATACCAGCTGAAAAAATCTATCATCTGCTGCACTGCTTGTTTCTACTTTGAAGCCTCTCAGGAGAACATTGGAATTTATTCACTTATCTTTGCACAAGTCTTCCCCCAAAAGGCTACCCAAAGCACTTTAGTAGGTGGTCAGTCAGTCAGTCAGCAAGCATTAAGCATTTTCTGTAAGTGAAGCACTGTGCTAAATCTTGAGGATACAAAGCAGAGTAAGAGGCAAGGTGGAGGCTTAAGCTGAGAGTCCGGAAAACCTGACTTTGAATCTCCCTGAAGATGCTCGCTAGTTATGTGACCCTGGACAAGTCATAACATCATATATTCAGTTACTCAGTCAGTCAATAAATGTTTATTAAATGTCAGCTACGGGTCAGGCACTGTGTTGAGTGCTGGAGATGTGAAGAAAGGGAAAAGATAGACCCAGTTCTCAAGGACCTCAGTTAAATCATGGAGTTCACCAACTAATATTCAAAATATTTAAATTGACCTAAGGATCTTTCTTTCCCCCATTCATCTCTGGGCATTATCCTTTCCCCCCCTTTCCCTCTTCCTAACTTTCCTATTACTGTCAAGAGCAACATTGTCCTTCCAGTCACCAGAATCCTTATGGCTGCTGTCCTTGGTCCCTCTCTCTCTCACCCACCATAGCCAGGCAGCTGCCAAGGCCTCTCACTTCTTCCTCCATAACATTTCTTGTTTCCTGCTACGCCCCCTTTTCTCCTTTGTCATTTTCACTCCTTCTACTGATTCAGAGGCATGCTGAAGCCAGCTTGCCCTGCCTCAGGAGAGACAATTGGGAACATTTCATTGTGAGTGTTTGCTCCTCAAAAATCAGCCAGGCCTACATATCAGGACTTGATTTGTCGGACTTTTTTTTTTAATTGCCTAGACAAAAAAATGACAGAGAAAATGCTAACACATTTTTCCTCTAGATGTTTTTATTAAACATTTAGAAACATACCATTGCATATAGGTCACTTAAGCCCTACTCACCTGAGGGAGAGAAAGGGAAGGGAGGAAGCATTTATTAAGTACCTACTATGTGCCAGATGTTTTACTAAGGACTCTGTAAGTATTTTCTCATTTGCTATAGGAGACAGTTTACTGAATTTCTGTGCCCTGATAAAATTCATTCACTGGTGACCATCCTTCTTGTCTCCTTTCCTGGTCCTCTCAATAGTTCCGTCTCAAATTTTCTAGTATTAAACTATTTTGTATATATTTGGATTCATTCTCTCTGTATTTATTCTGTGTATACATATACATATACATATACATATACATATACATATACATATACATATACATATACATATATATATATATACACATGCACACATATATATCTTGTCTCCCCCATTAGAATGTCAGCTCCATTCAATTAGGGATTTTCTCATATTTTATTTGTATCATCAGTACATAGCACAATGCCTAGAAATGATGGTTGATTGACTGATCAGCTGATCAGGAGTACCTTTAGGGTCAACCAAGCTAGTACTCAGATGGCAGGCCTTCATTGCATTGCTGGGAATACTCAAAGCCTTTCCAGCTTGTGGAACCTGTCAGGCCTTTCCCCCCACTTCCATAGCTTTTGAAAGCCCAGAATTATCTCTAGTCTATGATGAGGTCAATGGGGAGATGTGTGGTGGGTGTAAGCAGGCTGCAACATATTACAAAGAGGTAATTACAAAGAAGGAACGGAACAAAGGCTGTCATTCAAAAAGTGTATGAGCAAAAAACAAGATGGGTGGGTCATGGTATAAGAGCAAAGAATAAGTTACAGATGGCCCATTTCTTCTTGACATCAATAAGACTCAAAGAGAACTCAAGGAAGGCCCCAGCTTATTAAGCTGATCCTCTGCGGTGAATTTATAGGAAGAAATAAACTAGAGTCACACAGGATAAGTAGGTATGGATGGAATCAGATCGTTCTGATTGGGCATCCGTCCTACATTGAGATGACTGATCCAATTAACTATTTGAGTAATGGAGGAAGATGAAAGTGATATCACATTAAAAGCAGTGAGGTGATACATGGGCTAGAGCGCTGGGCCTGGAGGCAAGAAAGGTTAGTTGCATGACCCAAGCAAGTCACTTAACCTCTGTCTGCCTCAGTATCCTAATTTGTAAAATAGGGATAATAACAGCACCTACCTCACAGAGTTGTTGTGAGGATTACATATTATTTTATAGTGCTTAGAAAATCTTAAAGTGCCATTAAATGCTAGCTGTCATTATTATTATTATTAATATGCCAGGCAACTTTGAAGGGAAAAGAGAAAGGGCCACCCAGTTTGCCTTTGGTAAGTTTGGGTTAGAGAAGGGATCTAGCCTACTGTATGCATCCAGGTAGGTTTTCTTGAGCTCCAGATTGGAGAGGTCGTTTCCCTCCTGTCCCTCCCTAAATCCGATACATGGATGCCCCACCAAGAAGAGTCATGCCAATCTGCCCATTTTCTGGGGCACAAATCAAGGCTGGCTCTATTTGGCCAGAGACTGTGGGGTCTTACCTCCTAGGACATTACAAATATGTTGGTGAAAGAAAACAAGGACAACTGAAACAATGAAGGAAAACAATTTAAACTGCACACAATTAAAAGTGTAAAATGCTAAGTATGCACCTGATTCACTGGCCAGATGACAGTTCTAGGAGTCCAAAAGAACTAGATTTGAGTCAAACCTCATTGTTATTACATGACTAGCAGTAAATAACTTAATCTCTTAGGAAAGTCTCTAAGTCATCCTAGGCCTCAGTTTCTTCATCTATAAAGTGAGGGAGTTGGACAAGAAAATTAATGGAGTCCCTTCCAACACTAAGTCTGAGAACCTGTAAGACTATGAGTTAGAAGTGAGCTGTTTATCTGCACAAACACATGTGTGCATGCAGGCATACACACATTTAAGTGTTAAAGTGAATGGTACCACAAGTTCAAACCAGATGGCTCCTGATCGGAGAATGGTGAAATCAAGGTGTCCAAGAAACCTTTCTCACTGGGCAGCCTGAGTCTGAGTGAGACCATAGTAATCCCACGGAGAGACACCCAGCAAGATGAACATATAGCTGCCTAACCATTCAGACATCCTAAGAAATGTTCTAATGAAATTAGTGGAAATCAGACAAAGACAAATTTTGAGGACATCTCTGAGTCCTTACTCATCAGAACCCCATGAGGTTGATTTTCAAAGCCTTATGTGAGGTTTGGCCTGTGAGACTCCCATTGTCTAACAGAATCAGGCAGAGCCAACCCCGCCTTCCTCCACCACCACCCCATACGATCCTTTGAAAATGTAATTCTGTAGAGCAAGTACTTCCCTGACTGCCCATGGGGGAAAACACCAGATGACAGGTCATAAATTTGCAAAGTCCTGGTCTCCAGGTGAGCTTGGATCTGAGCTACTCCAGGAAAGCACACCTAGCAAGACTCCTGCTAGAACAAGCCTGTGTGTGTGTCAGGGGTGGGGGGAGGATGATCACAATGCGAGGCCTCTAAAGTCTAGCCTCAATCTCTGGTCTCCTTTCTGTCTTGGGAGGCCCAGTAACCGACTGGGCTGCACACACATGTAACCCCTTAGACTCAGAAAGAGGTTCCTCCTCCCCCATTTAGCAGGGGGCTGATGCTTACTATCTGTGGGACCTTGAGCAAGACACAACCTCTGGGCCTCAGTTTCCTCATCTGTGAAATGAAAGGATTGGACGAGATGTTCTTGGATTTCCCTTCCAGCTCTACATATGTGATCCTATTATCCTACTGAGACTGTGAAAGAGAATAAAGCATAGCATCAGAGCTTTAGTGCTGGATAGAACTGAAGAGAAGGTTCCAATAATTTTGATTAAGAAACTGAGACCCAGAGAGGTCCATTATCTTGCTCAAGGGCATACAGTCAGTAAATAAAAGAGATGGGATTGAATTCTACATCTTTTTCCTCCAAAGATAGTGAGTGTTCTTTTCACTAAAACATGCAGACTTCAGGCTCCATATGACTCCCAGGGTTCTGCCATTTTTTCCCCTCTTCCCTCTCAATGGGAGCTAAGAATATCAAGAATTAAGGTCATAGATAAACAGAGATGGTCAAACGATGTGTTCAGGTCAAGGAAAAGGGAGAATTACGATCTACCAACTGGAGCTCAAGAGGAAGGGCCTAGATACAGACACCAGCTCTTCCTCGACCTTCCTCAAACTTAACCAATGCAGGCTGGGTGTACAGCCTCTTCTCCCGTGCACTGACACTAGTCCTTACTTATATACCTTCTATTCCTGGAAGGACAGGCAGAAGCTGGGCCAAATTAGCTACAATGATAGAATGAAGAGAGCGGCATGGGGGGTTGGGGGAGGGGAAAGGCCTGAACTTCACTACTAGCTTTGAAACCCTGGACAAATCACTTGGCTCCTCTGTGCCTCAGTTTCCTTATTGGTCAAGAGAGAATAAAAAAACCGTATGATCTACTTCACAGGGTATTGTAAGGTTTAAATGAGATAATGCGTACCTAACACATTACCGAGTTCGAATCTACCTATCTATCTCTGAGGTACTATTGTGGTGTCTTTGTATCCGCCTAGCACAGTGCCTGGCACATAAGTGCTTGTTGATTAATCAATGTGTTCTCCATCCCAGATGCATGTTTGATTATGAATAAACCCAAGGAAAGAAGCTTTGATCCAGTGTCTAGGTCTTAGGAAGAGCTCGATAAATGTGTACCAAAATGAACTGAATTGACTCAGGTGCTATGTAGTAAGGCATAAAAATCCTCACCTCCATCTCCATCCATTTCCCCCTCAATTAACAAAATATTTCTGGGAAAGCACTTTGAGTATATTTGGAGTTTTCGGTTGGGAGACCAAGAAAGGGGGCCAAATCCATCGGTAGGATGGTCTCTAACCTCCATCATACTTTGGCATCTGCCCCAGTATCAGAGCCAGGCACATTGTGTTACAGCAAAGCTAACATTCTTGTGTGTACCCTCTCTCAGCTTCAGTTTCCATAGCTATAGAATGAGGGTAGTAAGAGCATACAAAAACTTAAGTGACTTACCCAGGATCACATGGCCAGGATGTGACAAAGGTGGGAGTTGGCCCCCCATCCAGCTCTCTATCCATCATGCCATGCTGCTTCTCTTGCAAATCTTAAAGAGCCCTATAAATGCTATTCCTCCCCCTCCTCCTCATCATCATCATTGTCATAATTATTGTTACTATTACTTTCACGTGGGGCAGGGTACTGCTTCTTACATTCCCCATTTCACTGCCTCCAGTTGTCTTAAGCCAGTCTCCCAGAAGGAAAGATTTGGTGACTGAAAATCATTAATGTCTCTGACATAGGCTCTTGGTTTCTAGGTACAAATAGCTAAGTCCATCTTTCTACGTCAGGGGCCTAGACCCATCCTCACCATCCTCACCAGCACAATCTCCGGCCAAAGCCTGGGGCTAGTTCCCTGCACCTGTGGCAGCAAGAGGTGAACACCTCTGGTTATAGCAGGCAATGTCTCTTGTGGAGAGAGAGCCAGCTTTGCTTATGGACTCCTTCTCCCTTCTGTCTTTAAATGACCCTCGTCTCCTTTCATGCATGTCTTGTGAATACTTCGGAAACCTCAACTGGTCCTTCCCGCAGAACCCGCATGTAATTACAGAAGTCAAGGCCACAGTGAGAAGATATTTTATTACCCACATATTTATGTAGGGGGTTTTTCTGGGGTTTGAAACTGGCAATTAAAACCTTGTAAATTTGTATTATCAACAAAATAAATGTAGAAGGGTTCGTTACTCATTGCTAATAAAGTTGATCATTCATTTATAATCCAAAAGCTCACCCAAAAAACACACAGAACACTCTATAAATATCACTTCACCAAACCACAAGCCACCTCAAGGAGGAAGGCACACAACACCCCTGAGGGGCTAAATCAACCCTCCCTCAATGTCAGAAATGGAGAGGAGAGCTCATGAATCGCCTCCCCCTTGGTTTTTCCTCCTCCCACACACAAAGCAACCTTCCACCTCAAGGATGTTTGGCTCCTGCTATGAATGGGACCTTGGATCGATGCCTCATTGGGACCCCCTCTGTTAGTCCTTTAGAACAATTTCTAAGGACAAGATTAGCCTGTTGAGGCACATATCTAGAGTTCCTAGGAACCCATCTGTATGAGGTCTTGCTCACTCTCCCAGGGTCAGCAGCCATCAGGATAAAAAATGACATGTCAATCCACCTCCCCACCAGAAGTACCAGGGAGTAGTACCATCTATTTTAAAAAAAGATGTTGGACCACCAAGGTATCACTGGAAACAACATAGTGGAGAGATAAGAGTCCTTCTGTGGGAATCAGCAGATGTAGCTTATAATATTGACTTTTCTGCCACCTAGCTACATGCCTTGGGCAACCGTGTCACCTCTCTTGGTGTCAGCTGCAAAATGAGGTCAGTAGGTTTCATAAGCTCTCCCACAGAAGCCTCCAAATTTTGTTCATTTTTTTTTATCATTTCAAAGTTTATCTTGAGCAGGTGGGGTGCCATCACTGCCAGACACAGGGGAAGGACAAAGCCTTGCATAGTAGGTCTTTGTGCTTTCTGCTTTAGCAGACCTCTTCCAGAGGTCTCAGCTCCTCCTTAAAATCAGCCCCAAGGAATTTGCCAGATATCATATACTGAGCTTTATTTTGATTTCTGAGGAAAATCTAGGAAACATGAAAGGTATGATGAATGAACATCTAGAAAAGAAAGTGGTGATCACAAAATGATACATGATTTTATCAAGAATGCATCATGCCAAACTGAACGTCCTTCTTTTCTTGATGAGGTGATTAAGCTGATATGTCAGAGGTGTGTCATAAATATAGTTTACTTGGATCTTAGCAAAGTCTCAGGCTATTCTGATAGAAAAGATGGGGAGATCCAGACTAGCTAGATAGCAGTGCACTCAATGCAGATTCACCACTGGTGCAAGGACCAGACTCAAAGAGTAGTCATTAGGCACCCAACGTCAATTCAGAGTCCCTTGTCTCCAGTGACCTGCCCCAGAATTCTCTCTCTGCTTGGCTTACAGCTGCTTAGTATTTTTATCAGTGAGTTAGATTTTGACTGACTTGGCTTCCAGATCAGGTGTGCAGTTGACACAGATCAGAAAAGGATAATTAACACACTGGATGACAGAGTCAGATTTCAACATGAACTTGACAGGCTAGAAAATTATGAGAAATAATAACATTATATTTAATACTTAAAAACATAAACATTCATATGAGGTCAAGAAACAGATTTTTGCCAGTCTAAGATGTGGGGATCATAGATAGCAGTTGTCTGAACTTGGGATGTGAGTGGATCATAAGTTCAATATGGGATGAAAAGCACCAGAGCTAATGTGATCCTGGGCACAACTTCCAGGAATATGGAGTGACAATCCAGATGGTACAGATCATGTCTGAAGTATTTTGTTGAGTTCAAGGCCCCACATTTTAAGAAGGACCTTGATAAAGTAGAGAACCTAAATACAGGGAAGGGTACAGATCCCTGTGCCCAGGTACTGTTGGGATCAGTTGAGGGAACTAGGGTGAAGTTAAGAGGTGGAAATTGGCTATAAAAAGCATTAACCAGATGCTTGGGGTTGAGGTATAAATACCCACAAGGAATTCAAAGAAAGGAAGCCGTTGACCTCACCATTATGGAGAGAAGAGAAAAGGTATGCATGGCCTTGTATTGGGTGTGATGTACCATATTATATTTCAGCCTTAGCTGAGTGACTGTTGTGGGTGATCCAAATATAGGTTAATTTTCCTCCCACAGGAAAAGTTGAAGAATTCAAAAAGGACCTCTCTAAACTCCAGGATGAGAGGAAAAATGAAGGGTTCCTAAAGGAAATAGAAGCAAAAATTCAATAGGTAAAAAAGGGGGGGAATCTGAGGTAGCAGATGGAAGAACCTTGTCAAGAAAATGGAGAAGGGAAGAAGAGAAAGGGGGCAAAGCTCAGCTGTGTAATTAGAGCTCAAAAACATATTTGAGAGTCTTCCTAAAGGAAGCAGAGAGATCTGGGTGTTCTGAGGGAAAGAAAGCTGCTTGTCTTCCCACAAAATGTAAAATAGAACCACAGAGACTACTGGGTAAGGTGTCACCCAGTAAATAGAAAAAGAGACAAAGAGTAACTGTTGCTGTTTCCCTATTAAGGAGTAGAAAGCTATTTGTTGACTTTATAACAATAGAGGCCTGCTGTCTTCCCATGACATGTCCAAGACATGATAGACAAGTTCTTAGCCTCCTTCTCTTATGGCTCATATGGGCACAAATTACACTTTCAAAAGGCATCTGAAAAGTATCACCGCTTTTGATACAGTCTTGGGCAAGAAACTTAAATCCAGAGGATTATGGGTCATGTTTCCTTTATTTCTGCCCACCAAAGGCAAAGAATATACAAGAAAAAAAATAAATTGAGAATTATTACAACTGACTAAGAATGTTATGCCTGAGAATGGATTTCTACATCAAACTTGCCATGTAAGGCTGACAGATATCTCACCAGAGATGGAATATACTCAACAAAGGCTGGTTAGAATATATTTGCAAGGTATCTTTCACTACTGAACAAAAAGGACTTTAAGCTAAGGAAGGGTGAGAGAGGGAGAATCTTGCCCATGTATTCTCTTCACTTAGATGTAATAGAAAGCAGTCACAAAGAAAGAAAAAGAGAAGTTGAGACACCAAGAAATTCACACCAAATGACATCCAAGAAAGAAGTCAATGAGTAAATCTCATTGTCACAAATAATCAAAGTTTAGGCAGCAAATAAAGAAAAATTAGAGTTCCTGGTGCAAGAAAGTCAATTTTACCTTATAGATTTCAGTAAGACTTGCTCAGGAGAAACTTGTTGTTAGACTAAGGCTCTGTATGGGTGTGTCTGATTCAAAAGGAAAAAGATAGATAAAATGGGGTAGATAGCATTGCATATTAAGAAGACAGACTCATACAAGAAAATCTAGGAACCAGAGAGATGGAGATAATTTGGGTGAAGTTCAAAGGAGAGTGAAACAGAAGTGATTTTTTTTTTTACTCAAGTATACTACAGACCACCTGGGCAGAGGGAGGAAACAGAGAAGTTTGGGGAATAGATCACAAGCCTTGGACAGAGATTTGATATAGTAAGGATAGCTGACATTATCCAAATATCTGCTGGAACTCCCTCTACTCAGAGCAATGCAGCTAATATCTTCCTGACTTCCCACTGGGATAATTTCATCCTTCAAGATGTGAAGGAAGTGAAGAGAGGAAAATCTTTTCTAGGTCTGATTCTCACTAACAGGAGGAGCTAGTTGATGGGGTGAAAATGATGTGAACCTTGAGGGAAAGTAATCACTCAATCTTGGAATCTGTGATATAGGAGAGGAAATGAGGGCACAGTTTGAAATGAAACCCAGATTTTAGGAAAGCAGACTTTAAAGGGTTCAGAGGGAAGATAGGCAGGATGCCATGGACTTGGGGATGCTCAGGAATGAGCAAGACATAAAGGGAACTAACCTACTGATGTATTTTTTTTAAAACTGTACAAAATATGGAAGCAAGACCAGATAATAGAGAATGACATTTTTCCAAGAAAATAGTGTCGGAAGTATCAAAGCTCAAAATGACCTAAGGCTGGACATATCTAATAAGGCCAACAAAGTGTGTTGGATTTTTTTTGATCGTTGTTGGGTTTGCTTTGTTTTTTACAACATTAGAAGAAAAGGGAGGATCAAGGTAGAGAAATGTTGCTTTAGGTAGACAGAATGATAATAATTGGCCACAGAGGAATAATAATGGCAATAATAGTAGTAACAATAATAAAAATGATGATAATAATGATGAGGATGATGATGATGATGATGATGATGATGATAGCTATAAAGCTAACTTTATATAGTGCTAAGTGCCAGGCACTATACTAAGTACTTTACAATCATTACCTCATTTGACTCTCACAACAGCCCTGAGAGGTAGATGCTACTATTATTTCCATTTTACAGATGGGAAAACTGAAGCAGGCAGAGGTTAAGTGACTTGTTCACAGTCACACAGCTAATGTCTCAAACTGTATTTGAACTCAGGTCTTCCTGACTACATGTCTAGCTCTCTACCCACTGTGCCAACTAGCTTCTCCAAGAAAAGGCAAAGAGCTGCTACTTACATATTATTCTGTTTATTTTCTTGGCAAAATAATTTGACCTTTGTACTGGAAATGATCAAACAAAAATGATTCACCAAAATTCAATACCCAAGATAAGTAAGGTCATGGCAAGAGAGAACTGGTGGATTTCTTTTCACCAAAAGCTTTCCACCGAAGGCTCAGTGATGATTTTTCAGTGTGTTCTAGAGAGATTTTTTTTTGTCTAGGTCTGGGATGGTCTAGATAAGTGATGCCAAACTCAAATAGAATTAGATCCCTGTGGTCCACATATCATAGCATTGGAGAAGAAACCGAGTAGTTAAATAGTTCAACCCAGCTCAATGAGGCAGTGAATAGTCAGGACAACTCCACTGACACTAATAGAGAACTTGATTGACTAGACACTGACACTCGGTGAGTCTGAAAGGAACAACTGTAGGGACACATCACTTCCTAAAAAAGTGTAGTTTCTAGGAAAGTCTGAATCTAGCTGTTATAGTGGATAGAATGCAAGACCTGGAGTTAGAGAGCTGAGTTCAAACTCTGAGTCAGACATTTGTTATCCATGTGACCCTAGACAAGTTACTTCTCCTCTTTCTTCCACAGTTTCCTCATCTGTAAAATGGGTAAAATAATTATACCTGCTTCTTATAGTTATAATGAGGATAAAGTGAGTTAATACTTGTAAAGCATTTGCAAACCTTAAAACACTATATAAATACTAGCTTTTTTTATTGTTACCTAAAAGGGATCCTCACTATAGCATACCTGAAAAGTAGTCCCTCAGCCTCTACTCGAAGACCTCAAGAATGTCTTCAAATACTAGATGACATAAAGTGAAATCCACAAGGCAGATAGAAGACTTAGAAGATAGAGACATACAGAGTAAAGGTTAGGGGCTAGAGCAGAATCTATTTTTCTTCAGTTGAAGTAAAAAGAAAAAAAAAGCAGGGGTAGCAATCCTGATCTTAGACAAAGTAAAAGCAAAAATAGACCTAATTAAAAGAAATAAGGAAGGAAACTACATCTTGCTAAAAGGTACCATAGACAATGAAGTTATCAAATCAGAAAAGCAAGAAATAGCTTACCTGTCAGATCTATGGGTAGGGGAAGAATTCATGACCAAAGAAGAAATAGAGAGCATTACAAAACACAGAATAAATAATTTTGATCATATTAGATTGAAAAGCTTTTGTACAAATAAAACCAATGCAACCAAGATTAGAAGGAAAGCAGAAAGCTGGGAAATAATCTATGCAGCAAGTGTCTCTGATAAAGGTCTCATTTCTCAAATACGTAGGGAATTGAATCGAATTTATGAGAATGCAAACCATTTCCTAATTGATAAATCATCAAAGGCAGTTTTCAGATGAATAAATCAAAGATATCTATAGGTATATGAAGAAGTGTTCTAAATCACTTTTGATTAGAGAAATGCAAATTAAAATGACTCTGAGGTACCACTTCACACTAATCAGATTGGTAATATGACAAAAAAAAAAGAAAGTGATAAATGTTGGAGAGGATATGGGAAAATTGGGACACTAATGCGTTGCTGGTAGAGTTATGAATTGATCCAACCACTCTAGGGAGCAATGTGGAACTATGCCCAAAGAACAATCAAACTGTGCATACCCTTTGATCCAGCAATACCACTACCAGGTCTGTATCCCAAAGAGATCATAAAAAAGGGGAAAAGATCTACATGTGCAAAAATATTTGCAGCAGCCCTTTTCATGGTGGCAAAATATTGGGAACTGAGGGGATGCCCATCAATTGGGAAATGGCTGAACAAGCTGCAGTACATGAATGTAATGAAATACTATTGTGCAACAAGAAATGATGAGCAGGCAGATTTAAGGAAAACCTGGAAAGACTTGAACAAATTGATGCAAAGTGAAATGAGAAGAACCAGGAAAACATTGTACACAGTATCAGCAACATTGTGTGATGATCAGCTGTGAATGACTTAGCTCTTCTCAATAACATAATGATCCAAAACAAATACAAAGAACTCATGAAGGAAAATGCCATCCACATCCAGATAAAGAAGCGATAGACTCAGAATGCAAATTGAAGCATATTTTTTCCACTTACTCTATTCTTTTTCATGGTCTTATTTCCTTTTGATCTGTTTTTTCTTCCACAACTTTAATGGATATAGAAATATGTTTTACATGATAGCACACATATAAACTATTTCAAACTGCCCACCGTTTTCAAAAGAGAGGAGGGGAGGGAGGGAGAGAGAAAAATTTGGAACTCAAAATTTTATAAAAACAGATGCTAAAAATATTCTTGATATGTAATTGGGGGAAAAATAAAATACTATTTTAATAAAAAAATTAGTTACCATAATAAGTAAGTGAACTGATTTGGGCCAAGATGGCAAAGTAAGGCAGGAACTCACCTGAACTCTCCCAAATTCCCCTCCAAACCATTATAAAATAAAATCTCAACATGAATTCTGGAGCAGTAGAAGCAACAGAAGGATGGGGAGAAAAAATTTCCATCACAAGACAACTTAAAGGGTTGGGAGGTAAGGTCTGTCTCACTGAGGTAAAAGGGGGGCACAATCCAATGTGGGCAATATTTGGTCAAGCCAGCAAACTGGCTGAGACTCCAGCATAGCAGTCCAGCAACCAGCTGCAGCAGACCAGCTAAGAGGCTTTATGATCCCCAGCGTAGCATACTAGCTGGTAGGCTCTACATCCCCAACACAGCAGGTCAGCAAAGAGGTCCCATGCTCCCCCAAACTCCTGTGCAGGAAGTCAGCTGCAAGGCCCCATACTATCAGCATGAGAAGCTTGGGACAGTGCCTCCTCCACACCAGGAGCAGAACCCAACATTTACAGTCACAAAATAAGCTGGAAATTTAGGGGGAGGAGCAGAGAGAACCTGGCCATAGAAAGTCATCACGGTGACAGAAAAGCTCAAAACACAAACTCAGAAGAGGACAACAATGTCAAAATGCCTAGACATAAAGACTCAAAGAGAAGTGCGAGTTAGGTCTCAGGCCCAAAAAAGAACTCCTAGAATAGCTCAAAAAGGATTAAAAAAACAAATAAGAGAAGAAGAAAAATTAGAAAAGAAATGAGAGTGATGCAGGAGAGTTATGAAAAAATAGTCAACAGCTTGGTAAAGGATGCACAAAAAATGGGGGAAAAGTATTTAAAAATCACTAAAGAAACCACTTCCTTAAAAAGTAGAATTGGCTAAATAGAAAAGGAGGTACAAAAGCTCACTGAAAAAAATAATTCCTTAAAAATGCAAATTAGACAAGTGGAAGTTAATGATTCCATGAGACACTAAGAAACAATCAAACAAAACTTGGAACTATGCCCAAAGGGCTATAAAACTGTGCATACCCTTTGACCCAGTCATACCATTACTAGGTCTGCATCCCAAAGTTATCAAAAAAAATAAATAAAAGGATCTATTTGTACAAAAATATTTATAGCAGCTCCTTTTATGGTGGTTATTGGAAATTGAGAAAATGTCAATCAATTGAGGAATGGCTGAACCAGCTGTGGTATATGATGGTGATGGAATACTATTGTACTATAAGATGACAAGCAGGATGATTTCAGAAAAAACCTGGAAAGACTTACACAAACTGATGCAAAGTAAAGTGAGCAGAACCAAGAGAACATTGTACACAAGAACAACAATATTGTAAGATGATCAACTGTGAATTACTTAGCTCTTCTCAGCAATACAATGATCCAAGACAATTCCAAAGAACTTGTGATGAAAATGCTATCCATCTCCAGAGAATGAACTGATGGAATCTGAATGCAGATCGAAGCTTACTATTTTTACTTTATTTTATGGGGTCTTTTTGGTTCAAATTTTCTTCCACAAAATGACTAATATGGAAATGTGTTTTTCATGATTGTACATGTACAACCCGTATCAAATTGCTTACCATCTCAGGAAAGGGGGAGGGGAAAGAGAGGGATACAGAGAATTTCAAACTCCATTTTTTATGAAAGAATGTTAAAAATTGTTTTTACATGTGATTGTGGAAAATAAAATACTATTTTAAAAAGTCATTTGATATAGCAGAATAAAATGTTACCCTCCCCCCAAAAAAAGTAAATGACCTCCCACCAAACTTAAAAGATACATTGTAATGATAAAATGGGCTTTGAAAGTTTATGTTTTCCCATTGCCAGAAATATGACTAAAAAGTAAAGAAAGACATTGGGTTTTAAGGAAGGGCAATTTCCTCTTGTCCGGAATGTGAGTCCAGGTTTCCACAATGACTCATAGGTCATTTCCATGCTAGCAAGTGATTGATGTCTGATGAAAAAGCCAGTGAGTACAGTTACTCTTTCATTATCCAGGTGTTTTTCAAATCCTAGACTAACTGAATCTCAGAATGGAAAGGGATTACAGGAACCATTGATTCTGACCCCATACCTGAGCAGCCTTACTCCAACATTCTATTCTGGTTGATGAACATTTCTTAAGTACCTACTCTGGCTTCCTGGGCTTCCTTCAAGAATCACTTCACATCCCACCTTCTGCAAGAAGCCTTTTCCAGCCCTTCCATCCCCTAGTACTAGTGCCTTCCTTCTAAGGTTACCCCCAAAGTATCCTGTACATATCTTGTTTGTATATAGTCACTTACATGTTGTTCCCCCTACTTCCCACTTTTAAGATGTGAACTCCTTGAGGGCAGGGAACATGGATTTTTTTTTTAATCTTTCTTGTATTCCCAGAATTCCATTACATATAGTAAGTGTTTAATAAATGTTTGTTCACTGACTGATCCTAAGCAGTTTTTTACCCTGCAGTAAGATTTCTCTCTCTCTCTCTCTCTCTTCTTCTCTCTCTTCCTCTATTTCTCTCTCTCTCTCTTCCTCTCTCTCTCTCTTTATCTCTCTCTCTAAAATTCCTTTGTCATTCTTTTAACACATGAGAAAATTGATTTCCTAAATGTGCTGCTGTTGTTCAGTCATCTCAGTCGTGTCTGACTCTTCATGACCCCATTAGGGCTTTTCTTGGCAAAAATAATGGAATGGTTTGACATTTACTTCTCTAGCTCATTTTATAGATGAGGAACAGAGGCAAACAGTGTTAAATGATTTGCCCAGGGTCACACAGTCAGTAAGTGTCTAAAGCCAGGTTTGAACTCAAGAAGAACTCCTGACTTCAGGCCCAGCACTCTACCCATTGTGCCATCTAGAAGCCCCTTCCTAATATAATTATACTTGACCTTTTTTCATATTTTTTTCTTGTTTGGAATATTTCAATATTGAGTATTCTCCTCATTCCTGATTGCTTCTCTTTTGCTGAAGTCCGTTTTGTTTTCTTTGATTATTATATTCAACTTTGGGGAATAATTTATTTCAGGATATATCCCAATCTCTTTTCACAATATTGTATTCCAATTTCTTCTTTGATTTTTCATAGATGTAGAATAATCTTAGGTGATTCTAATTGTTCTTTTTTTCTTCTGTAACTAAAAGGTCATCTACTGACTGCTTGAGAAACTCAGTATTTGGCACTGAAATTCCAACATTTAAGATCTAAGTGCTTCGGAGTTTAAAGCTTGATTTTTTTCTCTATTGGCAATTTGTGGCTTATATCAATTGATCAAGCAACTAGCATTTACTAAGCACAACTTTGCTGACAGTTTTCAAAATTTCTGGCCAGTTTCTTGCAGTATTTTCTGTTATATGATAATAGGTTTTTTGATTAGTCTTTTTTACCCTGAGACCTCTAACCCTTAAATGATTTCTATGACTTCTAATTCTAAGGCCAGTTGATCACTTTGGCTAACATAAAGCTTATGTTTTTCAAATTCTCTTGCTTGGTTTCTGCCAGAAAAAAATACACTTTAGTATTTTTGAGTTTCAATTCTATCATTTTCTTTTTCAGAATCTGTACTGTTTTAGAGAGAGTCTCTCTTGTGTGGCCTAAACTGTTTTATCTGTTGTCTATCTCATCCTTTCTTTGAAAAATCTGATTTCTGAACTAATTCCTTCTATTATTTCCTTTAAAAAATCTTCAATTCTCTTTTGAACTATGGTGGAGTGTCTGATTGTTGTTCCATGATTTATTGGGAATCCACAGGATTTATCTGGTTCTCTTTTTCATCAGGGATTTTTTATCTTCTTTAAAGTTTAATGCCTATTCATTGTGTTGTAATCTTTCAAAATTCTTAGCCATTTTTTCCTTCATTTTGTGAGTCACATTGTTTGGTTTTTTTAATCAGCTGTGGGATAGGCCTTTCCCTCTTGGCCTTTTCGTCTTCAGGCCTTTTTATCCCTGATTATTCATATTGGGCCTCCCTCCCAATTTTTCCCCTCACTCTTCAACTGCTGTGTTGGGTTTTTCTCCTGCACAAACCACCAAGACTGGGCAACCTGAACCAGCTTGATGGAGGAGATATTCTTTGCAATCCCAACAGGGGAGGACTTATGGCAACTAGGTTTCCAGGAACATTTTACTTTAGGTGCAGAGGCTCTTTCCCTTTTAGCCAGTTGTACATGACAGTATCTCCACCTCACTCAGCGTTACCTCTTATTTTGTTTCTTGTGATTGAGCAGCTGTCATGTGTTCTAATGCCAGTGGAGTTGGAGGTAGGTGGGGGGAGGGTATTACACTAAAAAAGCCACCATAGCCAGGTTTTGAAGAAAATGATTGTGCAGATCTTGGTGCTGACCATGTAGCTGGCACCCTGGAGGGCTGGCAGTGGTCACTTGGCTCTCTGCTGTTATTTAGAAAAGACTTTACCTTTTGTAGAAGTGTTTTTTTCTTGTCCCTTTGCTGATATACCTGGCATTCCTATAGTATCCCTCCATTTCTTCTTGCTCTAAGTTTATTTTTTGGGATAGAAGATTTAGGCTGGAAAATGACTCTGCTGATCACGTAAACCTGTCATCTGCAAATCTGGCAATGATTCCATTTTGCTTTCTCTGCCACTTTCACTGGAGAGCTCCTTCCAAGATGACAGTGATCAATTAATGACCATTCTTTGACTCCAGGCATCAAACCATTCTAAATCTGTCTGATTACAGTCTTAACCCAACTCACATCTCTGGGACCATCTTTTCCCATACTAGAATAGCATGAGCTCCTTAAACATTTTCCCAAAATCTAGTAATCCTGATCTTCAGCATTCCCTGGTATGTAGTTTAATTATTTACTTCAGTAACTATGTCCGAGAAGGAAATAAGTTTGGTCTGGCATGACCTGTTCTTCATGATACCATGCTGCCTCTTTATGATCCCAATTTCCTTCTCTCTGCTCACTAGCATCTCCTTCATAATCTGTTCTAGATTTTGCCTAGGAATCAATGACAGATACACTAGTCTATAGTTTAGAGAATTCGTTTTTTTCCCTTCTTGGAAAAAAGTAAATACTTACAACAAAGCTATGAGATGTGTTCTGCAGGTATCAGCAATTGAGGCTCAGAAAAGTTCCATAATAGGCCTTTAGTTACACAACAAGTGAGTGTCAGAAGCAGGAATTGAGCTAAGACTCTGGACCCCAGGTTCAGTATCCTTTCCAATGAAATACATAGTGCTACACTCCATAGATTTATATTGACATGATTGTATGATTTCAACATTTGCGTTGAGGTACTTTTTTTCAATCTTACATCAAAACCAGAGTGTTGCTTCTTTGGTTCAATTGTCCCCCAGCCTTGGGAGCTATTTTAACAAAATAGCTCAAATCATTGTCTCCTTTTGAGGGCCACAGCTGGATCACATCAGTCAGATCTCTTCCTCAGAGGCACTGGACCAACCACAGTAGCCACCCAAAGTGTGGTCCAGTGCTGTGGGACTCTTCAGAGAGACCACAGGAAGGGATTCAGGGCAAATAGCCTCTTTTCTTTGTTCTATGCTTAACTCCATCAGTTAGGAGAATAGCCCTATCCCATATGGGGAAGCTTACTACGCTTGCAAGGAGTTTATGTTCCAAGTCCATAAGTATCGTGTGGCTGAGAAAAATGGTCAGAGATTAGAAGAGAATAGATTGCGATGTCAGAAGGCATAATGACCCCAAGCTCAAAGACTTTCGGAGCAATGTCTACCAGTAGGTCTTGATAGAGTATTGTTTCTAATACTTTATTAGAATGATAGTCTTATATAGCTTACCTTCACAAATGCATTTAAAAACGCATACTATATATTTTAAAGCAAATCACTTTTATGACATTTAAAGACTCCATTCCTTCCACACACACACACACACATTTGGAACAAACTGTCTTGTATGGTGATGTGAAGATGCGGGTTTCTGGGAGCGGATATACTTTATGGGGGGAAATTCTTAGACACTTTTAGAACTTGAGGGCAGGCAAGCACCAGAGATGAGAGAGAAAAGCTCCTTCTTGTTGAGTTGCTTCATGAACTGGATAATAAATTTACTTTTTAAAATATTTCTTCCTATAAAAGAGGTCTTGTTTGTTTATGCAGGCTCTTTCAACACTCCAGGTCTTGTACTCTTCTCCCTACACAAAAGCAGGTAGGTATCAATTATAGTAGATGCCTGCGTCCAGGGAACCAAGAAGCTTTAGGGGAGGGAAAAGGAAGGGAGAATGCTAGTGGTTGGGGGAATCCGAAAAGGCTTCATACAGAAGAGATACAGTAATGAAGTGATATAGGATGAAGAGGAATGAGAGGGATGGATAACAAAGAGAAGTTTCTTCCTCCACCTTTTGAAGCCATTCTCCTGTTTTACTAATGATGACCAACTCACAAGAAGTTCCTGAAGGGAACTAGCTGGTGCAGCAGGTAGACCTCTGGCCTTGGAGTCAAGAGGACCTGAGCTCAAATCCGGCCTCTGACACTTGACACTTACTAGCTGTGTGACCCTGGGCAAGTCACTTAACCCTAATTGTCTTACCAAAAAGCAAAAAAAGTTCCTGGGAACTATATACAGTTCTGCTGATGAGGTACCTTGGCCAGGACCCAGTGAGAATATGTAATCCAAGAATCCAGGTAGAAATAGAAGAGTCAATAAGAAGGGTCAGGAGAATAGTCGATGCCTAGGTCCTGAGTTCCCTCAACTGACTTGTCATTGGCCCTCTGGGAGATTGTGAGTATAACTTCGTTGGCAATGCTTGTTACGTCCCAAAAGAAATGGCTTTGGGGTGTTCTGAATCTAAGCATCAGAACTGGGCCTATCAAACTTCTGGGTTTGGGGCATACCTAGACACTGGTCAAGATCACCTTGGACTAAGTGGCACTGGTGGCATGCGCACCATGTGATAGTTTAAATACATTAGGTTTTTTTTTTTTTGCATCTTTGGTTATATATAAAGGGTTGAATGACATTAAGGCGGGCTTAAGAAATCTACTCTGCTGTAATACGTTAATCTGACTTCTTGGAAATGCACGAAAGGGAAATGATGGAGTGTTCTTTGGTGGATAGCTCACCAAAAATTGAATTGGATAACTCCACACAGGCCATACTTCTAGACCATAGAACTAACACTGCCATCTACAAGAGGTTAGAGGTTAGAGGTTAGAGGTTAGAGGCTTCCAACTATCTGAGAACCACAGAGACCTTGGGGTTTCCCTAATGTCCTCTGGATTTAGGGTGAGCACATAATCTTGCAGGCAAGAAGAGGACTGACAATGCCTAGCACGTCTGTTAAACATAATGAAGTCACTTGCCAATGGTGCTTGATGGCAATTAAAAGTTGTTGTTGTCGTTGTTTCCATTGTGATCAATGCTTGGTGATCCCATTTGGGATTTTCTTGGCAGAGATACTGGAATGGTTTGCCATTTTGTCCTCCAGCTCATTTTACAGATACAGAACTGAGGCAAACAGGGTTATATGACTTGCCCAGGGTCACACAGCTAGGAAGTGTGATGAGTCTCCCTGGCTCCAGGTTTCACATTTACATACAGATGAGAAAATTGAGGTTCCAAGAGATTTAGTGACTTGCCCATAGTCATACAACAAATGTCAAAGGCAAGTCAGGCAGAATTTGAACCAAGATCTTTCCTCACACCCAGTCTTGTATGCTTTTCCTTGCAAAAAAAAGTAGATAGGTAATGGTTATGGTAGATATCTACATCCAGAGAAACAAGAAACTTTAAAGTAGGGAAAAAGAATGGAATAAGCATTTGTATAGTGCCTATTATGTGCCAAGCACTGTGTTAAGTGCTTTACAAATATTCTCATTTGATCCTCACATACTGGTATTATCTTCGTTTTACAGTTAAGGAAATTGAGGCAGACAGAGGTTAGATGACTTACCCAGGGTCACATAATTGTTTGTTGTTCATCCTTCATTTTAAAAGAGGCCAATGATGTCAGGAGGGTGATGTCTCGACTTGCAAGTGAGTCGGATTTAAGTCGAGGCAGGGCTGTGCAAAGTCATCAGCTCCACTCTCTCCTCCAAAGTCATCAGAGTCATCAGAGTCCAGTGGTAAGACATAGGTCAGGATGACTGGCGATGGCCCAAGATGCAGTGAGAGGCTTGGTTTTTTTTAAATTTTTTTATTAATTTATTTTGAATTATCAACAATAACTTCCATAAGCTTTTGAGTTTTAAATATTTCCACCCCTCCCTTCCTACCTCCCTCCCCAAGATGGCACACAATCTGATATAGACTATACATATACATTCCTATTAAACATATTTTCACATTAGTGACGTTGTAAGTAAGAATTAGAACCAATAGGAGGAACCACCAGAAAGAGGAAACAAAAGACAACAGAAGAAAAAAAAATAGTAAATATTATGCTTTGATCTGCATTCAAACTCCATAGTTCTTTCTTCTTTGTGGATAGCATTTTCCATCACAAGGCCAGACCTTGACCTTATTAAGCTAAGGTCTTTCCCAGGTCTCAGTTTGTCTGAGGCAACACCCATTCAATATTTAAAGGCTAGGTGAGAATTGAGGTAAAAGATGGCCTACTTTGCCATCATAAAAGAATCCATAGTTAGTAAGTATGTGAGGCTAGATTGGAAGTCAGGTCTTCTAGGCCTACCATTCTCTCCACTGGACCACCTAGCTACCTAGGATTAAGAGGGTTTATAGAATCACAAGATTTGAAAGGAGAAAGAGACCTCGGCAACCATCTAGTCAAAACCATACACAAAAGAGCTCCCCACTGTAACATATCTGACGAGTCTCACAGCCTTTGCTTAAAGACCTACAAAGAGTGGGAACCTATCTCTTTTTGAGGTAGGTTAAAACCCAGAAATGTAGACCATCTGATAAAGGCCACTTCCTGACGTTGCCAGTTCAACTCTGGCACAGCTGTAATGACTACCATGTTTGTTTGTTTATTTTTCCTGACATCAATCCTAAATCTGCCTCTTAGTAACTTCCACCCATTGTTCTTAGTTCTGTCCTAAGGGGTCAATCAAAGCAGACACCTCATCTACATCTGCTTCATACAGTCCTAGTAGAAGAGCAATCCATTTTTCTCCATTCCTACAGTCTATACTTTTTCAGAACCAGGTTTCCTAGTTCCAGTGTCAAAGGAGCATCTTATGAGCTGCAAAATTAACAATTTGGTTTCTCCCTGCGTTAATTTACATACATTCCCATAACCAGCCTTGCATCCTCTTTTTTTTAATTTAAGCAGGCCTGGATTGGAGCCATGCAATATACAAAGCCCTCCAGGCCTGAAAATGCTCAATCTGCTTATTTTCAACTCTCTAAACAGCTGATTCTGACCAAGTGTGTGGGAAATTGTGCAGAAAATCATTGGCTATAAACCCCACAGTAACAAACAAAAAACCTGTTAATTCTGCACTCTTCTAAAAAGCCCATTGGGGACTAACTACACAATACTAAAACTACTGATGGCAAGGTAGAAAACAGAGCTAAACAGGTGTTCAAATCCTCAGATAATCACAGGGCTAGATGAGGAGGTCATCTTGTCTGACCTTCTCATTTTAAAAATAAGGAAACTGAGGTGAAGTGACTTACCCAGGGTCACACAGGTGCTAAGCAGCAAAGTTGGGATTGAAATCCCCATCATAAAATCATAAGTATCATAAATATAGATCTGGAAATAAATCAAGAGGCCATATAATTCAACAGCCTCTTTTCACAGATTAGGAAACTCCAGCTGTGTGAAGTAACATAATTTGTCTAAAGGCCAATGATTAATGATTAGTAGATGTCAGGTTTGAATCCTGGTCCTTTTGTTTAAAATCCAACACTCTCCATTTGCTCTGGTATATTGTTATTTACCATCAAAAAGGAAATACACACACACACACACACACACACACACAAAGTGGTAGCTTAACTGAATTTAGTTGAGGTAAGAGTATAAATAGCTCATTTATGGGCAACTAGAATTATTCAAATGGATGGATCATGGACTTCCAAAAGCTGGAAGTCATGTTATTCCATGGTGTCCAATAGCTGGAAGTCATGTAAATAAGAAATTCAAAAAGGATATCTGTCACTTCGAAATTCCATTTGTCGCATTGACATCATCAATTCTTCCCATTTGTAGTTTTTAGACAAGAATATGATACAGAAAGTTGAGTTTCTCATAACCTATTCTACTTCACCCATATCTTCATTAGGTGCCTCATTATGGCATAAAAGTGGTCCTGGACTCTCAAAGACTTTGCCAATATAGCACCCCCTCTGGCAGGGCCTTCCAGGCTGGAAATATTTTGAGTACAAGATCAGCGCGGGATGGTATATGTACTATTCAATCATCCATTATTGTGCCCAATGAAATTCAGAAGATTATCAACAAGTCACAGGATAAATTTAAAGAATCACAGCACATCCACATTATGTGATGACCGACTTTGATAGACTCGTGATTGAAAATGCTGTCCACATCCAGAAAAAAAAAACTATGGAGTCTGAACACAGATAGAAGTATATTATTTGTTCTCTGAACACAGATAGAAATATACTATTTGTGTTCCTCCCCCCCCCTTTCTCTGTGTGTGTCTGTGTGTGTGTCTCTTTGTTTCTTCTTTCTCATGGTTTCTCCATTGGTTCTAATTCTTCTTTACAACATAACTAATGTGAAAATAGGTTTAATGTGAATGTTTATGTTGTGCCTGGGCAATTTACATGCTGTTTTGGGGTGGAGGGGGAAAGATAGGGAGAAAATTTGGAAGTCAGAATTGTATGGAAGTGAATGTTGAAAACTAAAAATAAATAAATAAATCTATTTTTAAAATTTAAAATAAAAATAAAATGCAAAAAAAAAGAGCCACATCAATTCATGAATACTGTCTGTTCAGGTGTGGAGGGGATGTTATAATAATGGTAATAACAGGTTCATTTCTAATTTCAAGGATTTAAAAAAACTTTATATACATGAGTCATGTAATCTTGTTTTGAGAGGGAAACTGCATGTAACAGGGGGACTATCCAGTGGGACCTCCTTCCCAGAGGCCATGCAGAGTATTCTGTCTACTGTCAGCCTATTCGGAAGAGTCTGCAGAGAAAGGTATGACAACATGTAGTGGAAGGGCCCTGATCCCTAATTCAGAGCATGAGTAATTGTTCTATTTCTTATCACAAGGTAAAGAGGGGCTTTTTTGGTTGGTCATTGAGCTGGATCTGACAGGCAGGCGAATGATTCCAATGGGAGAAACTCACTCCTTCTTTTCTGCCTGGTTGGTTTGAGTGAGAAAGACGTGATGTAAGCCTCTGCGTGCTCAGTTCTCAGGCTTTCCCTACCTGAGCCAACATGTTGCTTGTGAACACAGGTCTCTGGGCTTTTCCTTCCATATGATCGTTTGTTCTTTTTCTTAGGTGAAGGAACCTCAAAAGGCTAGAGAAGTACTTGGTATCCGAAAGCTGAAAGCCATGTTAATGTGTGTTACCAACCAAGCCTAGTGAGGTATCAATGCAGGCCTGAGGATAGGAATTCAGCCTAGAAATGAATGAAACTGGTCAATAAATAATTCATCCAGTGACCATGCCACCTTCTCACTTGGAAGTCAACTGGGTGTGGAGGAGGGAGAGAAGACAAATGCCATGTAGAAAATATCTCATGTTTCTACTCCCCTTAGGAACTGAAATAGTATAGGAAACAGTGTATCATCTAGGTGCTGAAGGATGGGGAATTTCATACTTCTGTTCTTGCTTTATCTTCTGAATTGATGACTCTTTAGAAAAGCTAATTGATGTGAATTGTTTAAATGAAACTGAGATGCTAATTACTGGGGGGTTGATATTGGGGAGAGCATAAAGGAATAGAGATTCCATAGCATTGGAGAAAGATATCCCCAATGCTTCTCAGCTGTGCTTTTAGAATCCCCTAGGGCAAAAGATGTAGTCAGTCCTTTGTAGAGTGTAACTGTTCAGTGTAAATAGGAGTTGGGATAAGGACGCTGAGAGCTTAGGTATTACTATCCCCATTTTATTACAGAAGAGTAACCAAGGTTCAGAAATTAAGTACACTTTGCGTGACTGAACAGTTAATTAAGTATCAGAATATAGTCTCTATTGTCTTATTCCCGCGAAATCCATACTCATGGCTGTTTACCCTGTTACTAGCAGGGATTTTGTCTCATTTGTGGAACTTGGTATTTCCCTTAGAACCTGGCACAGTGATCAATGTACAGGGCATTTCACTGGTGTGACAGCTCCCTTCACCTACATAAATTACAATCAGTCTAGAACTGATGAGCTTGGAGAGTCTTGGGTTAAGTGACTTGCCTATGGTCACACAGCCGATAAATGTCAGAGATGGGTTTCAAATCCAGGTCTTTCTGGCTCAAGTCCAGCCATCAACCTGCTGTGCCAACTGTCTGCATCATTGACAAGAGTGGCCATACCCATAAAATCATGCCATTCAAGACTACAATCTTTTTTTCTTCTAAACACCATAAAATCTTGCCATTTCAAAAATCAAAACCATTTCTTTCAATGTGACATTATGTGTTCTCGTCTTTTACTTTAACTGGATAATAAAATAGTCTACTTTTCCAACTCAGTATTCTCTAGTTGCCTTAATTCATGAGAAGCCAGGAAAGGGGGAAAAATTGGTCGGTCCAACAGTGTTGGCCGAGGATAAACAGAATCAGATCACATTAGCTGTAATTTACGGCATTTCAACAAATGTCCCTTCCTGCCAAAGCCTGTAAGAATCAGGCCCCACTGGATTGGAAGAAGGGAGGGGGCAAAACTGCTATTTTCTAAGCTCCACTTAGAGAATTATAGCCTCATCAGCACTATCTGGAATGTTTTGCTCATTCATGCTTTAAAAATAAATATCATAAAATGTCTTTTGGAGTCCGCCTTGCCTGTTCCTGAAACCAAAAGCATGCATGATTCCAAACAACCAGGGAAGGGCTGCTTTAACACTATGGACAGAGAATCTTTGTCTGACTGAGAGGCATTGGGGGAGTCACAGAAAATCAACCCAGGATGATATATGCTGTGTGGAAAGGCAACTTCTGATCCAGTTGAATATAATAAACCTTCATTAAATCCCTACAATGTTCCAGGCATAAAAGGCAGTGTGATATACTGGAAAGAATGGTGGATGTCCAATCAGGAAGACCTGCGTTCAGATCTCTCCCCTGAAACAAGTTGTATGGCTGTGGACAAGTCATTTCAGTCACTAAGAGCCTCAAGTAGCTAAGACCATGAAAGGTTTAACATAAACATTAGCTCATAAGCTCTCATACTATGGAAATCCCAGGCTTTGACTTCTGTCCTTGACCACCATGGGGAATATGGAGAGGGATGCAATGACAAATAACTAAAACAAGGTTCCCGCCTCAAAGGATTTTACATCTATCGGAGAATGGTCTAGTGTATTGAGCGCTGGACATGGAATCAGGAAGATCTGAGTTTCAATCCTGCTTTGCACATGCTCTGTCCAAGCTATGTGGATATGGGCTAGTAATGATTTAGTTGGTTAATAGGCATCTAATCTCTTTATAGCTCAGTTCCTCATCTGTAAAATAACGATAACAAAAGCATTTATTTCACGTGACTGTTCTGCATATCAAATGAGATAATACATAGTTTTGCAAACTTTAAAGTAATATGTCATTATTATTATGAAGATCATATCTTACATATGACAATAATTATAACAATCACCATGACACACAATTTTTGAGTTGGGGATCATATTGTCAAAGAACTAAAGCTGGAAGGAACCTGAGAGGCCCTCTGGTCCTTGGTTACCAATAAATACTTGAGCTATCAACTCAGAGATATCATCTCAGATATCAGAGTTATCATCTACTCTCTTAAATTTACATGGGAGGAAACAGAGCATCGGGGAGATTATGACAAACAATAAATTTAGAGTGACAAAGAATATAAAAGTTTATTTAGTTCTACCCTTCATTTTATACTTAAAGAAACTGAGGCTTAGAACGAGTGACTTGCCCAAGGTCACCCAGATTGCATCTGTCATAGCCATAATTTGAACCCAGGCCATTTGACTCCATATATAGCACAAATGCCACCATACCATACTAGCTCCTAAGCTATATGTGACCATTCTAAGACCATAACTAGCTAGTCACTAGTTTGTGAACTAGCACACAATCATTGGTGAAAGAAACTACTCCAATATAGTGTTTCTGATTCTAAATCCCAAGGCCTTTCAACTGTATTGAGTCTTTGTTAACTTGATTTTTCTAAAAGCAAAAAACCTAAGGAGAGATGAAATTTGAGGTTCTGGCATTATTTACTATAGCATGAAAATATAATTAGATCTGAGAAAGTCATATAAAAACCAATTAATACAACCAGGATCAACGCTGCAGAGGGTAAAATTGTAGGTGAGGTTTAGAATTGGGTTGATCCATTATGGTACTTTTTATATTCTTAATTCATGGAAAGCTGGGCATGAAAAAAATATCAGGTAGGTCCCATTGTATTTCACCAGATCACATTAATTTGACATATGGAATACAATAGCATTGCTCTGGAACTGAGGATATCTCTTCTTTTTAATGAAAAGCAGCAGAAACTGAATGCCCATATCCTCACATCTTTCAAAATGGCAGCACCAAAGTGATTTTATGGAATGTTTGACCTGGAAATAAATTTAGAGACCATTTGCCCATATTCTTCTGATTGTGTGATAACTGAGGCCTACCTATAATAATAGCATTAATGCTAACAATAAAAATAAAATAAAACCCAGAGACTCAAAAGAATCTGGGATTCATTTAATCATGGTCTCCATTTATTCAGATCCCAGCCTCTCCATCTTGTTCCACTCTCATGCATGTCCCCTCATAATTTCACCACAGAGGGAAAGGAAGGGGGTCCTCCCAATGTCACAGGGGCCTTCTTCACTTTCCCTTGGCACTGTGAGGTGATCAGTGTAGCCTTTATGCTGTGCACCTGTTATTTCTCATTCTCAGCATGGGATCAGCCCATCTTCACTTCTGCTCATAGAGTTCATATAGTGCTGTCCTCTGCTCCATTCTCCCACGTTCTTTATGCATTATATATGGCAGCCTGCTAATGCCTACCATGCAACTCTCCTTTGTCTCTATTGCCTGAGACATTTGTTTTTAATTTCAATTCCTTGAGGACTGCAGTGTTCCATAACTCACAGCTATATACCAGCAAATGGATATGAAAGCAAATGAATTTATATATAGATATATATATATAGGAAAAGTACTTGGGTGAGACCTAGTGAACACAGAGGATCAATTAAAGCATCACAGATTTAGAGCTGGAAGGGACTTTTGAAATAATAAATTCACTTCATTTTATCAATGAGGAAACTGAAGGAGGTTAATTTCCAGGGTCAGGTCCAATGCCTTATCTCAAATGCCATTCTTTCTCCCAAGGAGATCAAGTCAAGAGGCAGCTACATGGCATGGTGGGTAGAGTGCTGGACCTGGAGTCAGGAAGACCTAAGTTCAAATCTGACCTCAGACTCACGAGCTGGGTGACATGGAACAAGTCACTTAAGCTCTGTCTGCCTCAGTTTCCTCAACTGTAAAATTCAGATTAATAATAGCACCTACCTCACAGGGTTGTTGTAAAAAATTAAATGAGATAACATTTGTAAATTTGTAAATCATTTGGAACAAAGTAGGTGCTTAATAAATGCTGGTTTTGGGGGCAGCTAGGTGGTGCAGTGGATAAAGCACTAGCCCTAGAGTCAGGAGGACCTGAGTGAAACCCAGATTCAAACACACTTAACACTTACTAGCTGTGTGACTCTGGGAAAGTCACTTAACCCCAATTGCCTCATAAAAGAAAAAATAAATAAATAAATGCTTATTTTGTTTTTTGAGAAAAATATATTCGTGAGAGTATGGAGGGTCTGTATTACAAGGTATTTGAAGGATGATCAGAAGCCAAAGGTAGGGGGAATATTTTGGACTTTGTTAATACCAAAGCGAATTTAAAACAAAATTAACAACAACTATATGCTTACTTTTCTGTCTATTCGATATTAATGAGTAATAATTGACATGTATGTATAATACACATATATATATTAATATTAAGTTTTTTCCAAGTGATTTATACATATTTTCTCACTTGATCCTCACAACAACCGTATGGCAAGCGTGTTATTTTATACCCATTTGACAGACTATACAATTGAGCGTGAGAGAGGAAGTGACCTGTTCCCTTCCACATGCCTAGTAAGTATCTGAGGCTAGGTCTTCTTGGACACAAGTCACTTGAACTCCATTATATGATGCTATCTCCTAGAAACCTTAATTAACATGCCCATGGATTCCACACAATCAAGTTAGTGACAGAAGTGAGACTAGAACCCAAGTTGCTCCACTTTAAATACAGTGGGCTTCCTTTTTTACCAAACCATGGCCCCCCTTTAAAAATACTGGTATTGAGAAATGCTTACTTTCTAAGCTTATCCTTTCCTGAATGTGGCTTTCCTGCTAGAGGTGAGTTTTGTTTGACTCGGAGCATGTGCAGATCTATGTAATTGCAAGCTTGGTGAAGAGAGGATTCCACCGTGTCTCCTTCTGAACATCCCTGATGAGCACATCTTTCCAGAAAGTCAGGAAAATGTCATGAGAAAACCCAAAGCCAAGGAACTCTCATCAACCACTCAAACATTCAAGATCTTAGAATCCAGGAGGAAAGAATTCTGGGCCAAATCCTAATCAGAAAACTCGTTAATTGCTTCATTTTTCTCCCAAGAGCTAATTTGTATCTGGAGGAATTTTTTTTCTTTCTTTCTTTTTTTGCTTCTTTTTAGCCTAGAAAGACATGAGTCCTTCTGCTTTGCCAAGCCCAAGTAGCCAAAAGCCAGTTAAGTAATTTGGCATCCAACAGTGCACTTCAGCTCAGAAGATGACCTCCCCTCTACTCTCTACACAACTAACATCCCAGAACACAGCTCTCATACCAAACGTCATCTTTTCTCAATTCAGACAGTATAAATCATAATACTCTTTAGGCTTCCATAGACATGTGGTAGGTAACTGCCTCCACCGGTGAAGATGGACAACAATTCACGCCTCTCCTTCACTGCTACTTTTCCCCATGTCCTACCATATATTCTCTACAAATAGCCTACCTAACAGGATAGATTCTCTCTGTGTACCTAGCTCATATCATGCATAGACTGCTGGACCCAGACTTTGGAAGACTTGAATTCAAATCCAGCCTCAGATATTTATTGACTGTAACCTTGGGTAATTCACTTAACTTCTGCCTCAGTTTCCTCATCTGTAAAATGTGAATAATGATAGCATCTACCTCACAGGGTCTTTGTGAGGATCAAATGAGATAATATTTGTTTTTTTAAAAAAAGTACTTAGCACAGTATCTGGCACATAGCAGGCACTAAATAAATGCTTACTCGCTTTCCCTACCTCCCAAGATTGGTGTGAGGACAAAATAAGATGACAGTTGTGAAGCAATTTGCAAACGTTTAAACACTTTATAAATGTTGCTTCTTCTTATTATTATTTTCATTAATCAGCTGACTTGGGATGAAGCCAGTGTTCAAATTTTGAGAAAGAAAATTCATGTCCAAGAGGGATTAACGGGAGGTGTGAGAAGAACCTCTCTTTTTACCATAGTTCCATGGAAAAGGGCCTATAGGAGCAAGCTTGCAGTGAGAAGCAATTGAGTCTGATGACTGAAATGCACCGGGAATCAGGCCAGCCCAGCGCTGGAGGTCCCAGACAGTAAGTGAAGAAACATGGTAGCAGGAGGCCATTGAGACCTGGATTCACCCGACATTAACAGAGGGCTCAGTTGACTAGACCCTGATCCCAAGGAAGGCTATGAGTGCAACAGCACTAGAGACATATGGTACTTTCCAAAAAGAGGGGCATATTGGAAAGCATCAGTCTAGATGCAGTGGGGAATAGAGCACTAGACTTGGGATCAGAGAGAACTGAGCTCCAATTCTGTCTCCAACATTTGCTACCTGTGTGACCTTGGGTAAAACATGTAAGCTTGCTCAGCCTCAGTTCCCTCATATGCAAAAACGAGGATAATAATCAGAGCTACCTTCCAGGGTTGTTGTGAGAAACAAACGGTATAATATTCGTCAAGCACTTTGCAAACCTTAAAATACTACGTACTTGCTAGCTATTATTATTATTGGTAGTAGTAGTAGTAGTAGTAGTAGTAGTAGTAGTAGTAGTAGTAGTAGTAGTAGT